>NC_053392.1:633134520-633506582 GCF_905171765.1 Bufo bufo
CCCGAATAATAATACAATTAGGGGTTCATTTATTATATAGAAATACGTCTGTTAGGCGTATTTCTGACACAGATGTGGCGCAAAGGTCCTTAACACCGCAATCTGCATATTTTTCCTGCTCATGCCAGGTCTAAAAAAGGATGGCATGGGCAGGGAAAGGGATAAAGTTATGGCCATCCAGCTATTGGATACCACCGCCATACAGTGACCGGATAACACCGCCGTACAGTGACCGGATAACACCGCCATACAGTGACTGGATAACACCGCCGTACAGTGACCGGATAACACCTCTGTAAAGTGACCGAATAACACCGCCATACAGTGACCAGATAACATCGCCATACAGTGACCGGATACCACCGCCATACAGTGACCGGATAACACCGTCATACAGTGACAGGATAACACCTCTGTACAGTGACCGGATACCACCGCCATACAGTGACCGGATAACACCGCCGTACAGTGACCGGATAACACCGCCATACAGTGACCGGATAACACCGCCGTACAGTGACCGGATAACACCGCCATACAGTGACTGGATAACACCGCCGTACAGTGACCGGATGCCACCGCCATACAGTGACCGGATGCCACCGCCATACAGTGACCGGATTACACCTCTGTACAGTGACCGGATAACACCGCCGTACAGTGACCGGATAACACCGCCATACAGTGACCGGATAACACCGCCATACAGTGACCGGATAACACCGCCGTACAGTGACCGGATACCACCGCCATACAGTGACCGGATAACACCGCCATACAGTGACCGGATAACACCTCCATACAGTGACCGGATAACACCGCTATACAGTGACCGGATAACACCGCTGTACAGTGACCGGATAACACCGCCATACAGTGACCGGATACCACCGCCGTACAGTGACAGGATAACACCTCCGTACAGTGACCGGATACCACCGCCATACAGTGACCGGATAACACCGCCGTACAGTGACCGGATAACACCTCTGTACAGTGACCAGATACCACCGCCTTACAGTGACCGGATAACACCTCTGTACAGTGACCGGATAACACCGCCATACCGTGACCGGATAACACAGCCGTACAGTGACCGGATAACACCGCCATACAGTGACCGGATACCACCGCCATACAGTGACCGGATAACATTGCCGTACAGTGACCGGATAACATCTCTGTACAGTGACCGGATAACACCGCCATACAGTGACCGGATAACACCGCCATACAGTGACCGGATAACACCGCCATACAGTGACCGGATAACACCTCCGTACAGTGACCGGATAACACCTCCGTACAGTGACCGAATAACACTGCCGTACAGTGACCGGATACCACCGCCATACAGTGACCGGATAACACCTCCGTACAGTGACCGGATAACACCTCCGTACAGTGACCGGATAACACCTCCGTACAGTGACCGATACCACCGCCATACAGTGACCGTATACTACCTCTGTACAGTGACCGGTTAACACCGGATACAGGCCCCAGAAAATTAGCCAATAGGCGTTCTACCGAACAGCACAGTGAATCCAGCGTTGCGACTTCCTCATCTTCCTGCTCCTCGGCGCTTGATGAATGACATGACGCAATGCACGCTCCAGAAAGAAGGCGTAAGGGTACGATGTCACTGATGGCGCCCTGCTACGACTGACCAGTTTGGTGATCACATCAAATGGCCGCAGAAGTCTGCATGCGTCGCGCATGAGCAGCCATTAACGCACTTTTCTGCTGAGCCGCCTATCGAGCATATACACGGTGGAGTTCCAGCACAAATCAGACGTCTGACGGCAGGTGGTGTCACCGCTGAACGTCAGCAAGGCGAGCCATGGCCGTGTAAGATCTTCTAAAATGGCCAGAGATTTTCCTGGCCTGCCGCAAGACGTCCTGGACCCCGGGTATTTGGCAACGAATCGCTGCACGACTAAGTTCAGGACGTGTGCCATGCACGGCACGTGTGTCATTTTGCCCTGTTTCAGCGCGCTCAGCAGATTGGCACCGTTGTCGCACACCACTTTACCAACTGTCAAATTGAGCCACAGCCACTGATCTGCCTGTGACCGCAGAGCTGAAAGGATGCAGGACCGTTGTGGCTCTTGGCTTCCAGGCACAACAGACGCAGCACAGCATGGCAACGTCTCACCTGGCACGTCGGATAGGTTCTGGGGAGCTTGGGGGCGCAGCGGAAGAGGCAGTAGCAGCGGAAAAGGAGGAGTCAGCCGAGGAGGAGACGGAGGATGGAGTAGGAGGAGGAGAAGAAGAGGCAGGCCTGCATGCAATCCGTGGCGATAGCACCAAATCCACACGGGTGCCATGGGTTGCATGCTTGACGGCCGTCAGAAGGTTCACCCAGTGGGCAGTAAAAGTTATGGACCTTCCCTGCCCGTGTTTGCTAGACCCCGTGTCTGGGGTCAGATGTATCTTGGCACCGACACTGTGAGATATATTCACTTGCCGCTGAACGTGACCATATAGCTCTGGGATGCCCTTGTGGAGAAATATTTCCACCCACCTTGGGCTGATCTGGGTGCTGTCGTCAGACCGCTGGGTGGCGGCTGTTGCTACCTCCTCTTCCTGATCCGATGACAAGAATGGCTGCACATCGGTGCAGATACAGAGGATGAGGAGGGTGCAGATACAGAGGATGAGGAGGGTGCAGATACAGAGGATGAGGAGGGTGCAGATACAGAGGATGAGGAGGGTGCAGATACAGAGGATGAGGAGGGTGCAGATACAGAGGATGAGGAGGGTGCAGATACAGAGGATGAGGAGGGTGCAGATACAGAGGATGAGGAGGGTGCAGATACAGAGGATGAGGAGGGTGCAGATACAGAGGATGAGGAGGGTGCAGATACAGAGGATGAGGGAGGGTGCAGATACAGAGGATGAGGAGGGTGCAGATACAGAGGATGAGGAGGGTGCAGAAGCTGAAGACTGAGTGAGCCACTCAACCAACTATGGTGCGTCCCTTTGACGTAATCGCACGCACTTTCTCCAAGTTCCCACTGAGGCTCCGCCTGGTGCTCCTGACCGACCCCTACCACCCCTGCGGACCGCCGGCCTCTTCCTCTGCCTGTCATTTTCAAAATGACCCTTTGAGAAGAGCAGTATTTTGTGGAAGCAGGTATATGGAAAACCTCAATCACTATTTTGTGGAAGCTGATATATCCGTGTTATAAGTACTTTTGATGATGCACATCAAAAAGTGAGGCAAGTGCTGTCCAAGTATTGGGATATACTGAAAGCGGACCCGGATCTTGATGAGATCTTGGGGCCTTATCCACAAATAACATACAGGAAGGGAAGAAGCTTAAGGGACAGACTAGTAAATCGCCATTACCAGCCCCCAGAGAATCCAGGAGACCTCTAGGAACATTTAAATGCGGTCAATGTGCGGCCTGTAGCCCGGTATTGAGAACTAAGACTTCACCGGCTCCAATACCAACAGAGAGTATTTTATTCGTCATTTGTGAATTGTCTAACTGCAGTGCAGTGTACCTGGCACAATGCTCGTGCCCCAGCGATGACCTGGGTAAAACGAAGAGAGAATTTAGGCGCCACATTAGAGACCATGTAAATGATGTTCAGAATGAAAAAGATACGTCAGTGTCACGCCGTATAATCCAGTGTCACGGTGGGGATATGACTTGTCATTCAACAGGTCCCTAAATGAAGGAGAGGTGGAGATTGGGATAAAATGATCCGAAGGGCAGAAACAAGGTGGATACACCGATGGAACTCCGTGACACCGAATGGTTAAATGAATATTTGTCATAGAAGCCTTTTTTGGTAAATATCCATCTAAAAAGTAAAATGAGTATCTGCAACAATTGTATCCCCCGTCTGTTCTATCTCTAATACCCAATAAGATACTATTGAATGTGGTGCTGTGATTTATATCCTATCAGCGCCACCTGAAGGATTGCCTTCCTTAAATGATGCTGATGAATAGTAACAACCAGCAACTGGCTAGAATATCTGTACAGATTCAGTAATATACCCGATTTATTCTCCGGGACAGACAGGGTTAATGAGATGCGGCTTCCTTTCAGCCTGTTAGAATACCTTTTTTCTTTTTTCCTTTTCTTTTATCCTCTGACACTGATACAACGCGATCGTAATCAAAGACTTGCCGAGGCTGGAATCAGCCGGGGGACGCGGTGTGAGATCCCCATAGACCACGTCACTTCGGAGCGCAGTAGGCGGCGCGTCTCCGTGCGGAATTGGTGGGCAGGTCAGTGGGAGTAGTCTGTGTGCGGCACACCGACCATGCCCACTGGTTGGTAAAGCTGATAGGTGGAGCCATAAAAAGGACACCAGTAAGTGAATACTCTGCCACTGCTCATAGCGCTCTCGACACCAACATATCCACGCCCCTGAAGAGCCAATCTTCGGCTGATGGAACAGATCTACTAGGGGGGTAAGCTTTTAGGGAATTTTAGCACAGGCCCGAGGTTCCAAAGGCTGGGGGTCGCCCTTCTTGGGGCGGGGGCTCCGACTACAGCCATTGACTAGTTGATATAGGGAAAGTTCATAGGTTGAGAGTCCCCGCCTCATTATCCGTGACAATAACCCTTTGCTCCCCTGTAAATAGTGCAGTCACACACTTCATCTAGTGTCTCATTTATTTTATCAGGAATAAATAAAAGTTACATTTTAACTTTCATTATAAAGGCACCCAGTTCATCGACATCCTGAGATACGGCCGGCCTCTGAAGCATAGACATGCACTATAATACACCGTCTATGTTAGAAGTATATTATAAGTATATCGCACCCCTCAGTATGTCACACCTATCGATAGCACACCTATACCAGTCCTTACAAGGACTTTTGTGGCCCTATTAGCCAGCGTTTGGTGCCCCTAACAGCCTGTCCCTGCTACACACAGCAACCTCTCCCTACACTGGCAGAAGACTGAATGTGAAATGGCGGCCAGATCGGGTTCTGTTATAGGTAAAGGGTATGTCCATGTGCTGAAACGTCTCCATTGGCCGTCCTGTACCACCTGATGGATGTGTCATGGTCAAAGTTCTTCACAATGTAAAAGAATACGGCGGGCGCGAATATCTCCATATGTTCGCCGAACTGCGAACAAGCAAAGTTTGCCGTGAACCGACCGCCGGGCAAACCGCAAGGCCATCACTAATGTTCATACTCATTAGGTCCAAGGTCTGTATTGGGTGAGGCATCTGCCCATTCGTCTTCCAGCTTCTTAGTGGAATTTCCAGAAGCTGGTTGGGGTGGACCCGGACACTGTAGGACACACCTTTGATTGTCCAAGTCCCTTCCACACCATGCCGTTTGATGGTACATCTGCTTAGTTTCATCACATCGGTACCAATGATATTATCAGAACCGGGGGTAACCACATCGGGGTCTTGTGTCTGAAACCCTGAATCACCACTTCTTCTGCCCTGTGGGATCTCACCCCCCTTGTTGGTGATGACATCTGGTCACCGCACATTGAGGGGTTTTGGGTGTAAATCATGTTTGATATTGGTAATGGATATTTCCGCTCCAGTGTCAACCATGATCTTGATCTTTAATTCTGGCTTTAAAGAGGCCCCATCCCCTCCTGACATCTCTGGTTTGGTAACTACTTCCATCCCCCACGTAATACCAACCATCTAGTCTTATTACTATGTCGTGTCGTTCCTGAATTATTCCTGCTAGAAGCTTAACCACCTCCGGACCGCCTAACGCAGATTCGCGTTCCGGAGGTGGCAGCACTGTGCAGAGTCACGCATATACGCGTCATCTCGCGAGACGCGAGATTTCGCTCCAAGCTGGCCCGCGCATGCGCATCGCGGGCCGGCAAAAGTTAAAGAAGAAGTTCGTCACCAGCCTGCCAGCAACGATCATTGGCTGGCAGGCTGGCGATTTTCAAAAAATCCAATCACAAGTCATATAACAGATCATATTAGTAAATATGATCTGTTATATGGCTTCTCTGCTCCTGTGCTGGTCCTTTCCGTCGGTTGGATCCAGCACAGGAGCAGACTGAACTGTGAGTACACCAACACTACACCTAAGCCCCAGATCACCCCCCTGCACCCCAATTAACCCCTTGATCGCCCCCTGTCAATCACTAGTGAAAGGAAAAAAAGTGATCAGTGTAAACTGTCACTTTTTTTCCCACTAGTATTGGCTGTTAGGTTTTAGGGATAGTTTAGGCCCCTTGGTTAGGTAGTTTAGCGTCAGTTAGCGCCCAGCCCACCGCACCGCAGTCACTTTTATTCGCTGTTTAGCGTATCGCTAATCAGCATTTGTACTTTTATAGTATCTGTAAGTGATCAAAACTGATCACGGTCAGATCTATAATAGTATTAGTGTCACTTTAGTTCGCCCTCCACCCAAAACGCAGTGTTTGCCCGATCAGGCCTGATCGGGCAGCCCACACGTGCGTTCACCCACGCCCGCCCCACCGCAGTGACAAAAAATATATATTTTTTGATCACTGCACATTCATTTTACACGCTCTGCGGCGATAAAAAAATCAGTTTGATATTTTTTATCAACCGCAGCGGCCTCCGGTACTTCGCTAGCCTCCCCTTTGTAAGACAGGCTTGCTTTTTTTCTTGGGTAGTCTCAGGGAATACCCCTAAATTTAGTAGTCCAAAATGTCAAACAGGGGGTATTCTTCTGAAGAGGCCTACAGGATTCTGACCCAGTCGGATGAGGAGTGGGAACCCTCATCTGATGAATCTAGCGGGTCAGAATATGAACCTGTGGAAAGCAGTGGCTCTCTGACCCAAAGTTCGGACGAGGAGGTGGAGGTCCCTGATAGCACCAGGCGTACCCGGCCCCGTGTCGCTAGACCACAGGTTACGCAGGATCCGTTTCAAGGGCAGCAAAGTGGGGCTGTCGCTGCCGGATCACGTGGTGAGGCATACACCAGCAGCGCAGCCCTCCCTGGACCTAGTACCAGCACTGCCGTACAACATGGTGACGTGGCGAGCACCAGAAGGGCAGTTGAAGCTGGTACGGTGGCACGTGCACTAGTTACCTACGTCGCAGCCACCGCACAGACAGGCCCGTAGAGCCCCTAGAGTCCCTGAGGTGCTGGCAAACCCTGATTGGCAGTCACCAACTTCAGCCGCACCAGTAGTTCCCCCTTTCACCGCCCAGTCTGGAGTTCGGGTTGAGACGGCTCAGATCGGTTCGGCCCTGGGATTTTTTGAGCTGTTCTTGACTGCGGAGCTCTTGGACTTAGTCGTGGCAGAGACCAACCAGTATGCCACACAATTTATATCCGCCAACCCGGGAAGCTATTATGCCCAGCCTTTCCGGTGGAAACCAGTCCAAGTTTCCGAACTTAAAATTTTTTTGGGCCTTCTCCTCAACATGGGTCTAACTAAAAAGCATGAATTGCGGTCATATTGGTCCACGAACCCAATTCATCACATGCCCATGTTCTCTGCTGCTATGTCCAGGACACGATTTGAGACCATCCTGCGTTTCCTGCATTTTAGCGACAACACCACCTCCCGTCCCAGAGGCCACCCAGCTTTTGACCGCTCCACAAAATTCGGCCCCTTATAGACCATTTCAACCAGAAATTTGCAGATTTGTATACCCCCGAGCAAAACATCTGCGTAGACGAGTCCCTAATACATTTTACCGGGCGCCTTGGCTTCAAACAATACATCCCAAGCAAGCGTGCCCGGTATGGGGTCAAATTGTATAAGCTCTGTGAAAGGGCCACAGGCTATACCCACAAATTTCGGATCTATGAGGGAAAAGATCAGACCCTGGAGCCGGTCGGTTGCCCTGACTACCTGGGGAGCAGTGGGAAGACAGTCTGGGACTTGGTGTCACCCTTATTCGGCAAGGGGGTACCATCTTTATGTGGACAATTTCTACACAAGTGTGGCCCTCTTTAGGCATTTGTTTCTAGAAACGGATTTGCGCCTGTGGCACCGCGCGAACTAGTCGCGTGGGCTTCCCCCAACGGCTTGTAACCACCCGTCTTGCAAGGGGGGAGAGAGCTGTCTTGTGTAACGAAGAACTGCTCGCGGTGAAATGGAGAGACAAGCGTGACGTTTACATGCTCTCCTCCATTCATGCAGACACGACAATCCAAATTGAGCGAGCAACCCGTGTCATTGAAAAGCCCCTTTGTGTCCACGACTATAATGCGCTCATGGGAGGGGTGGACTTCAATGACCAGATGTTGTCTCCGTATTTAGTTTCCCGCAGATCCAGACGCTGGTATAAGAAGGTGTCTGTATATTTAATTCAATTGGCGCTGTATAATAGTTTTGTTCTCTACAGTAAGGCTGGGAGAACACGATCCTTCCTCAAATTCCAGGAAGAGATCATCGAGAACCTCATTTATCCAAGAGGTTCCGTGGCCCCATCCACCAGTGTAGTTAGCGGTCTACACGAGCGACATTTCCCCAGTGTCGTTCCTGGTACCTCAACCCAACCGTCACCCCGAAAAAGATGTCGTGTCTGTAGCAGGAGTGGAATAAGGCGTGACACCCGCTATTTCTGTCCTGACCACCCTGCCCTATGCAATGGAGAGTGTTTCCGGAAGTACCACACACAGGTACACCTAGCATAGGGATTGCATCTCACAGGACAGGCACACAGGGCTATTAGGGCCCTTACACACAGAGCTGCCACAAACCTCTCCTTTCACCTGGGATAAAGTGCATAACGTACTTTGCCACATCTTTGGGCCATTTGCGCTTTGCACATTGTCCCATGGGGAAGGAGAGGTTTGTTCTATAAAGGTAAAAAAAACTAAACAAAAAAAAAAATACCGGTAAGTAAAAAAGTTAATGTTCAGTTAAAAAAGTTTAAAAAAAGTTTAATACGTTCTGTTCAAAAGTTAATAAAGTTATTGCTTTGCGGCCTGGTTTTTTCTTTTTTGTTTTGTTTTTTTTACCTTCCAGGTGGACCAACCGATCGACTAGCTGCAGCACTGATGTGCATTCGGACAGAAGCATTGCGCTGCTGTCAGATTACACGCAAGTCGGTGTATGCGGCGCTGCAAGACGAGATTTCTCCTCTGCAGTAAAAGATATGTTTGCCGAGGCATATGAGCTGAGGAGGTGGCGGTGTTCATATGCTTTGGCAAACACTTTGTATATATATAAAAAAAAAAATCCCGGCAATGATTTATTAATCCACATCGATTGATGTGAATGGAGAAATCTGGTTTGCCAGGGCATACGAGCTAAGTGGGTATGGATGTTGGGCGGAGCTCCTATGTCCTGGCAGACGCCTTTCCCCTCCTTTTTCTTTTTTTGGCAGAGATTTTTTCATCCACATTGATCGATGCGAATAAAGAAATCTGTGCCGTTCATTTTTTTCTTTCAGCCCAGAGGCTGAACGGAAAAAAAATATCTCATTACCCGTATGCTCAATATAAGGAGAATAGCAGAAACTCCTAATGCTGGACATACATGTAATGATTGCGGAGACCCTCAAATGCCAGGGCAGTACAAACACCCCACAAATGACCCCATTTTGGAAAGAAGACACCCCAAGGTATTCGCTGAGGGGCATATTGACTCCATGAAAGATTGAAATTTTTTTCCCAAGTTAGCGGAAAGGGAGACTTTGTGAGAAAAAAAATCAAAAAAATCAATTTCCGCTAACTTGTGCCAAATTTTTTTTTTTCTATGAACTCGCCATGCCCCTCATTGAATACCTTGGGGTGTCTTCTTTCCAAAATGGGGTCACATGTGGGGTATTTATACTGCCCTGGCATTTTAGGGGCCCCAAAGCATGAGAAGAAGTCTGGTATCCAAATGTCTAAAAATGCCCTCCTAAAAGAAATTTGGGCCCCTTTGCCCACCTAGGCTGCAAAAAAGTGTCACACATGTGGTATCTCCGTATTCAGGAGAAGTTGGGGAATGTGTTTTGGGGTGCCATTTTACATATACCCATGCTGGGTGAGATAAATATCTTGGTCAAATGCCAACTTTGTATAAAAAAAATGGGAAAAGTTGTCTTTTGCCAAGATATTTCTCTCACCCAGCATGGGTATATGTAAAATGACACCCCAAAACACATTCCCCAACTTCTCCTGAATACGGAGATACCACATGTGTGACACTTTTTTGCAGCCTAGGTGGGCAAAGGGGCCCACATTCCAAAGAGCACCTTTCGGATTTCACAGGTCATTTACCTACTTACCACACATTAGGGCCCCTGGAAAATGCCAGGGCAGTATAACTACCCCACAAGTGACCCCATTTTGGAAAGAAGACACCCCAAGGTATTCCGTGAGGGGCATGGCAAGTTCCTAGAATTTATTATTTTTTGTCACAAGTTAGTGGAAAATGATGATTTTTTTTTTTTTTTTTCATACAAAGTCTCATATTCCACTAACTTGTGACAAAAAATAAAAACTTCCATGAACTCACTATACCCATTAGTGAATACCTTGGGGTCTCTTCTTTCCAAAATGGGGTCACTTGTGGGGTAGTTATACTGCCCTGGCATTCTAGGGGCCCAAATGTGTGGTAAGGAGTTTGAAATCAAATTCTGTAAAAAATGACCAGTGAAATCCGAAAGGTGCTCTTTGGAATATGGGCCCCTTTGCCCACCTAGGCTGCAAAAAAGTGTCACACATCTGGTATCTCCGTATTCAGGAGAAGTTGGGCAATGTGTTTTGGGGTGTCATTTTACATATACCCATGCTGGGTGAGAGAAATATCTTGGCAAAAGACAACTTTTCCCCATTTTTTTATACAAAGTTGGCATTTGACCAAGATATTTCTCTCACCCAGCATGGATATATGTAAAAAGACACCCCAAAACACATTACCCAACTTCTCCTGAATACGGAGATACCAGATGTGTGACACTTTTTTGCAGCCTAGGTGGGCAAAGGGGCCCATATTCCAAAGAGCACCTTTCGGATTTCACTGGTCATTTTTTACAGAATTTGATTTCAAACTCCTTACCACACATTTGGGCCCCTAGAATGCCAGGGCAGTATAACTACCCCACAAGTGACCCCATTTTGGAAAGAAGAGACCCCAAGGTATTCGCTGATGGGCATAGTGAGTTCATGGAAGTTTTTATTTTTTGTCACAAGTTAGTGGAATATGAGACTTTGTATGAAAAAAAATAAATAAAAAATCATAATTTTCCACTAACTTGTGACTAAAAATAAAAAATTCTAGGAACTTGCCATGCCCCTCACGGAATACCTTGGGGTGTCTTCTTTCCAAAATGGAGTCACTTGTGGGGTAGTTATACTGCCCTGGCATTCTAGGGGCCCAAATGTGTGGTAAGGAGTTTGAAATCAAATTCTGTAAAAAATGACCAGTGAAATCCGAAAGGTGCTCTTTGGAATGTGGCCCCTTTGCCCACCTAGGCTGCAAAAAAGTGTCACACATCTGGTATCTCCGTATTCAGGAGAAGTTGGGCAATGTGTTTTGGGGTGTCATTTTACATATACCCATGCTGGGTGAGAGAAATATCTTGGCAAAAGACAACTTTTCCCATTTTTTTATACAAAGTTGGCATTTGACCAAGATATTTTTCTCACCCAGCATGGATATATGTAAAAAGACACCCCAAAACACATTCCCCAACTTCTCCTGAATACGGAGATACCAGATGTGTGACACTTTTTTGCAGCCTAGGTGGGCAAAGGGGCCCATATTCCAAAGAGCACCTTTCGGATTTCACTGGTCATTTTTTACAGAATTTGATTTCAAACTCCTTACCACACATTTGGGCCCCTAGAATGCCAGGGCAGTATAACTACCCTACAAGTGACCCCATTTTGGATAGAAGTGACCCCAAGGTATTCGCTGATGGGCATAGTGAGTTCATGGAAGTTTTTATTTTTTGTCACAAGTTAGTGGAATATGAGACTTTGTATGAAAAAAAAAAAAAAAAAATCATCATTTTCCACTAACTTGTGACAAAAAATAATAAATTCTAGGAACTTGCCATGCCCCTCACGGAATACCTTGGGGTGTCTTCTTTCCAAAATGGGGTCACTTGTGGGGTAGTTATACTGCCCTGGCATTCTAGGGGCCCAAATGTGTGGTAAGGAGTTTGAAATCAAATTCTGTAAAAAATGACCAGTGAAATCCGAAAGGTGCTCTTTGGAATATGGGCCCCTTTGCCCACCTAGGCTGCAAAAAAGTGTCACACATCTGGTATCTCCGTATTCAGGAGAAGTTGGGCAATGTGTTTTGGGGTGTCATTTTACATATACCCATGCTGGGTGAGAGAAATATCTTGGCAAAAGACAACTTTTCCCATTTTTTTATACAAAGTTGGCATTTGACCAAGATATTTATCTCACCCAGCATGGGTATATGTAAAAAGACACCCCAAAACACATTCTCCAACTTCTCCTGAATACGGAGATACCAGATGTGTGACACTTTTTTGCAGCCTAGGTGGGCAAAGGGGCCCACATTCCAAAGAGCACCTTTCGGATTTCACTGGTCATTTTTTACAGAATTTGATTTCACACTCCTTACCACACATTTGGGCCCCTAGAATGCCAGGGCAGTATAACTACCCCACAAGTGACCCCATTTTGGAAAGAAGACACCCCAAGGTATTCCGTGAGGGGCATGGCAAGTTCCTAGAATTTTTTATTTTTAGTCACAAGTTAGTGGAAAATTATGATTTTTTTTTTTTTTTTTTCATACAAAGTCTCATATTCCACTAACTTGTGACAAAAAATAAAAACTTCCATGAACTCACTATGCCCATCAGCGAATACCTTGGGGTCTCTTCTTTCCAAAATGGGGTCACTTGTAGGGTAGTTATACTGCCCTGGCATTCTAGGGGCCCAAATGTGTGGTAAGGAGTTTGAAATCAAATTCTGTAAAAAATGACCAGTGAAATCCGAAAGGTGCTCTTTGGAATATGGGCCCCTTTGCCCACCTAGGCTGCAAAAAAGTGTCACACATGTGGTATCTCCGTATTCAGGAGAAGTTGGGGAATGTGTTTTGGGGTGTCATTTTACATATACCCATGCTGGGTGAGAGAAATATCTTGGCAAAAGACAACTTTTCCCATTTTTTTATACAAAGTTGGCATTTGACCAAGATATTTATCTCACCCAGCATGGGTATATGTAAAAAGACACCCCAAAACACATTCCCCAACTTCTCCTGAATACAGAGATACCAGATGTGTGACACTTTTTCTCAGCCTAGGTGGGCAAAGGGGCCCATATTCCAAAGAGCACCTTTCGGATTTCACCGGTCATTTTTTACAGAATTTGATTTCAAACTCCTTACCACACATTTGGGCCCCTAGAATGCCAGGGCAGTATAACTACCCCACAAGTGACCCCATTTTGGAAAGAAGAGACCCCAAGGTATTTCGTGATGGGCATAGTGAGTTCATAGAACTTTTTATTTTTTGTCACAAGTTAGTGGAATATGAGACTTTGTAAGAAAAAAAAAACAAAAAAAAAAACATCATTTTCCGCTAACTTGTGACAAAAAATAAAAAGTTCTATGAACTCACTATGCCCATCAGCGAATACCTTAGGGTGTCTTCTTTCCGAAATGGGGTCATTTGTGGGGTGTTTGTACTGTCTGGCCATTGTAGAACCTCAGGAAACATGACAGGTGCTCAGAAAGTCAGAGCTGCTTCAAAAAGCGGAAATTCACATTTTTGTACCATAGTTTGTAAACGCTATAACTTTTACCCAAACCATTTTTTTTTTACCCAAACATTTTTTTTTTATCAAAGACATGTAGAAAAATAAATTTTGAGAAAAATTTATATATGGATGTCGTTTTTTTTGCAAAATTTTACACCTGAAACTGAAAAATGTCATTTTTTTGCAAAAAAATCGTTAAATTTCGATTAATAACAAAAAAAGTAAAAATGTCAGCAGCAAAGAAATACCACCAAATGAAAGCTCTATTAGTGAGAAGAAAAGGAGGTAAAATTCATTTGGGTGGTAAGTTGCATGACCGAGCAATAAACCGTGAAAGTAGTGTAGGTCAGAAGTGTAAAAAGTGGCCTGGTCTTTCAGGGTGTTTAAGCACTGGGGGCTGAGGGGGTTAACATTGTGTTACCAGTAGCTGGTGTGTCTGACTGGTATCAGACTGGCAGGGACACCCCCCCCCATATGTGCCTTCACTGCAAGCTGCTGACCATTCATTAAAGCGGTTGGTCAGCCATTAATATTGATGACCTATCCTCGGGATAGGTCATCGATATCAGATTGGCGGGGGTCTGACACCTGTCCCCCCGCTGATCAGCTGT
This sequence comes from Bufo bufo, assembly GCF_905171765.1. Lineage (NCBI taxonomy): Eukaryota > Metazoa > Chordata > Amphibia > Anura > Bufonidae > Bufo > Bufo bufo. Next base: position 633,148,756 of record NC_053392.1, read on the forward strand.
TAGAAGAGGAGATGACTCTCTCTGCGAGCGCTCCATTGACATGCTTGTGATTACACCGCGCCGCCGCTCCACTGGAGACCAGACGTAGCGTGAAGACCAGGTAGCGGCACTCTCATCAAACAGCTGATCGTCAGGGGTCCTGGGTGTCGGAGCCCCGCCGATCAGATATTGATGACCTATCCAGATGATAGGTCATCAATATTAACGGCCAGACAACCCCTTCAACTTCTAGTAGAAATAATAGAGGAACGGCACCACATAGAACCATAGAAGTGATGGCCGGATGCTGGGAGAAGTAGAAGTGATACTAGAGCTCTGGGCCAGCGGTCACAAGGGGCTCCAAGCAACAGCATACCATCTGCCTTGTATCACCTCCCTGGACCATCTACCTGAGAAACCCCTGAAGATGACCAGAGGAAGGAGGAAGGGCGCCAGTCCAGCAAAACTGCATTCCAAGATGGCACCATATGCCACCGGTCAGGCAGCGCCTCTCCCACTTCTGCAGACCTGAGCAACAACTCGTCAGGTAAATCCCCACCCAAAGAAGGATCCTTGCAACACTCCCCTTCACCCAAAAGCAGCCCTCCCGGGTTGGCGGACTCCAGCGGCACGGTGGACTAGCGGCAGCATGGATCCGGCAGGCTGTTCCGGATACCACAAATGTGAAAGCAGCATAAAACATATATTGTCTTCTCCAGCTGAAGCTGCTGATGCTCCGTCCAGATGGAATATTGCTCTGCCACAAGATGGGGACAAAAGGTAAAGACAAGGAGGACTCCTCAAGGAAAGAACCTGCAACCTTGACTCATGAATGGATTCAAGCAGGAGCAGACTCTTCCTAGATGACCCCAGAAGTCTGTCTCATCTATTCCTCCAATGGAAGATGCCGGTCACTAGACAGATGGACAGATTATTGTGCTGCCGTGGAAGGATGACAGGCGAACAAGAGCGATTACCCAAGCTTTCCTCCAGCTGAAGTCTAAGCACCTGTAGGGTGGGACAATCGTTGAGAGCCCTCTCTCCCCAGACAGTCCTGGAGGACTTATAGTCTTTTTCCTTCTCTTTATTATATAGATACTGTATATATATATATATATTCTGTGACCTAGGCGCAGTCTCATCCTACTATAATTTTTCTTGTCCGTAATCCATACTGTTACCTCGCTCTCCTGCGTAGTGATCCCCAACACGTTGGTCTCTCTACTTTACGGTCCCTGTTGATCACCTTTTTTGTTGTTATTTAGGTTTTTTTCCATTTTAGGAACGGGACTCATCTTTTCTCAGACGCCGTCCGACAGGGTCCATTGGAGATCTATTAGAGCAACTCTATCCATACTTGGCCTTTTTCTATCAGCCATAATGGCATTATATACGGTCCCTAGTGCCTCAGATTGCACATACAGGATCTTATACACTCCTTTCCAAATTAAAAATGGAACCAGGCAGGGATACCCCTTATCTCTTTTGAATTTTGCTTTAATTATGGAGCCTTTCACAGAACACATACAAACCTCTGAACAAACTAGAGGTATCCAAGTGCTCCTCAGGGGTCTGGTATCTCCTCAGGGGTCAGATATCTCCTCAGGGGTCAGGAATCTCCTCAGGAGTCAGGAATCTCCTCAGGGGTCTGGTATCTCCTCAGGGGTCTGGTATCTCCTCAGGGGTCTGGTATCTCCTCAGGGGTCTGGTATCTCCTCAGGGGTCTGGTATCTCCTCAGGGGTCTGGTATCTCCTCAGGGGTTTGCTATCTTCTCGGGGGTCTGGTATCTCCTCAGGGGTCTGGTATCTCCTCAGGGGTCTGGTATCTCCTCAGGGGTTTGCTATCTTCTCGGGGGTCCAGTATTTCCTCAGGGATCCAGTATCTTCTCAGGAGTCAGGAATCTCCTTGGGGGTCCGGTATCTCTTCGGGGGTCTGGTATCTTCTCGGGGTCAAGTATCTCCTCGGGGGTTCAGTATCTCCTCAGGGGTCGGGTATCTCGTCAGGGGCAGTGGGGACTCTAGGATCAATATATAGGGGGGGGGGGGGCACAGAAGATACACAGTCAAAAATGGGGGGGGGGGGCACTAATAATTTTCACCAGCTAATCATACTACTGAAAAATACTAAAGCAGCCGCTTCCCCTGCAGCTACGCCCCTGGCGCGGGGTAATATAATTAAGGGGTATCAGGGTACATTGGGTGTAATATAACTGAGGAGGCTATCAGACATTATAAAGGGGTAATATAGCTTACATTACGCCTGTATTACGTCCCTGATAGGATAGCACTCCTCAGTTATGTTGCCCCTGTATAATGCACCCTGATACCCCTTAGTTATATTATATAGGGATATCAGGGTACATTACACAGGGGTAATATAACTGAGGGGTATCAGGGGACATTATACAGAGGTAATATAACTGAGGAGGGCTATCAGGGACATTATACAGGGGTAATGTAACTGAGGAGTATCAGGGAACATTATACAGGGGTAATATAACTGAGGAGGGCTATCAGGGGACATTATACAGGGGTAATATAACTGAGGAGGGGTATCAGGGGACATTATACAGGGGTAATATAACTGAGGAGGGGTATCAGGGGACATTATACAGGGGTAATATAACTGAGGAGGGCTATCAGGGGACATTATACAGGGGTAATATAACTGAGGAGGGCTATCAGGGGACATTATACAGGGGTAATATAACTGAGGAGGCCTATCAGGGACATTATACAGGGGTAATATAACTGAGGAGGGCTATCAGGGACATTATACAGGGGTAATGTAAGCTATATTACCACCGTATAATGCCTGATAGGCCTCCTGAGTTATATTACCCCTCTATAATAATGTACCCTGATACCCCTAAGTTACCGTATCAGGGACAGGTTGAGGAGGGGCTGGGCGCAAACCAAGCAAGAGGGAGGGCAGGCCAAGGAATGACCTGGGGGGGGGGCAATTGGAGTCAGTAATCTCCTCAGGGATCCAGTATCTTCTCGGGAGTCAGGAATCTCCTTGGGGTCCGGTATCTCTTCGGGGGTCTGGTATCTTCTCGGGGTCAAGTATCTCCTCAGGGGTCCGCTGTCTCCTCGGGGGTTGGGTATCTCCTCGGGGATCCGGTTTCTCCTCGGGGGTCAGGGATCTCCTCAGGGGTCTGGTATCTCCTCTGGGTCCGGTATCTTACTGGGGGTCCAGTTTCTCCTCGGAGTCCGGTATCTCCATGGGGTCCAATTTCTCCTTGGGGGTCCGGTATGTCCTCAGGGGTCCGGTTTTTCCTCAGGGTCGATATCTCCTAGGGGTCCGGTATGTCCTCAGGGGTCCGGTTTCTCCTCAGGGTCGATATCTCCTAGGGGTCCACTATCTCCTCAGGGTCCGGTATGTCCTCGGGGTCATATTTCTCCTTGGAGGTCTGTTTCTCCTCAGGGTCCGGTTTCTCCTCAGGGTCCGATATCTCCTAGGGGTCTACTATCTCCTCAGGGTCCGGTATCTCCTCCGGGGTCCAGTTTCTTCTCAGGGGTCCGGTTTCTCTTCGGGGTCTGTTTCTCCTCAGGAGTCCGGTTTCACCTTAGGGTCCGGTTTCTCCTCAGGGTCCGATATCTCCTAGGGGTCCACTATCTCCTTAGGGTCCGGTATGTCCTCAGGGGTCCTATTTCTCCTTGGAGGTCTGTTTCTCCTCAGGAGTCCGGTTTCTCCTCAGGGTCCGGTATGTCCTCAGGGTCCGGTTTCTCCTCAGGGTCCGGTATCTCCTCCGGGGTCCGGTTTCTCCTCAGGGTCCGGTTTCTCCTCAGGGTCCGGTTTCTCCTCAGGGTCCGGTATCTCCTCCGGGGTCCAGTTTCTCTTCGGGGGTCTGTTTCTCCTAGGGGTCTACTATCTCCTCAGGGTCCGGTATCTCCTCCGGGGTCCAGTTTCTTCTCAGGGTCCGATATGTCTTTGTTTTCCTACTCCCTCCCTGAAACATGGAGCAGACTTCTCACATACACTGTAACAAACCCTCAGCTGTGAGCAGTATCAGCTCTGGATTCATTCCTGAACATTTCTATTCACTGACAGCAAGGGGCTATTAGATACATGGCAGAGCCCGGTCTCTCCAGCAGGCTAGCTGCTATCGAGCACCCGAGGTGACAGGACAGCTGTCCTCTGTGGCCCTCAGGGGCCCCTCAGAAAAGAGTTGAAGCGCGAGAACTGAAAAGAAGAGAGACACGAACGAGAGGCGGGGCCTGGAGGTTATGGAGGCGTGTTCATGGACATTTAATGACTGGAGGCGGGGTTATACTGGGGGGGGCGGAGACCGGATAATTGAGTCTAGACGGAGACTCTACTTGGCAGGTGCAGGGTAATGCTGGTGGGGGCGTGATTTACGTCTGTAGGGCGGAGTTATGATGGTGGCGGGTGGGGTTTACAGCCGTAGGGCGGGGCTGTGGATGTGACGGGCGGGGTTATAGCGTAGGTAGGCGGGGCGGAGCGCTGCTTGGCAGTCGGTGAGCGGACGGAGCTGGAAGGTGTTGGTCCCGCTATGAGCGCGAAGTGTCCCCGCTGTCTGTGCCCGGTCTACTTCGGTGAGTGGGGGATGGGGGAGGAGTATAGGGGGACTGAGTATAGGGGGACTGTGTATGGGGGGGATATAGGGGGACTGTGTATGGGGGGGGGGGGGGAATATAGGGGGACTGTGTATGGGGGGGATATAGGGGGACTGTGTATGGGGGGGGGATATAGGGGGACTGTGTATGGGGGGGGGATATAGGGGGACTGTGTATGGGGGGGGGGATATAGGGGGACTGTGTATGGGGGGGGGGGGAATATAGGGGGACTGTGTATGGGGGGGATATAGGGGGACTGTGTATGGGGGGGATATAGGGGGACTGTGTATGGGGGGGGGATATAGGGGGACTGTGTATGTGGGGGATATAGGGGGACTGTGTATGGGGGGGATATAGGGGGACTGTGTATGGGGGGGATATAGGGGGACTGTGTATAGGGGGACTGTGTATGGGGGGGGGGATATAGGGGGACTGTGTATGGGGGGGGGATATAGGGGGACTGTGTATGGGGGGGATATAGGGGGACTGTGTATGGGGGGGGATATAGGGGGACTGTGTATGGGGGGGATATAGGGGGACTGTGTATGGGGGGGATATAGGGGGACTGTGTAAGGGGGGGGGATATAGGGGGACTGTGTAAGGGGGGGATTATAGGGGGACTGTTGTAAGGGGGGGGATATAGGGGGACTGGTAAGGGGGGGGGATATAGGGGTACTGTGTAAGGGGGGGGAGATATAGGGGGGACTGTGTAAGGGGGGGGGGATATAGGGGGGGAACTGTTGTAGGAGGGGGGGGGGATAGGGGGGACTGTGTATGGGGGGGGTATAGGGGGGAATGTGTATGGGGGGGATATTAGGGGGACTGTGTATGGGGGGGGGGACTGTATGGGGGGGATATAGGGGGACTGTGTATTGGGGGACTGTATGGGGGGGATATTATAGGGGGACTGGTGTATGGGGGGGGGGGACTGGTATGGGGGGATATTAGGGGGACTGTGTATGGGGGGGGGGGGGACTGTGTATGGGGGGGATATAGGGGGACGGGGTGTGGGGGGGATATAGGGGGACTGTGTAAGGGGGGGGGGATATATAGGGGGACTGTGTATGGGGGGGGATATAGGGGAATGTGTATAGGGGGGATATAGGGGGACTGTGTATGGGGGGGATATAGGGGGACTGTGTATGGGGGGGGATATAGGGGGACTGTGTATGGGGGGGGGATATAGGGGGACTGTGTATGGGAGGATATAGGGGGACTGTGTATGGGGGGGGGATATAGGGGGACTGTGTATGGGAGGATATAGGGGGACTGTGTATGGGAGGATATAGGGGGACTGTGTATGGGAGGATATAGGGGGACTGTGTAAGGGGGGGGATATAGGGGGACTGTGTAAGGGGGGGATATAGGGGGACTGTGTAAGGGGGGGGGATATAGGGGGACTGTGTAAGGGGGGGGATATAGGGGGACTGTGTAAGGGGGGGGGATATAGGGGGACTGTGTAAGGGGGGGGGATTATAGGGGGACTGTGTATGGGGGGGGTATAGGGGGACTGTGTATAGGGGGGGATATAGGGGGACTGTGTATGGGGGGGACTGTGTATGGGGGGGATATAGGGGGACTGTGTATGGGGGGGACTGTGTATGGGGGGGGATATAGGGGGACTGTGTATGGGGGGGACTGTATGGGGGGGATATAGGGGGACTGTGTATGGGGGGGATATAGGGGGACTGTGTATGGGGGGGGGGGACTGTGTATGGGGGGGATATAGGGGGACTGTGTATGGGGGGGATAGGGGGACTGTGTATGGGGGGGGATATATAGGGGGACTGTGTATGGGGGGGGATATAGGGAATGGTATAGGGGGGATATAGGGGGACTGTGTATGGGGGGAATAGGGGGACTGTGTATGGGGGGGGATATAGGGGGACTGTGTATGGGGGGGGGATATAGGGGGACTGTGTATGGGAGGATATAGGGGGGACTGTGTATGGGGGGGATATAGGGGGACTGTGTATGGGAGGATATAGGGGGACTGTGTATGGGAGGATATAGGGGGACTGTGTATGGGGGGGGATATATAGGGGGACTGTGTATGGGGGGGGATATAGGGGAATGTGTATAGGGGGGATATAGGGGGACTGTGTATGGGGGGGATATAGGGGGACTGTGTATGGGGGGGGATATATAGGGGGACTGTGTATGGGGGGGGATATAGGGGAATGTGTATAGGGGGGATATAGGGGGACTGTGTATGGGGGGGATATAGGGGGACTGTGTATGGGGGGGGATATAGGGGGACTGTGTATGGGGGGGGATATAGGGGGACTGTGTATGGGAGGATATAGGGGGACTGTGTATGGGGGGGATATAGGGGGACTGTGTATGGGAGGATATAGGGGGACTGTGTATGGGGATAATAGGGGGACTGTGTATGGGAGGATATAGGGGGACTGTGTATGGGGGGGATTAGGGGACTGTGTATGGGGGGGGATATATAGGGGGACTGTGTATGGAGGCCCCCACCCCCCATATCCACACCATCTGACGGCCATCACCAGATTCTATGGCGGAGGTTTGCTGTGACTGTAAGGCGCTGCAGAACATCTTGGCGCTATATAAAGTCGCTGCAGTCGGGCGCGCACCTCTCCATAAATCCGCCGTCCGTGTAGTAATCCGCTCACTGATGTATCGTCACACAGCTGATTGGTGGAGCCGCAGTGGGCGGGGCTTCCTGCTCCACCAATCAGCTTAACACTTAGCCGCTCACAGGGAGGAGACTCTCTTCTGCCGCCTCCATCTCGCTGACTCCGGGGCCGATTCTAGCTTTTCTGCTGCCTGAGGTGAAAGTAAAATGGCGTCCGCCCCCCCCCCCCCCCTACGGCTACAGACCGCTGAGATGGACGTTACATGCAGTGCGATAAGACATAATGGAGCGTTCAGCGCCGCGTGCCTCTCCCATCCAGCGATGTCCGTGTCCCCTCCGATGTAGACCTTCTCCATACAGCCCAGACCACCATGACCACTGCCAGCCTCATCTCTGTGAGGGTCCGGCTACTCTCACACTGGCGATTCTGGGTCCGCCTGTCCGATCCGTTCAGGGCTCAGCCCCAGTGCATCCTGAATGGATAAGGATCCGCTCAGAATGCCTCCGTTCAGCCTCCGTTCCGCTCTGGAGGCTGACACTGCCTGCAGCGTTGTGATGTCCGCCTGGCGATGCGGAGCCAAACGGATCCGTCCTGACACACAATGTAAGTCCATGGGGACTTTCACTGACACAATCTGGTGCAATTGTAAACAGATCCGTCCCCCATTGACTTTCAGTGTAAGTCAGGACGGATCCGTTTTGACTTTGACTTTTTTTTTTTACGGTGTTATCCCACTGCGACCCCCAATACCGTGCCCACTGTGCTCCGCAACGCCCCCAAATACTATCCTGCAGGAATAATAGTGTCTTACAGATAGCCCCCCAATAGTAACAGTGCCCCCACCTCCTTGGTCTGCACAATAGTAATGCTCCCAGTAGTAATAAGCCCCCTATAGTGCCCCCAGTAGTAATGCTGACTGTAGTAATAAGCCCCCTATAGTGCCCCCAGTAGTAATGCTGACTGTAGTAATAAGCCCCCTATAGTGCCCCCAGTAGTAATGCTGACTGTAGTAATAAGCCCCCTATAGTGCCCCCAGTAGTAATGCTGACTGTAGTAATAAGCCCCCTATAGTGCCCCCAGTAGTAATGCCCCCTGCAGTTATAATCCGTCCTGTGGAGCCCCCAGAAACTAGAATGGCCCAGCCCCTTCCACAGATCGTCCGGTCTTCCTCTAGGCAGGGAGGGGACTTAGAGGGTTTCTACCTCCACACTTTGACCTAATTAGCTGTCGGACACTAGTGATCTGCTGGCGTCTGCTCTACCGCACCGTGCTATTGTCACCCTTTCTCTCGGACACTAGTGATCTGCTGGCGTCTGCTCTACCTCACCGTGCTATTGTCACCCCTTTCTCTCGGACACCAGTGATCTGCTGGCGTCTGCTCTACCTCACCGTGCTATTGTCATCCCTTTCTCTGCAGCCGTTACCCTAAAAAACGTAGTTTTATTGCTATGCAAATGAGCCTCTAGGTGCTATGGGGGCGTCTCTTCAGCACCTAGAGGCTCTGTCCACTCACCATGTCCGACGCCCAGCGCGCTCCAGCCCGTCCCTCTCCTCTAGATTGACAGCTTACTCAAGCCTGCGCCGTGTCCTTCTGTGTTCGACGCAGGCGCAGTGACCGTTGGACTGCTCCCTGCACCGTAATCAGCGCAGGTGCAGTGAAGATGCCGGCGCAGGGAGACAGTCACTGCCCCGAATACAGAAGCACACGGCGCAGGCGCGAGTAGGCTGTCAATCTAGAGGAGTGCGGCGGGCTGGAGCGCACTGGGCGGCAGAAATGGTGAGTGGACGGAGCCTCTAGGTGCTATAAAGACGCCCCCATAGCACCTAGAGGCTCATTTGCATAGCAATAAAACTATGTTTTTATAGGGTAACCTCTGCAGAGAAAGGGATTAGAATAGCATGGTTAGGTAGAGCGGATCGCTAGTGTCTGACAGCTAAATAGGTCCAAATGTGGAGGTAGAAACCCTTTAAGATGAGAGAACTACAACTCCCAGCATTTCTCTGGTTCTCAAAGTTCTACTCCACTTTCTTCTCATGTCACATGACATCATCACAGGTCCTTCACCACCACTTCTCCTCTCCATTGCTGAGCTCTGCCCCCTCCTGCACTGATCACATGACATCACAGGTCCTTCACCACCACTTCTTCTCTCCATTGCTGAGCTCTGCCTCCTCCTGCACTGATCACATGACATCACAGGTCCTTCACCACCACTTCTCCTCTCCATTGCTGAGCTCTGCCCCCCCCTGCACTGATCACATGACATCACAGGTCCTTCACCACCACTTCTCCTCTCCATTGCTGAGCTCTGCCCCCCCCTGCACTGATCACATGACATCACAGGTCCTTCACCACCACTTCTTCTCTCCATTGCTGAGCTCTGCCCCCTCCTGCACTGATCACATGACATCACAGGTCCTTCACCACCACTTCTCCTCTCCATTGCTGAGCTCTGCCCCCCCCTGCACTGATCACATGACATCACAGGTCCTTCACCACCACTTCTCCTCTCCATTGCTGAGCTCTGCCCCCTCCTGCACTGATCACATGACATCACAGGTCCTTCACCACCACTTCTTCTCTCCATTGCTGAGCTCTGCCCTCTCCTCCACTGATCACATGACATCACAGGTCCTTCACCACCACTTCTCTCCATTGCTGAGCTCTGCCCCCTCCTCCACTGATCACATGACATCACAGGTCCTTCACCACCACTTCTCCTCTCCATTGCTGAGCTCTGCCCCCCCCTGCACTGATCACATGACATCACAGGTCCTTCACCACCACTTCTCCTCTCCATTGCTGAGCTCTGCCCCCTCCTGCACTGATCACATGACATCACAGGTCCTTCACCACCACTTCTCCTCTCCATTGCTGAGCTCTGCCCCCTCCTCCACTGATCACATGAAATCACAGGTCCTTCACCACCACTTCTCTCCATTGCTGAGCTCTGCCCCCTCCTCCACTGATCACATGACATCACAGGTCCTTCACCACCACTTCTCTCCATTGCTGAGCTCTGCCCCCTCCTGCACTGATCACATGACATCACAGGTCCTTCACCACCACTTCTCTCCATTGCTGAGCTTTGCCCCCTTGTGCACTGATCACATGACATCACAGGTCCTTCACCACCACTTCCTCCATTGCTGAGCTCTGCCCCCTCCTCCACTGATCACATGACATCACAGGTCCTTCACCACCACTTCTCTCCATTGCTGAGCTCTGCCCCCTCCTGCACTGATCACATGACATCACAGGTCCTTCACCACCACTTCTCCTCTCCATTGCTGAGCTCTGCTCCCTCCTGCACTGATCACATGACATCACAGGTCCTTCACCACCACTTCTCCTCTCCATTGCTGAGCTCTGCCCCCTCCTCCACTGATCACATGATATCACAGGTCCTTCACCACCACTTCTCTCCATTGCTGAGCTCTGCCCCCTCCTGCACTGATCACATGACATCACAGGTCCTTCACCACCACTTCTCCTCTCCATTGCTGAGCTCTGCCCCCTCCTGCTCTGATCACATGACATCACAGGTCCTTCACCACCACTTCTCTCCATTGCTGAGCTCTGCCCCCTCCTCCACTGATCACATGACATCACAGGTCCTTCACCACCACTTCTCTCCATTGCTGAGCTCTGCCCCCTCCTGCTCTGATCACATGACATCACAGGTCCTTCACCACCACTTCTCTCCATTGCTGAGCTCTGCCCCCTCCTGCTCTGATCACATGACATCACAGGTCCTTCACCACCACTTCTTCTCCGTTAAGGGCCCGCGCCATACATGTACGGCGCAGATGGACCTGACTGAAGGACCAGCGCCGTACATGTACGGCGCAAGGCCCGCCGGGTGATCTGGCAGGATCGCGGGGGAATCGTGGCTCTATGGCTGCTTTTACTGGCAGGCATCTATGCCGGGTAAGGGCAGCATGATGTCTTTTCGCCCCCCTGCAGCTCCAAGCGCTGTGATTGGCCGGTCAATGAAGACCGGCACATCGCAGCGGCAGAAACAGAAGGAAGCTGGAGGGGGGTCATAGGGAGGTGACGGTGCTGAACTAGTCAGCACCGGTCTCCTCCGAGGTCAGGGAGGGGACTCCAGTGTTTGGCGTCCCCTGCCAGTTTGGCGTCCCCTGGTCGCTTTTGTGGTGCTTTTTTTTTTTTTTTTTTTTTGTGTAAAAAAATAAATAAATTTAGAACTCAATTTTAGGTAGTGTAAGGCCCCTTTCACACGAGCGAGTATTCTGCGCGGGTGCAATGTGTGATGCGGACGCATTGCGCCCGCACGGAATTCGGACCCGTTCATTTCAATGGGGCTGTGTACATGTGCTTTGGTTTTCACACATCACTTTTGCGTTGCGTGAAAATCGCAGCGTGTTCTGTATTCTGCGATTTTTTCACGCAACGCAGGCCCTATAGAAGTGAATGGGGCTGCGTGAAAATCGCATCTGCAAGCAAGTGCGGATGCAATGTGTTTTTCACGGATGGTTGCTAAGAGATGTTGTTTGTAAACCTTCAGTTTTTTATCATGCGCGTGAAAACTCATTGCACCCGCGCGGAAAAAAAAACACGAAACAACTGAACGCGATCACAGACAAAACGGAATGCCCTTGCTTGCAAAATCGCTCATTTTTCACTGAACGCATCCGGACCTAATCCGCTTGCGCTCGCCTGCAGGTTTTGCTGCTGAGCGCTGATCTGTAACATCCGCTCTGCTCCGTTTACTGTGTGTGGAGAAGCGCACGGCAGCGCTCCAACGTGGCGTATAAAACGCTGATTTATTCGGGGTCAGCACTACAAACGTGTAACAAGGTGATACATATATAATGTGTTCGTTTACATCAATACTGATACAATGAATACAATAAATAATCCAGCGACTGATTCAAATCTACACGATTCATATAATATATAAAAACGGGTATTTCCGATATTACCATAAAAACGCATTAAAGACCCGTCAATGATAAATGAATAAATCAAAGAACATTCTCACCTGGTAAATGGACGACTGGACCGCCGCGGCGTGCACACTGGGCAAACACTTCGACTCCGCTGCAATACTAGCATCTCTCGCGAGACGCGGTCATGCGCCGCAGGAACTCCCGCGAGAAATGCAATTTAGTGTCGCAGCTGAGAGACCGTAACAAACATGGCTGCCATTCTCCACCACCCGAACTGTGCAGCTCGTGGGAGTTCGGTGCGGCGCACGACCGCGTCTCGCGAGAGATGCTAGTATTGCGGCCGAGTCGAAGTCACGCGCATGCGTGTTTGCCCAGTGTGTACGCCGCCACGGTCACTTTTTGGGGGTTTCCATTGTAGGGCCACCTCAGGGTGTCTTCATATGCGACATAGCTCTGCTAACGCCATGTGGCGCTCCTTCCTCTCTGAAGCCTGCCGTGCGCCCAGACATCACGGGGCGTTTCTGTAATCTCCAGATTCAGGGTCATAGATTTGGAGTTTTGTTTGGCTGTTAACCCTTAATGTGTTGCATAAAAAATAGATTAAAATGTCAAATCTACATAAAAAAAAAAAAAGTTAAATGTTATTCCCATTTTCGTTTAATTCTCATTTTTGAATGCCTTGAGGGGTGTAGTTTCTAAAGCGGGGTCATTTATATGTGGTTTCTATTATGTAAGCAAAGTGACTTCAGACCTGAACTGGTCCTGGAAAGATTGGGTTTTGGAAATTTTCTAACGTCCCAATTTTTTTTTATTTCATTTTCAAAATGATCCAAACACGAAGTAGACATATGGGGAATGTAAAGTAATAACTATTTTTGGAGGCATTTGCAAATTTTTCCCAATTTTTTTGTAATTTTTTTTTTTTATGAAATATTTTGACTCCATTTTACCGCTGTCATGAAGTACAATACGTGACGAGAAAACCGTCTCAGAACGGCCGGGATAAGTCAGTGTTTTAAAGTTGTCACCACATAAAGTGACACTGGTCAGATTTGCTAAAAATGGCCGTGTCCTTAAAGAGGTCCTCTCCCCGCTCCTGACGGGTCTGTGCTAATGCACGAAACAAAAATATAAACTCAACACTTTCGGTTTTGCTCCCATTTTGCAGGAGCTGAACTCAAAGATGTGACACATTTCCTACAGACACAACAGACCCGTTACTCTCAGATACTGTTCACATCGGTCTAGATCTGGGTCAGGGAGCGCTTCTCCTCTGCCGAGATGATCCCACCTCACGGGTGTGGCAGATCAAGGCGCTGATCAGACAGGTTACTGCCGACCCCGACTCTCTGGACTTGATTCCCGTTGGGGTGCACCACGTCTTACCGTCCCTTCCAGAGATCAGAAACACGTGGTGACACCTTATTCGGTGTCTGGGGGATCCAGCGTAGCTCTGGGGCCACCCCAAACCTGGCCACTGCATTTCACCACCACTTCTCCTCTCCACTGCTGAACCCTGCCCCCCCCCCCCCTGATGATGATATTACGGGGACATTATAACGCTCTATATCAGCTCTTCAGTGTAGTAGATTCAGAGCAGTTCTGGTCCATAGTCACCGCTTGGGTGGAGGTGGTGATGACAGTTCTTCTGAAGCTACGGTCACCTGGCTGCGGTTTCTTTTGCTTCATTAGACCACTCGCCTCACAAAACTGTGCTGGTGGCAGTGCTCGCTCCTTGGGGGTGGGTCCTTTATTTCCTCACCATAAGGTATGCTCCCTCAGCTCCTCCCACATGGTGTGGCCCCTCCTACTTTTAACAGCATGTTGTCTACAGACCCCACCCACTTGCATTTCCCGTCAAATGAGCTGTCTCCATTCTGCAACAGCCGGACCCCAAGTGTCGGCCTCACCCCGCTGTCTGATCAGCCTCTGCTCTCTGTTTTCAGCCGAGAAGGTCAGCTCGCTGGGGAAAAACTGGCACCGATTCTGCCTGAAATGTGAACTCTGCAGTAAGATCCTGTCAGCTGGGGGCCACGCCGAGGTAAGAGCTTCTCAGGGCCCAATCGGACTACACTGACTGTATGACCCCTTCAGGCTGAGTACAGGGGCCCCTCTGATGTCTCCACCCCCCTTCTGAGTACAGGGGCCCCTCTGATGTCTCCACCCCCTTCAGGCTGAGTACAGGGGCCCATCTGATGTCTCCACCCCCCTTCAGGCTGAGTTCAGGGGCCCCTCTGATGTCTCCACCCCCCCCTTCAGGCTGAGTTCAGGGGCCCCTCTGATGTCTCCACCCCCCCTTCAGGCTGAGTACAGGGGCCCCTCTGATGTCTCCACCCCCCCTTCAGGCTGAGTGCAGGAGCCCCTCTGATGTCTCCACCCCTTCAGGCTGAGTTCAGGGGCCCCTCTGATGTCTCCACCCCCTCCAGGCTGAATACAGGGGCCCCTCTGATGTCTCCACCCCCCTTCAGGCTGAGTGCAGGAGCCCCTCTGATGTCTCCACCCCCCCTTCAGGCTGAGTACAGGGGCCCATCTGATGTCTCCACCCCCCTTCAGGCTGAGTACAGGGGCCCCTCTGATGTCTCCACCCCCCCTTCAGGCTGAGTACAGGGGCCCATCTGATGTCTCCACCCCCCCTTCAGGTGAGTACAGGGGCCCATCTGATGTCTCCACCCCCCCTTCAGGCTGAGTTCAGGGGCCCCTCTGATGTCTCCACCCCCCCTTCAGGCTGAGTTCAGGGGCCCCTCTGATGTCTCCACCCCCCCTTCAGGCTGAGTACAGGGGCCCCTCTGATGTCTCCACCCCCCCTTCAGGCTGAGTGCAGGAGCCCCTCTGATGTCTCCACCCCCTTCAGGCTGAGTTCAGGGGCCCCTCTGATGTCTCCACCCCCTTCAGGCTGAATACAGGGGCCCCTCTGATGTCTCCACCCCCCTTCAGGCTGAGTGCAGGAGCCCCTCTGATGTCTCCACCCCCCCTTCAGGCTGAGTACAGGGGCCCATCTGATGTCTCCACCCCCCCTTCAGGCTGAGTACAGGGGCCCATCTGATGTCTCCACCCCCCCCTTCAGGCTGAGTACAGGGGCCCCTCTGATGTCTCCACCCCCTTCAGGCTGAGTACAGGGGCCCCTCTGATGTCTCCACCCCCCCTTCAGGCTGAGTACAGGGGCCCCTCTGATGTCTCCACCCCCCTTCAGGCTGAGTACAGGGGCCCCTCTGATGTCTCCACCCCCCCTTCAGGCTGAGTACAGGGGCCCATCTGATGTCTCCTCCCCCTCCATCATACATGTGGAAACCTGTGCACCCACACAATGGAGGATCGTTATCCCTGAGACAAATAAGAGCTGCAGATCCAAGACAAAGGCTAGATCCCTGGTGTTACATAGGACTGCAGGTGACATTACTACATTATCTGTACTCAGAGAGTTACCACTGTGTTATCTGTGGTGTTACATAGGACTGCAGGTGACATCTACTACATTATCTGTACTCAGAGAGTTATCACTGTGTTATCTGTGGTCTTACATAGGACTGCAGGTGACATCTACTACATTATCTGTACTCAGATATCACTGTGTTATCTGTGGTGTTACATAGGACTGCAGGTGACATCTACTATGATTATCTGTACTCAGAGAGTTACCACTGTGTTATCTGTGGGTGTTTACATAGGACTGCAGGTGACATCTACTACATTATCTGTACTCAGGAGAGTTTCCACTGTGTTATTGTGGTGTTCATAGGACTGCAGGTGACATCTCCTACATTATCCTGTTACCACTGTGTTATCTGTGGTGTTACTTAGGACTGCAGGTGACATCTCCTACATTATCTGTACTCAGTTATCACTGTGTTATCTGTGGGTTACATAGGACCTGCAGGTGACATCTACTACATTATCTGTACTCAGAGAGTTATCACTGTGTTTATCTGTGGTTGTTACATTAGGACTGCAGGTGACATCTACTACATTATCTGTACTCAGAGAGTTATCACTGTGTTATCTGTGGTGTTACATAGGACTGCAGGTGACATCTACTAACATTATCTGTACTCAGATATCACTGTGTTATCTGTGGTGTTACATAGACTGCAGGTGACATCTACTATATTATCTGTACTCAGAGAGTTATCACTGTGTTATCTGTAGTGTTACATAGGACTGCAGGTGACATCTCCTACATTATCTGTACTCAGTTATCACTGTGTTATCTGTGGTGTTACATAGGACTGCAGGTGACATCTACTACATTATCTGTACTCAGAGAGTTATCACTGTGTTATCTGTGGTGTTACATAGGACTGCAGGTGACATCTACTACATTATCTGTACTCAGAGAGTTATCACTGTGTTATCTGTGGTGTTACATAGGACCACTGTGTTATCTGTGGTGTTACATAGGACTGCAGGTGACAACTCCTACATTATCTGTTACCACTGTGTTATCTGTGGTGTTACATAGGACTGCAGGTGACATCTCCTACATTATCTGTTATCACTGTGTTATCTGTGGTGTTACATAGGACTGCAGGTGACATCTACTATATTATCTGTACTCAGAGAGCTATTACTGTGTTAACTGTGGTGTTACAGAGGACTGCCAGGTGAATTACTACATTATCTAGTATCAGAGAATATCTACTGTGCTTAGTCTGTGGTGTTACATAGGCACTGCACGGTGCATCTACTACATTATCTGCGTACTCAGTATTCACTGTGTTACATAGGATCTCTGCAGTGACATCTACTACATTATTGATTCAGAGAGTTATCACTGTGTTATCTGTGGTGTTACATAGGACTGCAGGTGACATCTACTACATTATCTGTACTCAGAGAGCTATCACTGTGTTATCTGTGGTGTTACATAGGACTGCTGGTGACATATACTACATTATCTGTACTCAGAGAGCTATCACTGTGTTATCTGTGGTGTTACATTGGACTGCAGGTGACATCTACACATTATCTGTACTCAGAGAGTTATCACTGTGTTATCTGTGCTGGTTACATAGGACTGCAGGTGACATCTACTACATTATCTGTACTCAGATAGTTATCTCTGTGTTATCTGTGGTGTTACATAGGACTGCAGGTGACATCTACTACATTATCTGTACTCAGATATCACTGTGTTATCTGTGGTGTTACATAGGACTGCAGGTGACATCTACTACATTATCTGTACTCAGAGAGGTATCACTGTGTTATCTGTGGTGTTACATAGGACTGCAGTGACATCTACTACATTATCTATACTCAGAGAGCTATCACTGTGTTATCTGTGGTGTTACATAGGACTGCAGGTGACATCTACTACATTATCTGTACTCAGAGAGCTATCACGGTGTTATCTGTGGTTTTACATAGGACTGCAGGTAATCTATGACTGGTGAGGGGCAGTGAAGATACCATATGTCATCTCCTCCACAGTGCAGATAGCACATTTTAGGCCTGTTTTGCTCCCTCTGAGTCGAAGTCGCTTCTTTGCTTGGGCAGTTTTTCGGTTTTCAGTGTAGTTTGTGGCAGCCGGATTGGAATTCTGATTAGAAGGGGGGGGGGGGCATATGCAGATTAGAAGGGGGGGGGCGTATGCAGATTAGAAGGGGGGGCGTATGCAGATTAGAAGGGGGGGGGCGTATGCAGATTAGAAGGGGGGGGGCGTATGCAGATTAGAAGGGGGGGCGTATGCAGATTAGAAGGGGGGCGTATGCAGATTAGAAGGGGGGGGCGTATGCAGATTAGAGGGGGGGCGTATGCAGATTAGAGGGGGGGCGTATGCAGATTAGAAAGGGGGGCGTATGCAGATTAGAAGGGGGCGTATGCAGATTAGAAGGGGGGGGCGTATGCAGATTAGAAGGGGGGGGCGTATGCAGATTAGAAGGGGGGGCGTATGCAGATTAGAAGGGGGGGCGTATGCAGATTAGAAGGGGGGGGGGGTGCAGATTAGAAGGGGGGGTGCAGAGTATAAGGGGGGGGTGTGCAGATTTCTGTGATGGGTCGGAGCAATTCATGAAGGAAAGAAGGATTGGATGGTTTAACCCCTTCCTGCGCACCATGTACGGTCTAGGAGCCCTGGATGTCAGGAAGATGACTAGGAGATGTGCGGACGGTGGAGTAGAGGGAGCGCAGGTAACACCTACTACGTTATAATGAGCTATTCAGCTCTGCTGCATCTGTGGAGATGTCGGGGGCTGGGGGAGAACAGTGAGGACTTGTTGGCAGCGGAGCTCCTCTTGATGCAGGAAATTCCTGATTAATGTAGAAGTCTGACAACTCAGGAAGGAACTTAAAATAACCGCCCCCCCCCCCCCCCCCCTCCGGCCGCAGGAATGTGGGAGAATGTCCGCTGCCGGGGATGGGATGCCAGGGCTGGGGGCCCATGTGGCACAGACCTCTGGAGATAGATACTCCCTATTCTGGAGTTGAGGACAGTGTCTTGTCCCTCCGTGCAGATGTGTCCCACAAGGCTGCGCGCTGTCAGCAGCCTCTCATTTGGTATCATTCCCCCCCCATCATTCTGCTGCCAGTGACCTGATTCTCTGTGCGCCCGTGACATTGTCTGGTGTAATGAAGCCTAGGAGCGCAACCACGTCAGGAATGTGCAGGCAACAACCCGCTGCCCCCCCAGTCAGTCAAACTGTGTACTCCCCCGTGGGCTCTGTACTGTGCTCTCCCCCGTGTCCTGGGCTCTGGCTCTCCTCTCCTCTCCTCCCGTGTCCTGGGCTCTGGCTCTCCTCTCCTCTCCTCTCCTCCCGTGTCCTGGGCTCTGGCTCTCCTCTCCTCCCGTGTCCTGGGCTCTGGCTCTCCTCTCCTCCCGTGTCCTGTGCTCTGGCTCTCCTCTCCTCCCGTGTCCTGGGCTCTGGCTCTCCTCTCCTCCCCTCCAGTGTCCTGGGCTCTCCTCTCCTCATCCCCTCCAGTGTCCTGGGCTCTGGCTCTCCTCTCCTCCCATGTCCTGGGCTCTGGCTCTCCTCTCCTCCCGTGTCCTGGGCTCTGGCTCTCCTCTCCTCCCGTGTCCTGGGCTCTGGCTCTCCTCTCCTCCCGTGTCCTGGGCTCTGGCTCTCCTCTCCTCCCGTTCCTGGGCTCTGGCTCTCCTCTCCTCCCGTGTCCTGGGCTCTGGCTCTCCTCTCCTCCCGTGTCCTGGGCTCTGGCTCTCCTCTCCTCCCGTGTCCTGGGCTCTGGCTCTCCTCTCCTCCCGTGTCCTGGGCTCTGGCTCTCCCTCCTCCCGTGTCCTGGGCTCTGGCTCTCCTCTCCTCCCGTGTCCTGGGCTCTGGCTCTCCTCTCCTCCCGTGTCCTGGGCTCTGGCTCTCCTCTCCTCTCCCGTGTCCTGGGCTCTGGCTCTCCTCTCCTCTCCCGTGTCCTGGGCTCTGGCTCTCCTCTCCCCTGTCCTGGGCTCTGGCTCTCCTCTCCTCTCCCGTGTCCTGGGCTCTGGCTCTCCTCTCCTCTCCCGTGTCCTGGGCTCTGGCTCTCCTCTCCTCTCCCGTGTCCTGGGCTCTGGCTCTCCTCTCCTCTCCCGTGTCCTGGGCTCTGGCTCTCCTCTCCTCTCCCGTGTCCTGGGCTCTGGCTCTCCTCTCCTCTCCCGTGTCCTGGGCTCTGGCTCTCCTCTCCTCTCCCGTGTCCTGGGCTCTGGCTCTCCTCTCCTCTCCCGTGTCCTGGGCTCTGGCTCTCCTCTCCTCTCCCGTGTCCTGGGCTCTGGCTCTCCTCTCCTCTCCCGTGTCCTGGGCTCTGAATATAATGTTTTTTGTCTTTTCTCCAGCACGATGGGCGGCCATACTGTCATAAACCCTGCTATGCTGTTCTCTTTGGTCCTAAAGGTAAGTTCCGTGCAGTCTCTGCTGCTATTTTCTTCTGTAGCGCCTGCAGTTACCAGGCATGTAACAGTGTGTGTGTGGGGGGGGTGATCTCTTTAGCGCCCATGCCTCAGGTCAGGCTTAGTTTTCGTGGCCCCCGGTCAAGCCTTGTTATCAGCCCCTGACTCTGCCGTAGCCTGGAAAGAATGTGACCTTATCTACCACAAAGTAAAGGAGGGTCACGGCTTATAATAGACGGTCCCCCTGACATTCTCCACTCTGCTGCGCCTCTGGAATTCCCTTCACTCACAGAGACTGTATTCCCACCCTCATACCTCCGGAAAGCCGGGCCCCCTGACCTGTGCTCAGAGCTGAAATCCGGGCCCCCTGAGCGTTATGCGGGCTGTGCACCCCGGGCACGCTCGCTGTATGCGGGCTGTGCGCCGTTGCCATTATGGGTGGGGGGGGGGGGTGAATCGGGCATGTTGACATCCCAGTAGAAGCTGGTGTGAAGAAGGGCAGGGGGTCCTCTCACCATTAAGTTACACCCCCTCGTCTATATTAATGGGTCGCTGGCTCTGTATGAGGCGCAGGATCGGGCCTCGCGTCATCACTGATCTGGTGTCGTTGTCTTCTCCAGGTGTGAACATCGGTGGCGCCGGCTCCTACATCTATGACACGGCTCTGCGAGCTCCGGAGAGACCACCTCTACCCTCTGGGTATACCCACACCAACTTCTCACTTGACAGAGCACCCCAGAGGTGACCCACCCGGGGGGAGGGGGGGGGGGGTTGGGCCACTCCTGGGGTCACCCACATTCTGCACGTGCGGTGTAATGTATTGCCCTCTGTTATCAGCGCGCAGTGATTGACAGTAGTGTTACTCTCCTCTTCTCCGTTTCCTGCAGTTTGTGAGCACACACGTACATTCGCGGGGAGACGGCGCTGTGTCAAGGCTGCCGCGAGCCAGTCTACTTTGGTGAGTGTGGGTATGATGGGAGTTGTGGTTCCAGATTCGCCCGGTGCCTGACGGCTGCTTGTCTTTGCAGCTGAGAAGGTGATGTCACTGGCAGGAACTGGCATCGCCCGGTCTCCGTTGTCAGCGCTGCAACAAGACCCCTGACTGCGGGCGGCCATGCTGAGGTGATTATAGCCTGTTTTTTATAAAATGGCTGCTGTTCTCTGGTATCAGCCGATGCATGAGGGCAACCCGCCGGGAGGGGCGTCTCCCCGCCGACCTCCCCTATTAGTTATGGCTGGCGGTACGTGTAGCGTCGCAGGTGCTCAGTGACGCCCCATCTGACGCTCGCTTCTCTCCTTGTAGCACGATGGCCTCCCTTACTGCCATATCCCCTGCTACGGGCATCTCTTTGGACCGAAAGGTGAGTGTCGGTACGCTGTGTCCAGGCAGATGTCGGCCCACCACAGCTTACTGGTCCAGTGTGGGCCCCAGTACATCTACTAAATCAGCAGAAATCTGGGCGAGAACTTACAACTCCCACTTCAGCTGGAACTCTGTCCTCTGCTCACAGGTGTGAATATCGGGGCCGTGGGCTGTTACCTGTACGACCCTCTGATAGGAAACGAGACGCGGGTCGAGAAGTGATAAGGTAACGGCATCTGACCATTCCTGGAGAGCGGTGATGTCACTTCCTGTATAATATAACTGATATCTGGAGAGCGGTGATGTCACCTCCTGTATAATATAACTGATATCTGGAGAGCGTGATGTCACCCTCCTGTATAATATAACTGATATCTGGAGGGCGGGTGGATGTCACCTCCTGTATAGTATAACTGATATCTGGAGAGCGGTGATGTCACCTCCTGTATAGTATAACTGATATCTGGAGAGCGGTGATGTCACCTCCTGTATAATATAAACTGATATCTGGAGAGCGGTGATGTCACCCCCTGTATAATATAACTGATATCGGAGGGCGGTGATGTCACCTCCTGTATAATATAACTGATATCCGGAGAGCGGTGATGTCACCTCCTGTATAATATAACTGATATCAGGAGAGCGGTGATGTCACCTCCTGTATAATATAACTGATATCTGGAGAGCGGTGATGTCACCTCCTGTATAATATAACTGATATCTTGAGACTGGTGATGTCACCTCCTGTATAATATAACTGATATCTGGAGACTGGTGATGTCACCTCCTGTATAATATAATTGATATCCGGAGAGCGGTGATGTCACCTCCTGTATAATATAACTGATATCTGGAGACTGGTGATGTCACCTCCTGTATAATATAATTGATATCTGGAGAGCGGTGTATAACACTCCAGTAGTTGGAGAGTGATGATGTCACTGTTATTGTATAATGTGGTCACAGATGGTGATGTCTCTTTTCTGGATATTTTACAGATCTTTCTGGAAGTTGCCGTTCCTCCTTGTTAACCCTTCTCTGCTGGAATGCAGTGCACCCTGGGAACCTGTTAGTCTATCGGTGGCTGTGGATCCTCATGGAATAATAGTGGGAGTATCGGCAGCGCTCATGTCACTTGTCGTCTTCCCTGAACTTATCTGCCGGATGACAGCAGCCCCTGGAGAGGAGGGGGTTAACCTGCATTCAGGGGAGGCACGAGGTGTGGACGGTGCCTCAGTTATAGTTCATATATATGCACAGGAGCTCCCCCTGCTGGAGCCACACTGCGACTTGCACATGTCGTATAATAACTCATATATCACTTGTATCACCTGTAACGGGGAGACCGGACGTCCCGCTCTGAGACACAGTAAAGTTCTCCACTATCCCTGTATGTAACGGTCTCGTACTCATTGTAGTGCCCCCCGCAGTCTCCTGTGTGTCGTGGTCTTGTTTTGGGTGTAGCGCCCCCTGCATTCTCCTGTGTGTCATGGTCTTGTTTTGGATGTAGCGTCCTCTGCATTCTCCTGTGTGTCGTGGTCTTGTTTTATATCTGGTGCCCCCTGCAGTCTCCTGTGTGTCGTGGTCTTGTTTTGGATGTGGCGCCCCCTGCAGTCTGCTGTGTGTCGTGGTCTTGTTTTGGATGTGACACCCCTGCAGTCTCCTGTGTGTCGTGGTCTTGTTTTGGATGTGGCGCCCCCTGCAGTCTCCTGTGTGTCGTGGTCTTGTTTTGGATGTGGCGCCCCCCTGCAGTCTGCTGTGTGTCGTGGTCTTGTTTTGGATGTGGCGCCCCCTGCATTCTCCTGTGTGTCGTGGTCTTGTTTTGGATGTGGCACCCCTGCAGTCTCCTGTGTGTCGTGGTCTTGTTTTGGATGTGACACCCCTGCAGTCTCCTGTGTGTTGTGGTCTTGTTTTGGATGTGGCGTCCCCTGCAGTCTGCTGTGTGTCGTGGTCTTGTTTTGGATGTGGCGCCCCCTGCATTCTCCTGTGTGTCGTGGTCTTGTTTTGGATGTGGCACCCCTGCAGTCTCCTGTGTGTCGTGGTCTTGTTTTGGATGTGACACCCTGCAGTCTCCTGTGTGTCGTGGTCTTGTTTTGGATGTGGCGCCCCCCTGCAGTCTGCTGTGTGTCGTGGTCTTGTTTTGGATGTGGCGCCCCCTGCATTCTCCTGTGTGTCGTGGTCTTGTTTTGGCTGTGGCACCCCTGCAGTCTCCTGTGTGTCGTGGTCTTGTTTTGGATGTGGCGCCCCCTGCATTCTCCTGTGTGTCGTGGTCTTGTTTTGGATGTGGCGCCCCCCCTGCAGTCTGCTGTGTTGTCGTGGTCTTGTTTTGGATGTGGCGCCCCCTGCATTCTCCTGTGTGTCGTGGTCTTGTTTTGGATGTGACACCCCTGCAGTCTCCTGTGTGTCGTGGTCTTGTTTTGGATGTGGCGCCCCCCTGCAGTCTGCTGTGTGTCGTGGTCTTGTTTTGGGTGTAGCGCCCCCTGCATTCTCCTGTGTGTCGTGGTCTTGTTTTGGATGTGGCGTCCCCTGCAGTCTGCTGTGTGTCGTGGTCTTGTTTTGGATGTGGCGCCCCCTGCAGTCTCCTGTGTGTCGTGGTCTTGTTTTGGATGTGGCGCCCCCCTGCAGTCTGCTGTGTGTCGTGGTCTTGTTTTGGATGTGGCGCCCCCTGCATTCTCCTGTGTGTCGTGGTCTTGTTTTGGATGTGGTGCCCCCTGCAGTCTCCTGTGTGTCGTGGTCTTGTTTTGGATGTGGCGCCCCCTGCAGTCTTTTGTGTGTCGTGGTCTTGTTTTGGATGTGGCGCCCCCCTGCAGTCTGCTGTGTGTCGTGGTCTTGTTTTGGATGTGGCACCCCTGCATTCTCCTGTGTGTCGTGGTCTTGTTTTGGATGTGGCGCCCCCTGCAGTCTGCTGTGTGTCGTGGTCTTGTTTTAGATGTGGCGCCCCCTGCAGTCTCCTGTGTGTCGTGGTCTTGTTTTGGATGTGGCGCCCCCTGCAGTCTCCTGTGTGTCGTGGTCTTGTTTTGGATGTGGCGCCCCCTGCAGTCTGCTGTGTGTCGTGGTCTTGTACAGCGCAGAGCTCCACCATTCCTCTACAGGCCGTCCCTTCAGTTCTGTATTCAGGTCACATGACGTCCGTATATTTCATCTTTTATTTACGAGGTTTTCTTCCGCACAGAACAATGGAAAACAGAGAAACCATAAAAACCTTCCATCCATGTTCCGTCCATGTTCACACTTAGGTCAGAGCTGCTTGTTCTATCATGCATTCATTGCGCCTCCTTGAGAGCCTAGTCCGCAATCAGCAGGGCAGCATGCACCGTTTCAGCCGTCATCACATTACCTCATTTATAAAATTGCAAATCACATGATGAAAATCATAAAATCCGAAACTTCTCAACCGTATAAAACATCATTACAGTAAAAGTGATAATGGATGGCGCCAGCGTTACGCTCATAGATAATAGAGGGCGCCAGTGTTACGCCGATATTCCCCCTCCTATAGTGCTCCCAGTAGTTATAATTCCCTCTCCTATAGTGCTCCCAGTAGTTATAATTCCCCCTCCTATAGTGCTCCCAGTAGTTATAATTCCCCCTCCTATAGTGCTCCCAGTAGTTTTAATCCCCCCCCCCCTATAGTGCTCCCAGTAGTTTTAATGCCCCCCCCTCTATAGTGCTCCCAGGAGCTTGACAAAGGGGTTGTGACCCTTGAAACGTTGTGTGCTGATTGTGGACTATGCTCTCAGAAGAATACCAGTCACGTGCACAATGGGCGCAGTAAATACATAATAAAGCAGTCGACTCTGAACGAAATGTGAATGTGGACGTAACATGGATTTTCTACTTGATGCACCAGAAAACCTCACAAAAGTGGAAGAGACATATACTGATGTAATGTGGACCTGAATACAGAGCTGAAGGGGTAGTCTTGTATTGGACACATTGCCCCCATGGAGTCTTGTATTGGACACGTTGCCCCCATGGAGTCTTGTATTGGACACGTTGCCCCCATGGAGTCTTGTGTTGGACATGGTGCCCCCTAGAGTCTTGTGTTGGACATGGTGCCCCCTAGAGTCTTGTGTTTTACTTGTCTTATGACACACACACACACTGGAGTTTATAACCAGACAGGAATCTATTTCCATTTACTATCCATGAATGACGCTGCTAA
Organism: Bufo bufo; assembly: GCF_905171765.1. Taxonomy (NCBI): domain Eukaryota; kingdom Metazoa; phylum Chordata; class Amphibia; order Anura; family Bufonidae; genus Bufo; species Bufo bufo. Next base: position 633,174,168 of record NC_053392.1, read on the forward strand.
TCTGGGAGGGGTCCTCTCACAGTAGCGCAGTCCTCGGGGGCCGGCCATCAGAAGGACTTCTGCTGCTGTAGAACTAGGCGGAGGATGGAGGAAGATTAGACAATGGCCTGTTTTACTGATTACAAGCCACAGATCAGTGATTGGCTGATATCTCAAGGACATCCTCATACTACAGGTCATGTGTCCCAGGTCATTATCCTACATGGGGGAGGGGCTGGTGACTGGTCTGTACCCTGGATGGACACTTCTTATACTATAGGTCATGTGAACCATTATGCATGTGTCTCACCTGACCGGCCGCCCACTGAATTGCTGTCTTCTACGTCACCGAAGAAATCTGGCAGAGGGATGTTGTGGATCTCGGGGAGGAGAGCCGCTATCAGTCCATAGATTACCGCCACGAGGCAGATTATCACTTGTGACAGAGGTGCCCAGATGTCATCCAGTAATTTCAGCAGTGTAGCAAGTGTTACCCCAATTCTAGCCAAAACTGCTGTGTAGCCATTGCCGCTCTGTCTGAGAGGAACAAAGAGGAGAGAGACTCAGGGAACAGAGATGGACACCACCACCAGTAGCCTCAACTTACACAAGACCATTGCTTGATGGAGCAGAAAGTAACCCTGTAATATGCAGCAGTCTCCTAAATCCCTCTACCATAGATCAGGGACACAGAATCCTCTGTAACATCCATACAGCAAATGTTCCTTTCTGAGGTGAAGACCAGAGACATAGACCCATCAACTTTGCTCAGATATTGTATATAGATGAGGAGAAAACTGTGAACCCAGACACCTCATATGATTGAAGAGTCCACCATGACTATAGATTAAAAAAAAAAACTACCATGACCTCAGGCATCTCATATAGCTGAGTCCATCATGACCCCAGGTACTTCATATAGATAAAAAGCCTACCATGACCCCAGGCACCTCATATAGCTGAGTCCATCATGACCCCAGGCACCTCATATAGATGAGTCCATCATGACCCCAGGCACCTCATATAGATGAGTCCATCATGACCCCAGGCACCTCATATAGATGAGTCCATCATGACCCCAGGCACCTCATATAGATGAGTCCACCATGACTCCAGGCCTCTTATATAGATGAGTCCATCATGATCCCAGACACCTTGTATAGATAAAAAGCCTACCATTACCCCAGACACGGACTGTGACTCCAGATCCTTTTGTCAGTGAAGACTCCACAGTGATTCTAGACTCCCCATATAGGTGAAGTGTCCATCGTGATCTCTGACACCTCATGTAGCTGAATAGTTCACAATGACCCCAGACACCTTAAAGATTAAATGTCCACTATAACTTCAGACACATTATATACATGAAAAATCTACCAGCACTCTAGCATCTCATATAGATGAAGAGTCCACCATCAATCTAGAAACCTAATTTATATGAGTATATCATGACCCTAGTCCCTAGTGACCCCAGATGCCTCATATAGATGGAGTCTACCATTATTTAAGACCCCTCATCGATATGAAGAGCCCACCATGATCTAGACACCTTACAGAGGTAGAGTCCACCGTGACCCCATGTATCCATGGTAAACCAAGAACTTCATATATTTAGAGTCCACCGTAAGCCTAGACATCTCATATAGGTGAAGAGGCCATCATAACCCCAGACACCACATATAGATGAAGAGTGCATGGCCCCATGAACCTCACATAGATGAAGAGTCCATCATGATCCAGAAGAGTCGGCCATGACACATAGACACCTCATGTAGATGAAGATTCCACCAAGATGCCCCATATAGAAGAATAATAAACAAAAAAAATCCACACCACCTGAGGCCTCAGTCACTCCCACTTCTATAGATGTTTACATTTAATGGCTTCTTCAAATATGTCAAACATGAGAGCTGAGTGAAGACAATGTTATAAGGAGTCATTCTTCCCATAACCTTACAGGGACCTCAGTATACAGTCACCTCCTGACTCCTCTCCACTCATAGTATAGATTAAGGCACCTTGTATACTGTAGAAGAAGAGTCCACCATGACCCCAGACATGTCATGTGGATAAAGAGTTTATGACCTAAGGGACTTCTTGTAGATCAGGCATCCTCAAACTGCGGCCCTCCAGCTGTTGTAAAACTACAACTCCCACAATGCCCTGCTGCAGGCTGATACCTGTAGGCTGTTCAGGCATGCTGGGAGTTGTAGTTTTGCAACAGCTGGAGGGCCGCAGTTTGAGGATGCCTGTTGTAGATAGTCTACCATGACCCTAGACACCTTATACAAATGAAGTGTCCACCATGCCCCCTGACTCCTCATATAGATCACAACTCCACTCTGATCCAAGATACTTCATTAAAAAAAAATCACTGGAAAAGATGAAAACATCCTGCATAATAGATAAATGAAAACACGGATGTACATGGCTACATTAAAGAGGAGAAATCACTGAAAACACTCACATAATAGATACAAACATTATATATAGACGAAAACCTCATTCTGACATAAAATCTGAGATTCTTAGCCAATATATTTTAATCAAAACACATCTGTGCCCGCCAACCTGCACCAAGGTGGTCTCACTCCACAGCCTACTCTATTTGATACTGTAACGGACCGTTCAGCACACAGCTCCGTTCAGATTGACAGGCAGTTACTGCAAGCACCAATTTCCCGAACTGCAGGCACGTGAATACTCCATACTCCCAAAGGGAAAACACACGAAGGCTGGAAACAGCTGAACAGGAAAAGCATACAATCGGCTTATACTCCTGGCAATCAGCATACAGTCCAATTCCCCCAATAACGAGACGACACTTCGCTTGAGGGTTAAGCAGAACACTTTAATGGGTTATTTTTCAGCCTTTTATGCAGGTCTCCTAGCATGGGACACTCCCCCTGGGGCCCTTGTAAAAGACTGTGACAGTTTATATTTTAGCCAATCACATGCATGTACAGTATTGAAACCTTCCCAGCAATTGTACACAAAATCGCCTGTAACTCACACTGCCACTGGGGAAAAAGGACGGCACCTTCAGCTCCCGGGAACTTGCTCGGCCGCTGGGTTATCTCCCTCCTGTCTACCGCTGCCATGGCCTGCAGGTACTCTCTGATCCTCCACTTCACGATCTATACAAGGTTTTCCGCGGGGTTGGGTCCCAAGACAGACAGCACCCCATTAACCTCTCTATCAAACTCCTGAGTGTAGCAGGGCTCCATGCTTACTCTGCTGATTTTGGTTCCTTTGTAGATAGGGGTGCTGTACGGGTACTAGCGTTGCCCTCAATTTGTAATCCAGGAACTTCTGGTTCCTGTTGGGGGAGAGGACCGACTGTTTCTTCTCCCATGAATACACACTGGCGCTGGGGATAAAGGACGGCACCTTTCGCTCCCTGTAACTCACACTGCCGCTGGGGAGCAAGGACGGTACCTTCAGCTCCCTGGGACTCACTTGGCTGCTGGGGAGAGAGACCAACTATCTCTGCTCCCTGCAGGACACACTGCCGCTGGGGAGCGAGGACAGCACCTTCAGCTCACTTGGCTGCTGTGGAGAGGGACCAACTTTCTCCTCTCCTAAGGGTACACACTGCCGCTGGAGAGAGAGACCGGTTGTCTCTGCTCCCAATACAATACTCGGCTGTTGGGGGAAGGACGGCACCTTCATCTCCCTGTAACTCACACTGCCTCTGAGAAGCAAGGACGGCACCTTCATCTCCCTGTAACTCACACTGCAGCTGGGGAGTAAGGACGGCACCTTCAGCTCCCGGGAACTTGCTCGGCCGCTGGGGTATCTCCCCTCTGTCTACCGCTGCAATGGCCTGCAGGTACTCTCTGATCCTCCACTTCACGATCTATACAAGATTTTCCGCGGGGTTGGGTCCCAAGAGAGACAGCACCCCATTAACCTCTCTATCAAACTCCTCTTGAGTGTAGCAGGGCTCCATGCTTGCTCTGCTGATTTTGGTTCCTTTGTAGATAGGGGTGCTGTACGGGTACTAGCGTTGCCCTCAATTTGTAATCCAGGAACTGGCGTTGCCTTGTAGCTGTCCTTCTGGGCTGTGAGAATGATCCCGTCGCTTGCCACGAATTGTAACAGACCGTTCAGCACACAACTCCGTTCAGACGATATTCCCCTTTCAGATTGACAGGCAGTTAATGCAAACACTAATTTCCAGAACTGCAGGCACGTGAATACTCCATACTCCCAAAGGGAAACCACACGAAGGCTGGAAACAGCTGAACAGGAAAAGCATACAATCGGCTTACACTCCTGGCAATCAGCATACAGTCCAATTCCCCCAATAACGAGACGACACTTCGCTTGAGGGTTAAGCAGAACACTTTAATGGGTTATTTTTCAGCCTTTTATGCAGGTCTCCTAGCACGGGACACTCCCCCTGGGGCCCTTGTAAAAGACTGTGACAGTTTATATTTTAGCCAATCACATGCATGTACAGTATTGAAACCTTCCCAGCAATTGTACACAAAATCCCCTTCCCTCTGTCTGTAACGCAATCAACAAAATACAATGAGCATTGTCTGAGACGCAATTAACTAACACACTGGCATTGTCTGAGACGCAATCAACAAAATACACTGCTCAAAAAAATAAAGGGAACACAAAAATAACACATCCTAGATCTGAATTAATTAAATATTCTTCTGAAATACTTTGTTCTTTACATAGTTGAAGGTGCTGACAACAAAATCACACAAAAATTATAAAATGGAAATCAAATTTTTCAACCCATGGAGGTCTGGATTTGGAGTCACACTCAAAATTAAAGTGGAAAAACACACTACAGGCTGATCCAACTTTGATGTAATGTCCTTAAAACAAGTCAAAATGAGGCTCAGTAGTGTGTGGGGCCTCCACGTACCTGTATGACCTCCCTACAATGCCTGTGCATGCTCCTGATGAGGTGGCAGACGGTCTCCTGAGGGATCTCCTCCCAGACCTGGACTAAAGCATCTGCCAACTCCTGGACAGTCTGTGGTGCAACGTGACGTTGGTGGATAGAGCGAGACATGATGTCCCAGATGTGCTCAATTGGATTCAGGTCTGGGGAACGGGCGTTCCAGTCCATAGCATCAATGCCTTCGTCTTGCAGGAACTGCTGACACACTCCAGCCACATGAGGTCTAGCATTGTCTTGCATTAGAAGGGGTCTGAGGATCTCATCTCGGTACCTAATGGCAGTCAGGCTACCTCTGGCGAGCACATGGAGGGCTGTGCGGCCCTCCAAAGAAATGCCACCCCACACCATTACTGACCCAATGCCAAACCGGTCATGCTGGTGGATGTTGCAGGCAGCAGAACGTTCTCTACGGCGTCTCAAGACTCTGTCACATGTGCTCAGTGTGAACCTGCTTTCATCTGTGAAGAGCACAGGGCGCCAGTGGCAAATTTGCCAATCTTGGTGTTCTCTGGCAAATGCCAAACGTCCTGCACGGTGTTGGGCTGTAAGCAAAACCCCCACCTGTGGACGTCGGGCCCTCATATCACCCTCATGGAGTCTGTTTCTGACCGTTTGAGCAGACACATGCACATTTGTGGCCTGCTGGAGGTCATTTTGCAGGGCTCTGGCAGTGCTCCTCCTGTTCCTCCTTGCACAAAGGCGGAGGTAGCGGTCCTGCTGCTGGGTTGTTGTCCTCCTACGGCCTCCTCCACATCTCCTGATGTACTGGCCTGTCTCCTGGTAGCGCCTCCATGCTCTGGACAGTACGCTGACAGACACAGCAAACCTTGCCACAGCTCGCATTGATGTGCCATCCTGGATAAGCTGCCCTACCTGAGCCACTTGTGTGGGTTGTAGACTCCGTCTCATGCTACCACTAGAGTGAAAGCACCGCCAGCATTAAAAAGTGACCAAAACATCAGCCAGGAAGCATAGGAACTGAGAAGTGGTCTGTGGTCACCACCTGCAGAACCACTCCTTTATTGGGGGTGTCTTGCTAATTGCCTATAATTTCCACCTGTTGTCTATCCCATTTGCACAACAGCATGTGAAATTGATTGTCACTCAGTGTTGCTTCCTAAGTGGACAGTTTGATTTCACAGAAGTGCGATTGACTTGGAGTTACATTGTGTTGTTTAAGTGTTCCCTTTATTCTTTTGAGCAGTGTACAAATACCAAACGTAATGGGCTAACTTAATCCCTCACAGACAGAAAACACACATTTTTCCCCCAAACACAGAAAACACCCCAAAACCCCACATATCCCCATAATGTATACATCCATAGATAGCTCTGATCTGGGTGAACAACATATCCAAAAATCACCCAGATCCGAGCAGGGGTTCCCGAATTCCATGGAAGTCACATTTGGCCGACCGCAAGCATGGCTTTCCTGCCCAAAACAGTTCCACAGATTTAAGCTGTGCGGCCGGTCTGTCTTCTCCTTCAAAGTTAGTATGGGCCATAATCCTGGTGCAGGAGGCGGCCAAACAGCCCCCTCCAAAACACTGTGGCGAAGTGGCTTTCGCTACAGATACCTCTGTCTATGCCATTGGGAATCTACATTCAGGATGGCGGACCCTGCACATTCTGTGCTGTTACTGATTACCTCTATGTGCATTCAAGCATCCAGTGACAGAAAAAGCAAATTCAACTATATGTACCACCTAATCAGAGCAGGCTGTGGAGTAGGTGGGAGGATGGAAGTGCAATTGAGACAGCCACTCCCTACAGTGCACAGTCTGCTCTCCTGAATGTAGGTGCCCAATGGTATAGACACAGGTATCAAAAAGAGTAGAGTCCTGCCTGGCTGAGATTTGCTTTTTTCACCTCCAGTGAAGAGCTATCAGTAGAGGGAGGATGTGTTATAAGAGATTGATAGCTATATACAGGTGTTATTAGTGATAGTATTCTCTGTGTAAGTGTGTATACAGAGATAGCTGTCAGTCACTGATAGTTGTACACAGGGAGGTGTTATCAGTGATAGTATTCTCTGTGTAAATGTGTATACATAGATAGCTGTCAGTCACTGATAGCTGTACACGGGGAGGTGTTATCAGTGATAGTATTCTCTGTGTAAATGTGTATACATAGATAGCTGTCAGTCACTGATATCTGTACACAGGGAGGTGTTATCAGTGATAGTATTCTCTGTGTAAGTGTGTATACAGAGATAGCTGTCAGTCACTGATATCTGTACACAGGGAGGTGTTATCAGTGATAGTATTCTCTGTGTAAGTGTGTATACATAGATAGCCGTCAGTCACTGATAGTTTTAGACAGGGAGGTGTTATGAGTGATAGTATTCTCTGTGTAAGTGTGTATACATAGATAGCTGTCAGTCACTGATAGCTGTACACAGGGAGGTGATATCAGTGATAGTATTCTCTGTGTAAGTGTGTATACATAGATAGCTGTCAGTCACTGATAGTTGTACACAGGGAGGTGTTATCAGTGATAGTATTCTCTGTGTAAGTGTGTATACATAGATATCTGTCAGTCACTGATATCTGTACACAGGGAGGTGTTATCAGTGATAGTATTATCTGTGTAAGTGTGTATACAGAGATAGCTGTCAGTCACTGATATCTGTACACAGGGAGGTGTTATTAGTGATAGTATTATCTGTGTAAGTGTGTATACAGAGATAGCTGTCAGTCACTGATATCTGTACACAGGGAGGTGTTATTAGTGATAGTATTATCTGTGTAAGTGTGTATACATAGATAGCTGTCAGTCACTGATATCTGTACACAGGGAGGTGTTATTAGTGATAGTATTCTCTGTGTAAGTGTGTATACATAGATAGCCGTCAGTCACTGATAGTTTTACACAGGGAGGTGATATCAGTGATAGTATTCTCTGTGTAAGTGTGTATACATAGATAGCTGTCAGTCACTGATAGTTGTACACAGGGAGGTGTTATCAGTGATAGTATTCTCTGTGTAAGTGTGTATACATAGATAGCCGTCAGTCACTGATATCTGTACACAGGGAGGTTTTATCAGTGATAGCATTCTCTGTGTAAGTGTGTATACATAGATAGCTGTCAGTCACTGATATCTGTACACAGGGAGGTGTTATTAGTGATAGTATTCTCTGTGTAAGTGTGTATACATAGATAGCCGTCAGTCACTGATAGTTTTACACAGGGAGGTGTTATCAGTGATGGTAATCTCTGTGTAAGTGTGTATACATAGATATCTGTCAGTCACTGATAGTTGTACACAGGGAGGTGTTATCAGTGATAGTATTCTCTGTGTAAGTGTGTATACATAGATAGCTGTCAGTCACTGATATCTGTACACAGGGAGGTGTTATCAGTGATAGTATTCTCTGTGTAAGTGTGTATACAGAGATAGCTGTCAGTCACTGATAGCTGTACACAGGAAGGTGTTATCAGTGATAGTATTCTCTGTGTAAGTGTGTATACATAGATAGCTGTCAGTCACTGATATCTGTACACAGGGAGGTGTTATCAGTGATAGTATTCTCTGTGTAAGTGTGTATACATAGATAGCTGTCAGTCACTGATATCTGTACACAGGGAGGTTTTATCAGTGATAGCATTCTCTGTGTAAGTGTGTATACATAGATAGCTGTCAGTCACTGATATCTGTACACAGGGAGGTGTTATTAGTGATAGTATTCTCTGTGTAAGTGTGTATACATAGATAGCCGTCAGTCACTGATAGTTTTACCCAGGGATGTGTTATCAGTGATGGTAATCTCTGTGTAAGTGTGTATACATAGATATCTGTCAGTCACTGATAGTTGTACACAGGGAGGTGTTATCAGTGATAGTATTCTCTGTGTAAGTGTGTATACATAGATAGCTGTCAGTCACTGATATCTGTACACAGGGAGGTGTTATCAGTAATAGTATTCTCTGTGTAAGTGTGTATACAGAGATAGCTGTCAGTCACTGATATCTGTACACAGGGAGGTGATATCAGTGATAGTATTCTCTGTGTAAGTGTGTATACAGAGATAGCTGTCAGTCACTGATATCTGTACACAGGGAGGTGATATCAGTGATAGTATTCTCTGTGTAAGTGTGTATACATAGACAGCTGTCAGTCACTGATAGCTGTACACGGGGAGGTGATATCAGTGATAGTATTCTCTGTGTAAGTGTGTATACAGAGATAGCTGTCAGTCACTGATATCTGTACACAGGGAGGTGATATCAGTGATAGTATTCTCTGTGTAAGTGTGTATACAGAGATAGCTGTCAGTCACTGATCTCTGTACACAGGGAGGTGTTATCAGTGATAGTATTCTCTGTGTAAGTGTGTATACATAGATAGCTGTCAGTCACTGATATCTGTACACAGGGGGGTGTTATCAGTGATAGTATTCTCTGTGTAAGTGTGTATACATAGATAGCCGTCAGTCACTGATATCTGTACACAGGGAGGTTTTATCAGTGATAGCATTCTCTGTGTAAGTGTGTATACATAGATAGCTGTCAGTCACTGATATCTGTACACAGGGAGGTGTTATCAGTGATCGTATTCTCTGTGTAAGTGTGTATACATAGATAGCTGTCAGTCACTGATAGTTGTACACGGGGAGGTGTTATTAGTGATAGTATTCTCTGTGTAAGTGTGTATACATAGATAGCTGTCAGTCACTGATAGTTGTACACAGGGAGGTGTTATCAGTGATAGTATTCTCTGTGTAAGTGTGTATACATAGATAGCTGTCAGTCACTGATATCTGTACACAGGGAGGTGTTATCAGTGATAGTATTCTCTGTGTAAGTGTGTATACATAGATAGCTGTCAGTCACTGATAGTTGTACACGGGGAGGTGATATCAGTGATAGTATTATCTGTGTAAGTGTGTATACATAGATAGCCGTCAGTCACTGATATCTGTACACAGGGGGGTGTTATCAGTGATAGTATTCTCTGTGTAAGTGTGTATACATAGATAGCTGTCAGTCACTGATATCTGTACACAGGGAGGTGTTATCAGTGATAGTATTCTCTGTGTAAGTGTGTATACAGAGATAGCTGTCAGTCACTGATATCAGGTCCTTTTCCGACCAGCGGTATAACAGTACGGCGCAGCGGGATATAACTTGCCGCCCAGCGCCGTACTATTACGCCCCGCTTTTCGGGCGGGTGCAGGAGCTGCGCCTGCCCAATCATCTGCAGGGGACCGGCTGTTCCCATTAGCCGGACCCCTGCTGTATGCGTCGGCATCGGTGATAACCCCTTCTATGCCGCGGTGAGCACTGACCGCGGCATAGAAGGGGTTTTCTGCAGGTGAAGGAGCCCATCGGGTCCCCGTGCTGCTGTGGGGGGGACCCGATGGGTGAGAAGGCAGCCTGATGCCGTGCAGAGGCTGCCCAATGCCTTGCCTGGCATCGGGACCTGCCTTCTACAGGTGCAGAGGAGACCCAGCCTCAGGCCCGTCTCCTAGGCAACCTGTTAGTGTATTACTCTGTGTAATACACTAACAGGCAATGCATTACAATACAGATATATTGTAATGCATTGCAGAGGGGATTAGATCCCCAAAAGTTAAAGTCAGAAATAAAGTTGAAAAAAGATAAAACCTGTGTTTTTAATAAAATAAAAAAAGTTTCAAGTAAAAAAATAAAAAAAAACGCCCCTTTTCCCCTGATTTTATAATAAAAAAAAAAACACACATATTAGGTATCGCCGCATCCATAACGACCGGCTGTATAAATATAGCAATTTTTGTCACCTTACATCACAAAAAGTGCAACACCAAGCGATCAAAAAGGCGTATATCCCACAAAATGATGCCAATAAAACGTCACCTCATCCCGCAAAAAATTAGACCCTAACTAAGAAAATCGCAAAAAATTTTTAAAAACTATAGCTATCAGAACATGAGACACTAAAACATAATTTTTTTGTTTCAAATATGCTATTATTGTGTTAAAGTAAAATAAATAAAAAATGTATACATATTAGGTATCTCCGCGACCGTACCAACCAGCTCTATAAAAATATCACATGGCCTAACCCCTCAGGTGAGCACCGTAAAAAATAAAAACTGAATAAAAAAAAGCCATTTTTGTCACCTTACATAACAAAAAATTGCAACACCAAGCGTTAAAAAAGGCGTATGCCCCCCAAATAGTACCAATCAAACCGTCACCTGTTCCCGCAAAAAATGAGATCCTACCTAAGACAATCTGTCAAAAAATTTAAAAGCTATGACTCTCAGACTATGGAGACATTAAAACATCATTTTTTGTTGTTGGTCACCTTGCCCCATAAAGTGTGAAAATGAATGATCAAAAAATCATATGTACCCAAAAATGGTACTAATAAAAACGTCACCTCTTCCCGCAAAAAATGAGATCCTACCTAAGACAATCGGTCAAAAAATAAAAAAGCTATGACTCTCAGACAATGGAGACACTAAAATATGATTTTTTTTTGCTTCAAAACTACTATTATTGTGCTAAAGTGAAATAAATTAATATTAGGTATTGCCGCGTCTGTAACAACCTGATCTATAAAAATAAAAATACCACATGACCTAACCTATAAGGTGAAAACCGTAAAAAAAAAAAAACAATGCCAAAAAAGCTATTTTTTGTCACCTTACATCACAAAAATTGCAACACCAAGCGATTAAAAAAGTGTATGCCCCCCAAAATAGTACTAATCAAACTGTCACATCATCCTGCAAAAATTTTTATCCTACCTAAGCCTTCTAACGTCATAAAAAAATAAAATGACATTTACAAAATGATAGAAATAGAAATTTCTGACGGTCATGAAGTACAATGTGTCACGAGAAAACAGTCTCAGAATGGCTTGGATAAATAAAAGCGTTACCACATAAAGTGAAGCATGTCGGATTTGCAAAAAATGCCCTGGGCAGGAAGGTGTAAACCGGGCTGGGGTAGAAAGGGTTAAACACAAAGACAGCAATAATAATTAATGTCAGAGTTACACTGACATCTATAGCTATAGGAAACTGCATGGTCAGTGGTGTTAAAAAAAAAAGCCTTTTTAATAATACATTACACCTTCAGATTTCAGTTTTTTTTAATTAAAAATAAATATTCCAAAAATGTTTCCTTATTGGAGGCAAATGCCTTCCCATGTTTATATATTGGAAGAAACTGTGATTTGTTCTGAACCGGCACCCAAAAATATTTCCATTTTTGGGATCATCCAGAGTAGAATGTGGATGTGGAATGGACAAGGGAGGAGAAATATGGCAGTGTATGGGGTAGTAGTAGTGGCAGCAGTAGCAGCACAGTATGGAACCTGACAGGCAAGGCAGGAGATATGTGGCTGTGTAGGTGTCCTAGTAGTGGTAATAGGGGAAGTAGCAGCTGCCATACAGCATGGGGCATGATGGATAGGCAGAGAGCAGCAGTGGCCAGCGATAAATAGCCTACACTGGAGGCGTGTGAGAATCCTCATGGCACCATGCCTCATGCATTTTGACAAATGTGATGTTTTCCAGACTTGCAGAGGACAGAGGTCGGCTGTGTGTGAAGATGCCTGCTGTGCTGAAAGCCCTCTCTGAGATGATAATATGTTGGTCATAAGGCATATATTATCATGACTAAAGGTCTGAAAGAATAACAAGCATCTCGACTTACACAAAGCATTTTCTGGAATGATGTTTGGAGAGGAGGCGAAGCTGGTGCGAGAGCTACTGCCTCTTCATTACACTGCCAGTCATCTCCCTTGCATTCCATCGAAGGGAGCGAATTGTGATACCACTGCACTTCCAAGACGATGCTCAGTATAATGAAAAGAAAGGAGCACTCACCCAAGACTTATTTTATTCTGCAGATCTTGCACGAGAAAATAAACGCCATATGGGAGTTGCTCGCACAGAGTGAGTCAGCTGAGCTTGGCTTAGGTCTGCCATGTTTTGAGCCTTCGCCCACATTATCACGGCATCAGCAGTTCCTGAACTGACCACAACAGAAGCAGATCGGGCCCTGACAGTTTTTTGGGAGGTTTTGGCCATACATTGTCTACTTTTTATTGCTGCTGCCACCTCCCTCCTCTTCTGATGTCCCCCCTCATCTGGCTTCTCGGTCCTGTCCAACACACAATTATCATCCTAATCCTCACCCTCCCTGCCACTTTTATCACTGTGATATTTCATTGTGGGCACCTTGGTCCCCCTCCAGATTCCCTGCCCTGTATTTGCCCTGACTGCCACTGTTCCTACCACTCTCCCTATCACCACAACCGCAGCTGCAAGTGCGACTCGGAAAAAGAGAAATGTCATTGATATTGTAAAACAAATACATCTTTATTGAAACATATAAAATCCAGTATAATACATACAAAAAAAAACCTGCACCATTTCTGACCCAATTCATCCTGTAAGCAGAGTGGCACTAGTACCAGTGGCCGGAGGGCTGCCTCTCGGAGGATACATTGTAGGTCTTTTGTTTTGCACTCTTCCTCTTTCCAGACATTTTGAGTATGACTAAATAAAAGGGTATTGGTTTCCCATAAATTAAATGTCATGGGTTTCCTAAATGAAAAGTCACAAATTTGGCGCACACAGATTATTGAATGGTACTAGCAAAATTGCAAATTTTGTTTTAAATTTAAAGACAGAGATGCAATTATATGTGTCACGCTCATGTGTGAGAGGAAAACACCACACCAAGCATAGGAGGGAAAGATGATACTGGAATATGGCGTGGAAACTAGGGAAGGGAGATGGACACCTCCTAGAGCACTGGTGCACAACCTGCGGCAGGGGGGCCACATTCGGCCCTTGATACCATTCCATCTGGTAACAGACATGTATGTCTTGTGGCTGCTAGCATGTAGTTTTCCCATTAGATGGGAGTCCCGGAACTGTAACCAGACATTAATGGTAAATACTGTATGTTCAATCGGCCATAAATTCTGCTTTAAATTTTAACTTTGGCCCTCGTCATTGGTTCAGTCTGGCAATGTGGCCCCTGACCAGTAAACGTTGTGCACCCCTGTCCTAGAGAAAACCCTAACTCAAGTTCTGGCAGACTACCAGTATGAACAGGCCCCAAAGGTAGGCAAGTTCATACACCGGATACCTAGAATCCTATCTCACCCTATAGGACCCTGGAACTAATGTCCGGACAGAGTCTACCTGTTCCTCCAAAGGGAAGGACAAACAGGAGTCTCCCTCAGGCCTAATGACAAACAACAGGGAAAGGCAACACACACAAATATATAAACAAAATGCAAAAGGGAAAGGAAACAATTATCTTCAAAGAAGCTTTAGTAGCACCAGGAACTCAGCCGAGAACCAAACACAAGCTAATCACAAGTCCACAAGTATAAACCGCACAGCATAGTGGGAGAAACAGCACTAAATAGAGAAAGTAAAATGACCACAATAGCCACACCTGAGAAAAGAAGGTGTGGCAAGTACCAGAAACAACACAGACGTTATTTCATCCAAAAGGAAAAAGTGTCAGATCAAACCACGTGTTGCCAGTCTCACAGATCTCCCGCCGCCTGTCGCGGGAACATCCGTGTGTCTCGGTACGTCCGTGACAATATGTCCAGAATCCCTCCCCTTCCACAAACACACTGCACACTGGTATTGCCAATTTACAATGGCAATGATGTAATTTTTCCATTGAGAAGTGTTAGAAGTAGATGCTCTGAAGCAGTAATATGGACCCTTCTCTAACACTCGGCTGTGACAATGTCAGTATTTTTGCATTGACGTGATCCCTCTTTTGAACTAGATGCTGTGATGCAGTATATGCCTTCACTAACATGGCTATGATTAACGTTATTGATGTGAAATGTGTTTGCTGTTTTGTCCTCCCCCTATCTTGTGGCAGTGTATAGCACGTTCAGTAACACGGGTGTAAAGCAGTGAAATGCCCAAATACAAATAGTAAATAAAAACTGGTTTCTAGAAAAAGAAGAGGAGGCAACTAACTAGTGTATGCAAGTACATACTGTAATTTGCATGGAAGTGTAGAAAGAACCTTAAAAAAAAAAAGAAGGCAGGAATCTGTAATGTAGCACTAGGTGCCAGAAGATAGCCAGTAGCCTGCCAGAAAATACACCTGATGGTGACCAATTCTCACTCCCTCTCTCTTATTCCTAAATATTCTTCTTATACTGTCTCTCCCTATCACCTATTATCTCCCTATAATCTTCTTTTACTGTCCCTCCCTATCACCTATTCTCTCCCTATAATCTTCTAATACTATCCCTTCCTATCATCTATTTTCTCCCTATAATCTTCTAATACTGTCCCTCCCTATCACCTATTCTCTCCCTATAATCTTCTAATACTATCCCTTCCTATCATCTATTTTCTCCCTATAATCTTCTAATACTGTCCCTCCCTATCACCTATACTCTGCCAATAATCTTCTTATACTCTCCCTCCCTATAATCTTCTTATACTGTCCCTCCCTATGATCTATTCTCTCCCTATAATCTTCTTATACTCTCCCTCCCTATCATCTATTATCTCCCTATAATCTTCTTATACTGTCCCTCCCTATCACCTATTTCCTCCCTATAATCTTCTTATAGTGTCCTTCCCTAGCATCTATTCTTTCCCTATAATCTTCATATACTGTCCCTCTCTATCGCCTATTCTCTCGCTATAATCTTCTTATACAGTCCCTCCCTATCACGTATTCTCTCCCTATAATCTTCTTATACTGTCCCTCCCTATCACCTATTCTCTCTCTATAACCTTCTTATACTGTCCCTCCCTATCACCTATTCTCTCCCTATAATCTTCTAATACTGTCCCTCCCTATCATCTATACTCTCCCTATAATCTTCTTATACTGTCACTCCATATCACCTATTCTCTCCCTATAATCTTCTTATACTGTCCCTCCCTATCATCTATACTCTCCCTATAATCTTCTTATACTCTGCCTTCCTATAATCTTCTTATACTGTCACTCCATATCACCTATTCCCTCCCTATAATCTTCTAATACTATCCCTTCCTATCATATATTCCCTCCCTATAATCTTCTAATACTATCCCTTCCTATCACCTATACTCTCCCTATAATCTTCTTATACTGTCCCTCCCTATCACCTATTCTCTCCCTATAACCTTATTATACTGTCTCTCCCTATCACCTATTCTCTCCCTATAATCTTCTTATACTGTCGCTCCCTATCACATATTCTCTCCCTTTAAACTCCTTATACTGTTCGTCCCTATTATATATCCTCTCCCTATGAACTTCTTATACTATCCCTCCCTATCATCTATTCTCTCCCTATAATATTCATATACTGTCCCTCCCTATCACCTATTCTCTCCCTATAATCGTGGCCAAAAGTTTTGAGAATGACACAAATATTAGTTTTCACAAAGTTTGCTGCTAAACTTCTTTTAGATCTTTGTTTCAGTTGTTTCTGTGATGTAGTGAAATATAATTACATGCACTTCATACGTTTCAAAGGCTTTTATCGACAATTACGTGACATTTATGCACAGAGTCAGTATTTGCAGTGTTGGCCCTTCTTTTTCAGGACCTCTGCAATTCGACTGGGCATGCTCTCAATCAACTTCTGGGCCAATTCCTGACTGATAGCAACCCATTCATTCATAATCACTACTTGGAGTTTGTCAGAATAAGTGGGTTTTCTATATTCTTCTTATACTCTCCCTCCCTATCACCTATTCTCTCCCTATAATCTTCTTATACTGTCCCTCATAATCACCTATTCTCTCCCTATAATAATCTTATACTGTCGCTCCCTATCACCTATTCTCTCCCTATAATCTTCTTATACTGTCCCTCCCTATCACATATTCTCTCCCTATAATCTTCTTATACTGTCGCTCCCTATCATCTATTCTCTCCCTATAATCTTCTTATACTGTCCCTCATAATCACCTATTCTCTTTCCATATTCTTCTTATACTCTCCCTCCCTATCACCTATTCTCTCCCTATAATCTTCTTATACTCTCCCTCCCTATCACCTATTCTCTCCCTATAATCTTCTTATACTGTCCCTCCCTATCACCTATTCTCTCCATATAATCTTCTTATACTGTCCCTCATAATCACCTATTCTCTCCCTATAATCTTCTTATACTGTCCCTCCCTATCATCTATTCTCTCCCTATAATCTTCTTATACTGTCCCTCCCTATAATCTTCTTTTACTGTCCTTCCCTATCATCTGTTCTCTCCCTATAATCTTCTTATACTCTCCCTCCCTATCACCTATTCTCTCCCTATAATCTTCTTATACTGTCCCTCCCTATCACCTATTCTCTCCATATAATCTTCTTATACTGTCCCTCATAATCACCTATTCTCTCCCTATAATCTTCTTATACTGTCCCTCCCTATCATCTATACTCTCCCTATAATCTTCTTATACTCTCCCTCCCTATAATCTTCTTTTACTGTCCTTCCCTATCATCTGTTCTCTCCCTATAATCTTCTTATACTGTCACTCCATATCACCTATTCCCTCCCTATAATCTTCTTATACTGTCTCTCCCTATCACCTATTCTCTCCCTATAATCTTCTTATACTGTCCCTCCCTTTCACCTATTCTTTCTCTATAATCTTCATATACTGTCCCTCCCTATCACCTATTCTCTCCCTATAATCTTCTTATACTGTCCCTCCCTATCACCTATTCTCTCCCTATAATCTTCTTATACTGTCCCTCCCTATCACCTATTCTCTCCCTATAATCTTCTTATACTGTCCCTCCCTATCACCTATTATCTCCCTATAATCTTCTTATACTGTCCCTCCCTATCACCTATTCTCTCCCTATAATCTTCTTATACTGTCCCTCCCTATCATCTATACTCTCCCTATAATCTTCTTATACTCTCCCTCCCTATAATCTTCTTTTACTGTCCCTCCCTATCACCTATTCTCTCCCTATAATCTTCTTATACTCTCTCTTCCTATCACCAATTCTCTCCCTATAACCCTATTATACTGTCCCTCTCTATCACCTATTCTCTCCCTATAACCTTATTATACTGTCTCTCGCTATGACCTATTATCTTCCTATTTTCTTCTTATACTGTTCCTCCCTATCACCCATGCTCTGTCACGGTCTCTCCCATGACATTGGTCAGAAGATTTAAGAGACTGGCTGCACGTGATATGATCTGACAGCCTCTTTGGTTTCACTTGTTTCTGTGTTGTTGCTGGTTATGACCGCACCTTTTGTCTCATGTGTACAGTCGTGGCCAAAAGTTTTGAGAATGACACAAATATTAGTTTTCACAAAGTTTGCTGCTAAACTCCTTTTAGATCTTTGTTTCAGTTGTTTCTGTGATGTAGTGAAATATAATTACATGCACTTCATACGTTTCAAAGGCTTTTATCGACAATTACATGACATTGATGCAAAGAGTCAGTATTTGCAGTGTTGGCCCTTCTTTTTCAGGACCTCTGCAATCCGACTGCGCATGCTCTCAATCCACTTCTGGGCCAATTCCTGACTGATAGCAACCCATTCTTTCATCATCACTTCTTGGAGTTTGTCAGAATTAGTGGGTTTTTGTTTGTCCACCCGCCTCTTGAGGATTGACCACAAGTTCTCAATGGGATTCAGATCTGGGGAGTTTCCAGGCCATGGACCCAAAATATCAACGTTTTGGTCCCCGAGCCACTTAGTTATCACTTTTGCCTTATGGCACGGTGCTCCATCGTGCTGGAAAATGCATTGTTCTTCACCAAACTATTGTTGGATTGTTGGAAGAAGTTGCTGTTGGAGGGTGTTTTGGTACCTTTCTTTATTCATGGCTGTGTTTTTGGGCAAAATTGTGAGTGAACCCACTCCCTTGGATGAGAAGCAACCCCACACATGAATGGTCTCAGGATGCTTTACTGTTGGCATGACACAGGACTGATGGTAGCGCTCACCTTTTCTTCTCCGGACAAGCCTTTTTCCAGATGCCCCAAACAATCGGAAAGAGGTTTCATCGGAGAATATGACTTTGCCCCAGTCCTCAGCAGTCCATTCACCAAACTTTCTGCAGAAGATCAATCTGTCCCTGATGTTTTTTTTGGAGAGAAGTGGCTTCTTTGCTGCCCTTCTTGACACCAGGCCATCTTCCAAAAGTCTTCGCCTCACTGTGCGTGCAGATGCGCTCACTCCTGCCTGCTGCCATTTTTGAGCAAGCTCTGCACTGGTGGCACTCCGATCCCACAGCTGAATCCTCTTTAGAAGACGATCCTGGCGCTTGCTGGACGTTCTTGGACGCCCTGAAGCCTTCTTAACAAGAATTGAACCTCTTTCCTTGAAGTTCTTGATGATCCTATAAATTGTTGATTGAGGTGCAATCTTAGTAGCCACAATATCCTTGCCTGTGAAGCCATTTTTATGCAACGCAATGATGGCTGCACGCGTTTATTTGCAGGTCACCATGGTTAACAATGGAAGAACAATGATTTCAAGCATCACCCTCCTTTTAACAGGTCAAGTCTGCCATTTTAACCCAATCAGCCTGACATAATGATCTCCAGCCTTGTGCTCGTCAACATTCTCACCTGAGTTAACAAGACGATTACTGAAATGATCTCAGCAGGTCCTTTAATGACAGCAATGAAATGCAGTGGAAAGGTTTTTTTGGGATTAAGTTAATTTTCATGGCAAAGAAGGACTATGCAATTCATCTGATCACTCTTCATAACATTCTGGAGTATATGCAAATTGCTATTATAAAAACTTAAGCAGCAACTTTTCCCATTTCCAATATTTATGTAATTCTCAAAACTTTTTGCCACGACTGTAGCTTAAGTGGTAATTCCAACTCCTCTATTTAGTCTGGTCTCACCCATGATGCTATGGGGTTAATAGCTCCTTTCTGGTTTTGGAAGTGCTGGTGTTTGGTTCTCTTCTAAGTTCCTGCTCGTCCGCTTGCTTCGGAGTTAAGTGTCTTTTGCCTATTTTTTGTTTGTTGCATTCCCCTATCTTTTGTTAATAGACCTGAGGGAGTCTCCTTTTCCTTCAGCTGGGAAGGAACAGGTAATCTTTTGTCCCGACACTATTTCTATGGCCCTTTAGGGTTAGATAGGGCTCTAGGTTCTAGCGTATGAATATTTCTATCATCGAGGTCTGTTCATACTGATAGTAGTAAGAACTCGGTTTAGGGATTCACTAGGTGGTGACCTTTCACCTTTCCCTAGATTCTCTCCCTATAACCTCTTTATACTGTCCCTCTCTATCACCTATTCTCATTTTATTATCTTCTTATACTATCCCTCCCTATCACCTATTCTCTCTGTATAATCTTTTTATACTGTCCCTCCCTATCACCTAATCTGTCCCTATGATCTTCCTATACTGTCACTATCACCTATTCTCTCCCTTTAACCTCCTTATACTGTCCCTCTCTATCACCTATTCTCTCCCTATAATCTTCTTATACTGTCCCTCCCTATCACCTATTCTCTCCCTATAATCTTCTTATACTGTCCCTTTCACCTATTCTCTCTATAATCTTCTTATACTGTCCCTCCCTATCACCTATTTCCTCCCTATAATCTTCTTATACTGTCTCTCCCTATCACCTATTCTCTCCCTATAATCTTCTGATACTGTCCCTCCCTATCACCTCTTCTCTCCCTATAATCTTCTGATACTGTCCCTCCCTATCACCTATTCTCTCTCTATAACCTCCTTATACTGTTCCTCTCTATCGCCTATTCTCTCGCTATAATCTTCTTATACTGTCCCTCCCTATCACCTATTCTCTCCCTATAATCTTCTGATACTGTCCCTCCCTATCGCCTATTCCCTCCCTATAATCTTCTTATACTGTCCCTCCCTATCACCTATTCTCTTCCTATAATCTTCTTATACTGTCCCTCCCTATCACCTATTCTCTCCCTATAATCTTCTTATACTGTCCCTCCCTATCACCTATTCTCTCCTTATAATCTTCTTATACTGTCCCTCCCTATCACCTATACTCTCCCTAGAATCTTCTTATACTGTCCCTCCCTATCACCTATTCTCTTCCTATAATCTTCTTATACTGTCCATCCCCATCACCTATTCTCTCCCTATAATCTTTGTATACTGTCCGACTGTGTGTTGATGGCGGCTGTGGGAGGGGGTGAAGTTATTTACATAGGACTGTGTGTTGAATACGGCTGTGGTAAGGGATGATGTTATTTACATGGGACTGTGTGCTGAATGTGGCTGTGGAATGGGGTGCTGTTATTTACATGGGAGTGCATGTTGAAGGCGTCTGCGGGAGGGAATTATGTTATTTACATGGGACTGTATGTTGAAGGCGTCTGTGGGGGGGTGTGATGTTATTTTCAAGGGACTGAATGGTGATGGTGGCTGTGGGAGGGAGTGAAGTTATTTACATGGGACTGTATTTTTATGGTGGTTGTGGGAGGGAGTGAAGTTATTTACATGGGACTGTATTTTTATGGTGGTTGTGGGAGGGGGTGATGTTATTTACATGGGACTGTATGTTGATGTTGGCTGGGGAGGTGGTGACATTATTTACATGGGACTGTGTTTTGAAGGCGGCTGTGGGAGGGGATGATGATATTTACATGGGACTGTATGTTGAAGGCGGCTGTGGGAGGGGATGATGTTATTTACATGGGACTGTATGTTGATGGTCGCTCTGGGAGGGGGTGATGTTATTTGCATGAGACTGTGTGTTGATTGTGGCTGTGGGAGGGGATGATGTTATTTACATGGGACTGTATGTTGAAGGAGGCTGTGGGAGGGGGTGATGTTATTTACATGGGACTGAATGATGGAGGTGGCTGGGGAGAGGATGATATTATTTACATGGGACTGTGTGTTGAAGGCGGCTATGCGAGGGAGTGATGTTATTCATATGGGACTTTGTTTTGATGGTGGCTGTGGGAGGGGATAATGTTGTTTACATGGGAATGTGTGTTGAAGGCATCTGTAAGAGGGGATGATGTTATTTACATGGGACTGTGTGTTGAAGGCGGTTGTTGGAGGGGGTGACGTTATTTACATGGGGCTGTATGTTAATGGTGGCTGTGGGAAGGGGTGATGTTATTTACATGGGTCTGTATGTTGGAGGTGACTGGGGTGGATGTGGTGTAATTTACATGAGACTGAATGGGACTGTATGTTGAATCAGATGTGGGAGGGGGTGATGTTATTTACATAGGGCTGTATGTTTGTGGTGGCTGTGGGAGGGGGTGATGTTATTTACATGGGACTGTGTGCTGATTGTGGCTCTGGGAGGGGGTGATGTTATTTACATGGGGCTGTATGTTTATGGTGGCTGTGGGAGGGGGTGATGTTATTTACATGGGGCTGTATGTTTATGGTGGCTGTGGGAGGGGGTGATGTTATTTGCATGGGGCTGTATGTTTGTGGTGGCTGTGGGAGGGGGTGATGTTATTTACATGAGACTGTGTGTTGATTGTGGCTCTGGGAGGGGGTGATGTTTATATTTCTATCTATGCTAGCCTTTTGAAGCCCATACTTATGTAGCCCGTCACCTTCTGCTTGACTCCCCTTTAGATTCTCCGACATTCGTTTGGTATCTGAAGCCCTCAGCCCATGATGTGAGGGATCCTCACCTCGAGGTCCCAGGGCTTGATAACATATCTATTGTCCTTATACGGCCACCTCCCCTGAGGAGCAGAGCATTTGGCGAAGCATGCATGTAGGGAAATGCATAAGGGTGTGGCGAAACCAACCTCGCCACTGGGTTTCGGAGGGGCCTGGCTACCAGCCTCTTGCCTCGGGATTATGGCCCATACTGACTTTAAAGGAGCAGACAGACCGGCCGCACAGCTTAAATCTGTCTTTGCAAGTGTATTTTGTTATGTGAGGGCACCCAGATAGCTAATTGTATTGTATTTGTGTATTCTGAGTGCCATTCACATAATGATATGCACTCAGACTTGAGCTATCTGGGAATATGTTAAATGTCTGTGTTTGCTGTGGGGGTGTGACATTGTGTGTTTGGGTGGTGATTTCTGTCCTGTTGTATCCACATGTGTATTGGCGATTTCCCTTTGTCCTGAGAGATAATTTAATTACTCCTCGGGTGTCTCCAGGGCAGAGAGGAGGAAACCATGATGCATTGTGGGGATGTGTTGTGTCTGTGTATCCTGAGTGCTACTTATCTGTCCTGTGTCACAGTCTTCCTTCTGGTCCCCTAGGGGCGTGTACACCAGATGGGGACCTGCATAAATACGGGCGGGTAGCCCTCAATAAAGAGTTCCTGTTTTACACTCAACATAGAGCCTCGTCTCATGTGTGTGGGGATTGTTATACTTGTATACTCCCCTGGCTATTACTCCTAGCTCTTGTAAGAGTTGTTCCTGGTTCCTGTGGTGGTATCGGTGTCGAGCGGAGTGCTTGGAGTCCTCGGGAGGCACTGGGAGCATTTATCAACGGAGGTACCCGGTCGGGGTGCTAGGAGATCCGTTACAAAGGGTATTAGGGCAATTTATTTGAGGGACAGGTTCTGGATGGGGTCGCCCTCAGGGGCGTAGATAAGGGGGGGGATAGGGGGGTTCAAACCCCCCCCCCCCCCCCCAGAGTGTCTGTCCTCCTAACTAGTGATGTCCGGTTCATGAACGAATCGTTCATTTGAATGGATTCAGTTCACTGAACCGGAGGACTGGAGTCGATCACCTGACTGAGAGCCAATCAGTGTGAAGCCGCTCAGTCACATAGAGCACAGACAATGCAGAGACGCTCACCTCTCGCTGGCAGCAGGGAGGAGCCTGAGGGAGGGACTCGGGAGGAGCGTAATATGATCCTAGAGTGGAAGCTGCTTCTGCCAGCCCCTCCCCTCCCCGCCCACCAACCAATCAGAGCTGAGGCAAGGCAAGCACTAGCAGCTCTGAGTCGTACAGGGAGTCTAAGAATAGAAATGAATCCAATGAGTCACAGGTTAAAAGCATCTAAAGATCCGACTTAGTTAGAGACTCATTCCATTCTTTGAGTTAAAAGAACCGCGAGTCACCAGAACAGTTTACACTGAGGCTGTCAGAGTCTAGAACAGTTTACACTGAGGCTGTCAGAGTCTAGAACAGTTTACACTGAGGCTGTCAGAGTCTAGAACAGTTTACACTGAGGCTGTCAGAGTCTAGAACAGTTTACACTGAGGCTGTCAGAGTCTAGAACAGGTTACACTGAGGCTGTCAGAGTCTAGAACAGTTTACACTGAGGCTGTCAGAGTCTAGAACAGTTTACACTGAGGCTGTCAGAGTCTAGAACAGGTTACACTGAGGCTGTCAGAGTCTAGAACAGTTTACACTGAGGCTGTCAGAGTCTAGAACAGTTTACACTGAGGCTCTCAGAGTCTAGAACAGGTTACACTGAGGCTGTCCTGTCAGACTGTTGTCACTGTGGGTAACAATGCACACCACAGTGACAGCTCCTGAGTCCTCCTGTCCGGCGTCCGCTTCCCTTGAATCCCTTCACTATCACTATAATCACTCTTCCTGACTCACTCAGTCAGAGCTCAGAAATAGAATGTACCAAGAGCCGACTGAGTCAGCAAGTGAATCGAATAGATAGCATCCGCGCATGCGCACCACCTAGAGTCTTCGGTTCACTTGCGAGTCAGCTCAGCAGTCAGTAGACTCAGCAAGTGAACCGCCTCCGTGACTCCGTCGGCCGGCCACGTAACGTCTCTCACTCCGACGTCACGCGCCTGCTCCGCCTTCATTAATAAAGTGGGAGGAGCATGCGCCTGCGGCGTGACGCAGTGAGTGACGTCACGTTACGCTGCCGCCAGCCGCCTAGTTTTAGTGTTTGAAAAGCGGGAGCCAGCCTGGAGCCTATCTGGAGTCCTGACAGTCCCAGTCCCAGTAAGTTAGTAGTGATAGATTATTAGATAGTAGCAGTACATATACTTTGCACAAGTAGCTCACTTAGTCACTTACATAAGGAACGGCGGGTCCGTCTTACAATAGGGACACGGGGGGGGGGGGGGAGATATCTGTGGATGTGGATGATGACTCTTATAATTTGAGAAAGCTGAACCCCCCCCAGGAAAAAAAATTATCTACGGCCCTGGTCGCCCTTATCAGAGCGAGTGGTCCATATGTAGGCTCTTTTAGGCCTCTTTCAGATGGGCGTTGCGGGAAAAGGTGCGGGTGCGTTGCAGGAACATGCGCGATTTTTCCACGCGAATGCAAAACATTGTAATGCGTTTTGCACTCGCGTGAGAACAATTGTGCATGTTTGGTACCCAAACCCGAACTTCTTCACAGAAGTTCGGTCTTGGGATCGGTATTCTGTAGATTGTATTATTTTCCCTTATAACATGGTTATAAGGGAAAATAATAGCATTCTGAATACAGACTGCATAGTAAAACAGAGCTGGAGGGGTTAAAAAAAAATAAAACATAAACTCACCTTAATCCACTTGCTCGCGCAGCCGGTATCTCTTCTGTCTTCTTTTTTGCTGTGTGCAGGAAAAGGACCTGTGGTGACGTCACTCCGGTCATCACATGATCCATCACCATGGTAAAAGATCATGTGACGGACCATGTGATGACCGGAGTGACATCACCACAGGTCCTTTTCCTGCACACAGCAAAAAAGAAGAAAGAAGAGATGCCGGGTGCGTGAACAAGTGGATTAAGGTGAGTTTAATTTAATTTTTATTTTTTTAACCCCTCCAGCCCTATTAATAGCAAAGACAGGTGCACTCTGCGGTCTTACTAAACCCTCAAACTGATGTTAAAATTGAGAGATTAGCCAACATATCCTACGGGGTAGGACATGTCTGAGCCCGAGCACTGCGCCAAGGTTTCTCAAGTAGCTCGGGGACCTAACACTCACCTACCTGCGCCGTATGGGCAATACCAGGAGCCAGTGGGCAAATTACAGGAGCATAAGGCCGACTCACAAACAACTCACCAGTTACCTCCAGCATGTAGCCATGCTTGCAATGGGAGGAGGGAGGAGTCTGCGAGTCCCACTCAAGACTGGTTGATATGGCCCAGGCCTCACAGGCACATTTAAATTGGAGTTTATACACCTTTAGGCATCTCTATATACAAACTGAAAAGAATGGCGTGGCATTAACCAAGCAGGAAATGCTCAAACCCACATGCAGTTGTGCATATACACCCTGTACAGAATTATTAGGCAAATGAGTATTTTGACCACATCATCCTCTTTATGCATGTTGTCTTACTCCAAGCTGTATAGGCTCGAAAGCCTACTACCAATTAAGCATATTAGGTGATGTGCATCTCTGTAATGAGAAGGGGTGTGGTCTAATGACATCAACACCTTATATTAGGTGTGCATAATTATTAGGCAACGTCCTTTCCTTTGGCAAAATGGGTCAAAAGAAGGACTTGACAGGCTCAGAAAAGTCAAAAATAGTGAGATATCTTGCAGAGGGATGCAGCACTCTTAAAATTGCAAAGCTTCTGAAGCGTGATCATCGAACAATCAAGCGTTTCATTCAAAATAGTCAACAGGGTCGCAAGAAGCGTGTGGAAAAACCAAGGCGCAAAATAACTGCCCATGAACTGAGAAAAGTCAAGCGTGCAGCTGCCAAGATGCCACTTGCCACCAGTTTGGCCATATTTCAGAGCTGCAACATCACTGGAGTGCCCAAAAGCACAAGGTGTGCAATACTCAGAGACATGGCCAAGGTAAGAAAGGCTGAAAGACGACCACCACTGAACAAGACACACAAGCTGAAACGTCAAGACTGGGCCAAGAAATATCTCAAGACTGATTTTTCTAAGGTTTTATGGACTGATGAAATGAGAGTGAGTCTTGATGGGCCAGATGGATGGGCCCGTGGCTGGATTGGTAAAGGGCAGAGAGCTCCAGTCCGACTCAGACGCCAGCAAGGTGGAGGTGGAGTACTGGTTTGGGCTGGTATCATCAAAGATGAGCTTGTGGGGCCTTTTCGGGTTGAGGATGGAGTCAAGCTCAACTCCCAGTCCTACTGCCAGTTTCTGGAAGACACCTTCTTCAAGCAGTGGTACAGGAAGAAGTCTGCATCCTTCAAGAAAAACATGATTTTCATGCAGGACAATGCTCCATCACACGCGTCCAAGTACTCCACAGCGTGGCTGGCAAGAAAGGGTATAAAAGAAGAAAATCTAATGACATGGCCTCCTTGTTCACCTGATCTGAACCCCATTGAGAACCTGTGGTCCATCATCAAATGTGAGATTTACAAGGAGGGAAAACAGTACACCTCTCTGAACAGTGTCTGGGAGGCTGTGGTTGCTGCTGCACGCAATGTTGATGGTGAACAGATCAAAACACTGACAGAATCCATGGATGGCAGGCTTTTGAATGTCCTTGCAAAGAAAGGTGGCTATATTGGTCACTGATTTGTTTTTGAATGTCAGAAATGTATATTTGTGAATGTTGAGATGTTATATTGGTTTCACTGGTAAAAATAAATAATTGAAATGGGTATATATTTGTTTTTTGTTAAGTTGCCTAATAATTATGCACAGTAATAGTCACCTGCACACACAGATATCCCCCTAAAATAGCTAAAACTAAAAACAAACTAAAAACTACTTCCAAAAATATTCAGCTTTCATATTAATGAGTTTTTTGGGTTCATTGAGAACATGGTTGTTGTTCAATAATAAAATTAATCCTCAAAAATACAACTTGCCTAATAATTCTGCACTCCCTGTATATAGGGAAGCAAATCCTGCACTTGTGGCCCGTTGCTAATGACGATCCCCAGCAAAAATGCATACAGTGGAGGATGCCCACAGCGAACCACAAGTACCACAATAGACATCCTACACAAGATAGCAATTATGTGGATGTGATAATCAACATAACAATATAACAAAATAATAACAAAGACAGGTGCACTCTGCGGTCTCACTAAGCCCTCAAACTGATGTTAAAATTGAGAGATTAGCCAACATATCCTACGGTGTAGGACATGTCTGAGCCCGAGCACCGCGCCAAGGTTTCTCAAGTAGCTCGGGTACCTAACACTCACCTACCTACTCGCAGACTCCTCCCTCCTCCCATTGGAAGCATGGTTACATGCTGTAGGTAACTGGTGAGTTGTTTGTGAGTCGGCCTCATGCTCCTGTAATTTGCCCACTGGCTCCTGGTATTGCCCATACGGCGCAGGTAGGTGAGTGTTAGGTCCCGAGCTAATTGAGAAACCTTGGCGCGGTGCTCGGGCTCAGACATGTCCTACCCCGTAGGATATGTTGGCTAATCTCTCAATTTTAACATCAGTTTGAGGGTTTAGTAAGACCGCAGAGGGCACCTGTCTTCGCTATTATTTTGTTACATGTTATAAGGGAAAATAATAATGATCGGGTCCCCATCCCGATCTTCTCCTAGCAACTGTGCGTGAAAATCGCACCGCATCCGCACTTGCTTGCGGATGCTTGCGATTTTCACGCAACCCCATTCATTTCTATGGGGCCTGCGTTACGTGAAAAACGCACAAAGAGGAGCATGCTGCGATTTTCACGCAACGCACAAGTGATGCGTGAAAATCACTGCTCGTGTGCACAGCCCCATAGAAATGAATGGGTCAGGATTCAGTGCGGGTGCAATGCGTTCACCTCACGCATCGCATCCGCGCGGAAATCTCGCCCGTGTGAAAGGGGCCTATGGGTCAGAGTAGCACCTCTCATCCCTGGTTCCCTTATTGTACCATTCTCTTTCAAGGTTCCTATACCGGATGTCCTTCCCCTTCCATTTGAAATTCTCTTGGATGAAAGGCTGCACCCACAGCTGGAGCAACAACCAGAACAAACCTGGATGCGGTCGGACAACTGGTTCCAGTACTGTCGTGTTCGGGTCAGGTGCCGCCATGCATCTAGATACCATCGAGTACCTTGTCTAGTTTTTCTGTGATTATTAATTCGGGAACGTATTTCACACGTTTTTCTCTTTATCTTAGAGTATATACATTAAAAGTTATGTTTTAACGGATTAACTATTCAACTAAGCAGTTACCTGTTTGAGAATGAATATCATGATTTGGAAGCCAAAAGCAGGAGTGGGTGCAAAACACAGAAGACAAATATTCCATCCACGTGTCATCTCTGTTCTGGATCCACTCCTGTTTTTATGGGGATTTAGCAATACTGATGGATTACTGACCAAATGCTGACTGAGTGAAGGCGGAGGCTCCACAGACAGGATCCGTTTTCTGGGGGGTTATTGTTCTGACGGATCAGAGGAAGGGCAAAATAATCAGTGACGTCACCGCAAACTTACTGCGGACCCCCTCTCCACTCTGTCGGGGGCTCTACTTGTATAAGCGTTTAATACAACAGGTTTTACATCAGCTGACGGTGTAAAGGGAGTGCGCTTCTTCTTGGCGCTAACATCGACCTGTAAGGCTGAGTTCACACTGGAGTTATTTGGTCAGTTTTGGCCCCGTGACTGCCCCAATAAGTGACGTGTGCAGTGATTCTAAGAGCGACGCCTGTCATATGCCTGTCATACGGACTGACAGTATTATCTCACTACCACAGCAGACTCCCTATGTGTGTTACTGCAAGGCACAGTGCTCTACACCGCTATACAGGCACAGTGTTCTACACCGCTATACAAGCACAGTGTTCTACACCGCTATACAGGCACAGTGTTCTACACCGCTATACAAGCACAGTGCTCTACACCACTATACAGGCACAGTGTTCGACACCACTATACAGGCACAGTGCTCTACACCACTATACAGGCACAGTGTTCTACACCGCTATACAGGCACAGTGCTCTACACCGCTATACAGGCACAGTGTTCTACACCGCTATACAGGCACAGTGCTCTACACCACTATACAGGCACAGTGTTCTACACCGCTATACAAGCACAATGTTCTACACCACTATACAGGCACAGTGTTCTACACCGCTATACAGGCACAGTGTTCTACACCACTATACAGGCACAGTGTTCTACACCGCTATACAGGCTCAGTGTTCTACACCCCTATACAGGCACAGTGTTCTACACCGCTATACAGGCACAGTGTTCTACACCGCTATACAGGCACAGTGTTCTACACCACTATACAGGCACAGTGTTCTACACCACTATACAGGCACAGTGTTCTACACCCCTATACAGGCACAGTGTTCTACACCCCTATACGGCACAGTGTTCTACACCCCTATACAGCACAGTGTTCGACACCACTATACAGGCACAGTGTTCTACACCACTATACAGGCACAGTGTTCTACACCGCTATACAGGCTCAGTGTTCTACACCCCTATACAGGCACAGTGTTCTACACCGCTATACAGGCACAGTGTTCTACACCGCTATACAGGCACAGTGTTCTACACCGCTATACAGGCACAGTGTTCTACACCGCTATACAGGCTCAGTGTTCTACACCACTATACAGGCACAGTGTTCTACACCGCTATACAGGCACAGTGTTCTACACCGCTATACAGGCTCAGTGTTCTACACCCCTATACAGGCACAGTGTTCTACACCGCTATACAGGCACAGTGTTCTACACCGCTATACAGGCACAGTGTTCTACACCACTATACAGGCACAGTGTTCTACACCACTATACAGGCACAGTGTTCTACACCCCTATACAGGCACAGTGTTCTACACCCCTATACAGGCACAGTGTTCTACATCGCTATACAGCACAGTGTTCTACACCGCTATACGGGCACAGTGTTCTACACCGCTATACAGGCACAGTGTTCTACACCACTATACAGGCACAGTGTTCTACACCGCTATACAGGCACAGTGTTCTACACCACTATACAGGCACAGTGTTCTACACCACTATACAGGCACAGTGTTCTACACCACTATACAGGCACAGTGTTCTACACCACTATACAGGCACAGTGTTCTACACCACTATACAGGCACAGTGTTCTACACCGATATACAGGCACAGTGTTCTACACCGCTACACAGGCACAGTGTTCTACACCCCTATACAGGCACAGTGTTCTACACCGATATACAGGCACAGTGTTCTACACCACTATACAGGCACAGTGTTCTACACCGCTATACAGGCACAGTGTTCTACACCGCTA
Source organism: Bufo bufo (assembly GCF_905171765.1). NCBI lineage: Eukaryota > Metazoa > Chordata > Amphibia > Anura > Bufonidae > Bufo > Bufo bufo. The sequence goes on from NC_053392.1 coordinate 633,205,101, forward strand.
TACAGGCACAGTGTTCTACACCGCTATACAGGCACAGTGTTCTACACCGCTATACAGGCACAGTGTTCTACACCGCTATACAGGCACAGTGTTCTACACCGCTATACAGGCACAGTGTTCTACACCGCTATACAGGCACAGTGTTCTACACCGCTATACAGGCACAGTGTTCTACACCGCTATACAGGCACAGTGTTCTACACCGCTATACAGGCACAGTGTTCTACACCGCTATACAGGCACAGTGTTCTACACCGCTATACAGGCACAGTGTTCTACACCCCTATACAGGCACAGTGTTCTACACCGCTATACAGGCACAGTGTTCTACACCGCTATACAGGCACAGTGTTCTACACCTCTATACGGGCACAGTGCTCTACACCGCTATACGGGCACAGTGCTCTACACCGCTATACGGGCACAGTGCTCTACACCGCTATACGGGCACAGTGCTCTACACCGCTATACGGGCACAGTGCTCTACACCGCTATACGGGCACAGTGTTCTACACCGCTATACGGGCACAGTGTTCTACACCGCTATACGGGCACAGTGTTCTACACAGCTATACGGGCACAGTGTTCTACACCGCTATACGGGCACAGTGTACTACACCGCTATACAGGCACAGTGTTCTACACCGCTATACAGGCACAGTGTTCTACACCGCTATACGGGCACAGTGTACTACACCGCTATACAGGCACAGTGTACTACACCGCTATACAGGCACAGTGTTCTACACCGCTATACGGGCACAGTGCTCTACATCGCTATACAGGCACAGTGCTCTAATGAAATTCAGATGGAATAGGATCTTTTTGGAAAAATTGGCGAATCATCCAAATCGAATTTTTGAAAAATTTGCTCATCTCTACTTATAATCTTCATAATTCATTATGTGCAGTGACCATGAACGGGTTCGCTGACACCACTTATAGCAGTGGCCGGGTCAGGTGGATAATATATCCTGTATTTGTCGTGATGCCATTTGCAGCGTGCGCAGGGTACTACCCCAGGGTCCTTCCAAGGTGTTATAACGCACGTCCCAGGTTAGGAATGCCAGAGTGGTGTAATGGTCTAAAATGTCTCTATAGGTGGTGATAATTGTGTCACGGTGTCTCCTACCTGGGTACGACCGGACTCCTGGCTCACTTGCAATAAATTTGAGTGTAGCGATAGTAGGAGTAATAGAGGAACTTTGCAGAATAAATGATGTCCAGACCTTTAGACGAAGTTCAAACGTTTCTTTACTTGACATAACTTTCATCCAAGCAGTATACAGCTTTGGTCTCTTGGTCCCAGCAGGTTTTGGCAATCATTGGCAAGAATGAGTACATCTGCTTTAAATGTGGAGCTTGCAGGATAAGTCATCTGCTTGGTAGCTCTGTAACTGTGAAAGGAATTAATCTTCTGCACTTTTCTGTACCTTCTGCTGTATGGGGACAGACTAGCTGAGGAGGAAATTGCTTCTCCTAGGACTCTGGACTTATCTCTCAGATGGATTCTCAGGGGATGCTTTCTTCCTGGAACTCTGGGGGTTGTCTGTAGTTTTCTGCTTTCTTCATCTAGCTGAGCTGCAGGTGCTCAGACTGGAAATATGGCCAAGTCTCAGCCGAGACTAGGTCCTTGCTGTCTTACCTATGCAGGGGGTCTTCTGGACACTATCGCACATCCTTCCCCAACAGGGGTGGCTGGTACACTGACTAAACTTCCTTCTTCACCCAGACTACAGGATGTGGGACCAGCCCACTTCTCCACACAGGGGGAGCCAAGCTGTAATTAACCATTTCAGCTTAGATTCACTAAACACTAAACTATACTTGCCAATGGGTTGCTGCCACCTGCTGGTATACCAGGTAAATTACATGAACGATTGCATTTAACATAGATTTATATGCACATTTGTGGAGGATATAAGCAAAATCACATCTGATGACAGTATAAAGGCTCTTAGAAGATAGTAGCGGGTAGAGGCATGTTTTCCAATTTATCCGTAAAAAATGTTGGCTGTGTGTGATTTTGGGATAATTTCTCTAGAAAAAAAGCTAAATTCTGGTTGACAACTCTGACACTGAGCCACAGACCATGGGTCACCAACCCTGTGACAAGGATCCACCCGGACTGCTGAGCTACAGACTGTGGGCTTCCAGCCTCGGACCAGGGTACCAGCCTTCTGAGAGAGAGGGACAGCTAGCTTAGGCCTTTCCTTAGCATCAAACCCTTCTTCTGCCAGGGAGGAGACTGGAGAAGCCAGCCCTATGCCTCGTCCTATGGAGGAGACTGGAGAAGCCAGCCATATGCCTCACCTCAGGGAGGAGACTGGAGAGGCCAGCCCTATGGCTCAGCTCATGGAGGAGACTGGAGAAGCCAGCCCTGTGCCTCATCTCAGGGAGGAGACAAGAGAAACCAGCCCTATGCCTCGTCTCGGGGAGGAGACTGGAGAAGCCAGCCCTATGCCTCGTCTCAGGGAGGAGACTAGAGAAACAAGCCCTATGCCTCGTCTCAGGGAGGAGACTGGAGAAGCCAGCCCTATGCCTCGCCTGTATTGTTTTGCAGTTGAGTTCCTCCAGTAAAGAAGCCCCCTGGTTTACTGCAAACCCTGACTCTCTGGACTTATTTTCCATTGGGGTGCACCACTCCGTACCATCCCTTCCGGAGAGCAGCAACACATGGTGACACCTCGACAGTGTCCAGGAGACCCAGTGTAGCGTTGGGGCCACCGCAAACCTGGCCACTGCATCCAGACATTGCAGAAACCCACACAACATGTGTCCAGAAATGGCAGCACCCTCCAGAGCATATGTCCAAACATCATGTATTCAGACATGACAGTACTCCCCTCAGCACTCAATCCGGCTCCCAGTTCCTGTCCAACACACATTCATCATTGGAGACCTCACCCTCTCTGCCACTTTTATCAGACTGTGATATCTCATGATGGGCTCCTTGGCCCCCTCTCTATTTCCTGCTCTGTGTTTGTCCCGAGTGCCACACTCCCCATACTACAGGCCAAGTGTTCAGGTCACCTTTATAGATGGGGGGAGGAGCTGTTGTCTTGTGACTGGTCTTTAACCCAGATGGACACTCCCATACTACAGGTCATACGTCCAGATCATCATTATCATACATGGGGGGGGGGGGCTGATATCTAGAGACTGGTCTGTACCCCTGATGGACATCCCCATACTACAGGTCATGTGTCCAGGTCATCATCATACATGGGAGAGGGGCCAATTTCTAATGACTGGTCTCCACCCTAGATGGACTCTCACAAACCACCCGGCTTTTTTGACAGTCAAGTAGGGACACGTTTGGTTTTTGTGCAGAACCTCCCATCACTGGCTGGGACGGGTCATGGCTGTTTCCGGTGATTGGTTGAGCAGACTTCACAACCATTTCCTGTCATGTTGAGACCATAGCAAGAGGTGCAGCAGAAACGCAACACCATCAGAACTGCAGCAGCGGGAGATCGGTCAGATGAGTATAAGTTCTGTTGTTTTTTACAGCTTGTGAAGCACCTGGGGCAACTTTTTTCTTGTCCTGGAACATCTATTTAAATATCGTCAAAAATAATCTGATTGTAGACATTGTAATGTCCAAGTTTTACCAAATAATGAAAAATGTTGAGGTCTAATATATAGGTAGGAACCAGACAGATAGTGAACTGCTGCAGAAACTGTTCATTAATGTACATTTGTTTCCCAGGTCAAAAAAAAAGACATTTACAGAAAAAATATGGACTTGGATCAAAAAGAGGGACACTTGGGAGGCATCCACTCTGTATATTGCAGGTCACGCGACCAAATCATCATCACACATGGGGGAAGGGGCTGCTTGCTAGTTACTGGGCAATTCTTTATGCGCGTGTCTCATCTGACCGGCCAGCTGCTGACTTGCTGTCTTCTACATCACTGATGAAATCCGGCAGACGGGTGTTGTGAGTCTCGGGGAGAAGATTGACTATCAGTCCACAGACTACCATCGTGATGCAGATTACCAATTGTGATAGAGGTGGCCAGATGTTATCCAGTAATTTCAGCAGTGTAGCAAGTATGACCCCAAATCTCGCCAAAAATGCTGTGTAGCCAATGCCACTTTGTCTGAAAGGAACAAAGAGGAGAGAATCAGGGAACAGAGATGGACACCAAAACCAGGGCCTCAATTTACACAAGACCATTACTTAATGGAGCAGAAAGTAACCCCGTAATATGCTGCAGTCTCCTAAATCCCCCTACCATAGATCAACGACCTAGAATCCACTATAACATCCATTACTTTTAAAGTCCCTGCCTGAGGTGAACACCAGCCACATAGACCAATCAACTCCCCCATCCCCACTCTCAGATATCGTATATAGATGAAGAGACAACCGTGAACCCAGACACCTCAAAAAGGAAGAGTCAGCCATGATCCCAGACACTTCATTAAGATGAAAAAACTCTCCATGATCCCAGACACCTGATGTAGATGGTGTTCCCCATGACCTGACAACTAATATACATGAAGATTCCACCATGATCCTGTGAAAAGTCCATCATGACCCCTGTCATTCTCTGCATGTTTTCATTTCATACATCAGATTTGTCATCGGTGAGATCAGCAAGGAAAAGGTATTATCATAATAACCTCAAAAGGATTGTCATACACAGTCAACTCCTGAAACCTCAACTGTCCTTCACATACATGGAGTCCACCATAACTTCAAAGTCAAACACACCATACAGAAGAAGAGACCACCAAGACACTATGTGTGCAACAGACTAATGGGTCCTACAGGAGGTGGCCACGCTATTTAAATATATAGCAGAATTTTTCAAGGGTCATGCGACCAGAGCGTGGCTTGAACCACCTACTGACTAACTTTTTATTTTTAATACATAAAACTTATACCTTTATTATTATTTCTATTTAAAAGTTAACACTCTAAATTGATAGTTAAAAATCCTCAGAATGAGCGGTGAGAACTGGTGTATAAATTATGTATACCTCTACTCAGTATACTCCACTGGATGGGATAGCTCCTGATAACGTTCTCAGGGCTTGCCCAAATTCCTAAACCTTTACAGCAACTTTATGTTTAGTTGCATGTGTCTCTGCTATGGAGACTCACTACGCTCATCTGACTCTAAAATGTAAAGTGCTCCTGCTTCCCTACATGTTTCGCCGAACCTTCGGCGTCCTCAGGGGATATGCAGGTTTGCAATGGAGGGGGCGGTCCCTAGATTTTAAGAGTTCGGTTTATGGGGGTCGGGTGGATGCGGCCAATCCGGACTATACTTTCAATGAATGGCGTGACTAGACGCCAATCATATTTACTTCCGTTATCAGTTACCCACGTCACCTGGTGACGTATTCTCAGACACTCCCATTTACATGCGTCACTTCCACTTCCGCCAGTGACGTGAACGGGCCTCCGATTGGTGAAGAATCCAGTCTCTATGTGGTTCCGGTGCAGGGGTGTCTACGTCATTAGTCCTTTACTGATGACGCCCATCCTCGCATCAGGCGCTTGGAGATGACGTCTATTTACAATCGTCGTCCTGTGTTACACCTACGCATGCGCCGGTACTTAGGATGCTTACAAAAATATGTTGTCCGATATTATTCAGCTATTATATCTTGTGTATGGACTAGCATATATACTTAGAAGAGTTCTTCTAGTCTACCTCTTGTGTCGCTCCACATTCTTTATTCTCTTAGAGCCAGGGGTTGAATAGTATAGACCAGAGGAGAGAGTAAAAAGAACAATACAAAAAAAGAACAAAGAAAGGGGGGGGGAGAAGGGAAGGGGGAAAGGGGGGGGGGCAAAGGGAAGGGGGAAAGGGGGGGGGGGCAAAGGGAAGGGGGAAAGGGGGGGGGGAGGGAAGGGGGAAAGGGGGAGGGAAGGGAAGGGAAGGGGTAAAGGGGGGGGGGGAAACCCTCAATTAATTATCAGATGTTCTGTTCAGTCCAAAAAATATCTTCTATTCCATAATATACTATACATTCTGTTAATCAACATTGGTATATATAGAGTATTCCTTCTTATTAAAGTAAATTATTCACTCTCTATTTTTCTATGCCTTATACCCCTCTTATATACTATTCAATTCTTTTCCCATTGGTCACTTATTATTGTATACTCTGAAAAAAATCAAAAGGTGTTCTTTTTTTCTACTTATTTTTTTATTTTTTTTATTTTTTATTTTTATTTTATTATTTTAATAGTTTTTATAGTGTGTTTTTTGTATAATATTTTATTTTATAATCTATTATTAATCAAAAACGTATTTTATTTATTTATTACTTTATTATACTGTACTAGTGCTCGTTTCTGTGTTATTTCCACTTACTTATTTCTGTCTAGTCATGATATGGACAACCTTCACCTCTGGATAGTGATACTCGATTTATATTTTAGTTGATTAATTTATTATTTTAATTTTACACTGTTTTGCATCTGATCTTTTTTTAAAAATTGCTTTCAAAATTTTTGGGGAAAAATAGATTCATTATTTTATTATTATTTTTTTATACCCCAGGAGGTTAGAATTTTTTATATTTTTCTTCTAGAAAACTAATCTCTGTTTATTTTTTTATTTTTTATGTTCTTTTTTTATTGATTTACTCTCCATTTATTTTTATCATCTACTTGTATTTATTTTATTCCTGAAAATGTGTTTTATTCTACCATTTTCTGGTTTTTTTATGATACTATGTTTTTAAATTTTTTCCTCACCCGTATTATATTTCTCTCTTAGCCTATCCTGGTCCAGAAGGGTTCTCCCTGAATGTGTTTATAGGCTCTTCTAATTTTAGATGTTATTTATTTTATTTCTTCTGATATCCGACTTCTTATTCATTTTATCCTATTCCTCTTTGGATTTTGGTAGATTTTACTACTATTCCATGATTTATATATTTATTTTATCTATTCATCCTCTTCTTCTTCTTCTTTTTCTTTTTTCAGGTATCTTCACTTCTGTGCCCGCTCTATACGGTAAGTCGTATTTTCTTCAAAGGGATCCCTCCTAAATTTTTTTTTTAGAGTATTACTATTCATCCATATTTTTTCTTTTTCATTTAATTATTCACTTCTTCTATGCCTTTTGTTTTCTTGATTATAAGAAGGAAGCGAACGTGAATCCTTCATTGAGACCATTCGGTGCTAATGACTTTAGACGGTGTATCCACCTGGTCTCTTCTTGTATTAACTTTTAAATAGTGTTAACTTTTAAATAGAAATAATAAAGGTATAAGTTTTATGTATTAAAAATAAAAAGTTAGTCAGTAGGTGGTTCAAGCCACGCTCTGGTCGCAGGACCCTTGAAAAATTCCACCAAGACACTAGACACCACATATAGAAGAAAAATCCACAACCAAAGTCACATCGTAAAAAAGAGTCCACCAAGACCCAAGATGCCTCAAGAAGATAGTGAGTCCACAATGTCTCTAGACAGCTTCATATAATAATGTCACTATGATTTCACAAACGTCTTTATATAAAGTCTATGACTCTAGGTGTTTCATATAGTTGAAGAGATCACCTTGTTATAATTAGTAGATGTACAAATGTAGTGTCAAGCCAAAAGCTAAGGGATTTGTTCGGGCAGTTCCGTCGTATACACCCTTTAACCTCTATACAGGGATCTGGAATTTGCTACAGGGAAGCCACCAGGCAACTATCTCATGGATGATAACTGGTTAATAACTGAACCACAGGGCTCAGAAACACAAGTTTAGAGCCCCATAGGGGTCAGATAAGAGTTTGTGTAAATCCATGAAACAGATCTGAGGTCAGGATTAGTGATGAGCGGGAGGTACCATATTCGATTTCGCGATATTTCGCGAATATTCGAATGAATATTCGTATTATTTTCGTCGAAATCGAATATTCGTAATTATTTTATTTTTCGCGAATAATATGCGATTAAATTAATCGTACGATTTTTTTTTTTCCTGTATAAGGCAACGTTCCTATGACTATGGCTAGGCTAATATGTGTATTTTACGAAATTTCTTAATATTGCTCTAACTTCGTCTTTTAGAATATTCATAATATTCTAAAAGACGGAGTTAGAGCAATATTACGAATATTCTAAAAGACGAAGTTAGAGCAATATTAAGAAATTTCGTAAAATACACATATTAGCCTAGCCATAGTCATAGGAACGTTGCCTTATACAGGAAAAAAAAAAAAAAAATCGTATGATTAAATTAATCGTACGTTTTTTGTTTTTTCTCCTGTATAAGGCAACGTTCCCATGACTATGGCTAGGCTAATATGTGTATTTTACGAAATTTCTTAATATTGCTCTAACTTCGTCTTTTAGAATATTCGTAATATTCTAAAAGACGGAGTTAGAGCAATATTACGAATATTCTAAAAGACGAAGTTAGAGCAATATTAAGAAATTTTGTAAAATACACATATTAGCCTAGCCATAGTCATAGGAACATTGCCTTATACAGGAAAAAAAAAATTAAAAAAAATCGTACCCTAATTGCGATATTTGAGAATAATTCGCGCTCAACACTAGTCAGGATGGACAGCAGAGGGTCAATGCAGTAAACAGGCCAGTAAACAGGCCAGTGTAAATCCATGAAACAGATCTGAGGTCAGGATGGACAGCAGAGGGTGAATGCAGTAAACAGGCCAGTAAACAGAGGTCAGTACACGTAGACCAGGACTCTGAATTCTATAAGTCAAGTTCTGACTCCAACTCCTGTATTTTATTCACTTCCAACTTCTTAATAAATTACCATTGATTTAGTATTAAAATATTTCCTGTAGTAAAATGGTGACAATCCTGTGCAAATCTAAATAGGACTAAAAGAAAAATATTCTGTCTTCCTGTCCTGAGATGACTGCAGGCATGCCAAAAGTGAGCTTCCTCCTCTAGTCTTCACTACTTACAAGTAAAAGTATTGGAACAGCATAAAGGTATAGGAGGAAGAGAAAAACATAGCAGATGTGAAAACTGATAATCTATCATGTTGAGACCCACACTACTTTCATTGTTTATAGTGTAAGGACAGGAGAGAACACAGGTAAAGTAAAAAAATGATTATCATGACTAAAAACACACTGCTTATCACTGTTTTTAATATAAGGACAAAAGAAAATATAGGAGAGGTAAAGACTGATCATCTTTCCTCACCAAAACACCCTGCTTATCACTGTTTATAATATAAGAACAGAAGATAACACAGGAGAGGTGAGAACTGATTATCTATCTCTAGAACACTCTGCTTATCACTGTTTATAGTATAAGGACAGTAAAAAAAACAGAAGAGGTGAGAACTGATTATCTATCACCACTAGAACACTCTGCTTATCACTGTGTATAGAATCAGGATAGGAGAGAACACAGGAGTGGTGAGAACTGATTGTCTGGCACTAGAACACCCTGCTTATAACTGTTTATAGTATAAGGACAGGAGAGGTGAGAACTGATTGTCTATTATCACTAGAACACCCTGCTTATCACTGTATATAGTATAAAGGCAGGAGAGAACACAGTAGAGGTGACAGAATATATATCACCACTAGAACACCCTGCTTATCACTGTTTATAGTAGAGGGACAGGAGAGAACACAGGGAAGGTAAAAACGGATTAACTATGATGACTAGAACACCCTGCTTATCACTGCTTATAGTATAAGGACAGGAAAGAACACCGGAGAGATAAAAACTGATTATCTATCACCACTAGAACACCATGCTTATCACTGTTTATAGTAAAAGGACAGGAGAGAACACGGGAGAGGTGGAAACTGATTATTTATTATCACTAGAACACCCTGCTTATCACTGTGTATAGTATCAGGGCAGGATAGAACATGGGAGAAGTAAGAACTGATTATCTAGCACTAGAACACCCTGCTTATCACTGTTTATAGTATAAGAAGATGGGAGACCACAGGAGATCTGAGGACTGATTATCATCACTAAAACACCCTGATTAAGGCTACTTTCACACTTGCGTTCAGAGCGGATCCGTCTGGTGTCTGCACAGACGGATCCGCTCCTATAATGCAGACGTTGGGATCCGTTCAGAACGGATCCGTCTGCATTATAGTTTAGAAATAATTCTAAGTGTGAAAGTTGTTCAGACGGATCCGTCCAGACTTTACATTGAAAGTCAATGATGGACGGATCAATTTGAAAATTGAGCCATATTGTGTCAACTTCAAACGGATCCGTCCCCATTGACTTACATTGTAAGTCTGGACGGATCCGTTTGCCTCCGCACGGCCAGGCGGACACCCAAACGCTGCAAGCAGCGTTCGGGTGTCCACCTGCTGAGCGGAACGGAGGCCAAACGGTGCCAGACTGATGCATTCTGAGCGGATCCGCATCCATTCAGAATGCATTGGGGCTGTACGGATGCGTTCGGGGCCGCATGTGAGAGCCTTCAAACGGAACTCACAAGTGGAGCACCGAACGCTAGTGTGAAAGTAGCCTAACACTGTTTATAGTATAAGGACAGGAGAGATGAGAACTAATTATCTTTCACTAGAACACCCTGATTACCACTGTTTATAGTATAAGGATAGGAGAGAACACAGGAGTGGTGGGAACTGATTATCTATCATCACTAGAACATCCTGTTTATCACTGTGTATAGTATAAGGACAGGAGAGAACACAGGAGAGGTGAGAACTGATTATCTATCACCACTAGAACACCCTGCTTATCACTGTTTATTGTAAAAGGACAGGAGAGAACACAGGAGAGGCGAGGACTGATTATCTATCACCACTAAAACACCATGCTTGTCACTGATTATAGCAGGAGAGAACACAAAGATGGTAAGAAATTATTATCTATGATCACTAGAACACCCTGATTATCACTGGTTATAGTATAAGGACAGAAAAGAACACAGGAGAGGTCAGAACTGATTATCTATCACCATTAGAACATACTTCTTATCACTGTGTAAAGTATCAGGACAGTAGAGAACACGGGAGGAGTGAGAACTGATTATCTATTACTATAACACCCTGCTTATAACTGTTTAAAGTATAAAAACTGGGGAGAACATAGAATATGTGAGGACTGATTATCTATCATCACTAGAAAACCCTGCTTAACACTGTTTATAGTATACGGACAGGTGAGAACATACGAGAGGTGAGAAATGATTATCTATCACCACTAGAACACACTGTTTCTCACTGTTTATAGTATAAGGACAGGATAGAACACAGGAGAAATGCGAATTGATTATCTATCACAAGAACACCCTGCTTATTACTATTTATAGTACAAGAACTGGGGAGAACACAGTAGATGTGAGGACTGATTATCTATTATCACTAGAACACCCTGCTTAACATTTTTTATAGTATACGGACAGGAGAGAACACAAGAAAGGTGAGAACTAATTATCTATCACTAGAACACCCTGCTTACCACTGTTTATAGTATAAGGACAGGAGAGGTGAGAACTGATTATCTATCATCACTAGAGCACCCTGCTCATCACTGTTTATAGTATAAGGACAGGGGAAAACACACTAGAGGTGAGAACTGGTTATCTATCATCACTAGAACACACTGCTTATCACTTTTTATAGTATAAGGACAGGAGAGGTGAGAACTGATTATCTATCACTAGAACATCCTGCTTCTCACTATTTATAGAATAAGGAAAGGAGAGTACACAGGAGAGGTGAGACCTGATTATCCTAAATCACTAGAAGACCCTGCTTATCACTGTTTATAGTATAAGGACAGGAGAGAACACATAAGAGGTGAGAACTGATTATCTATCACCACTAGAACACTCTGCTTATCACTGTTTATAGAATAAGGACAGAAGACAACAGAGGAGAGGTGAGAACTGATTATCTATCACTAGAACACCCTGCTTATCATTGTTTATAGAATAAGGACAGGAGAGAACACATAAGAGGTGGGAACTAATTATCTATCATCACTAGAACACCTTGCTTATCACTGTATATAGTATAAGGACAGGAGAGAACACAGGGTAGGCGAGAACTGATTATCTATCATCACCAGAACACCCTGCTTATCACTGTGTATAGTATCAGGAAAGGAGAGTACACAGGAGAGGTGAGACCTGATTATCTTTAATCACTAGAACACCCTGCTTATCTTTGTTTATAGTATAAGGACAGGAGAGAACATAGGAGAAGTGAGAACTGATTATCATCACTAGAACACCCTGATTATCACTGTGTATAGTATAAGGACAATGGAGAGCACAGGAGAGGTGAGACCTGATTATCTTTAATCACTAGAACACCCTGCTTATCACTGTTTATAGTATAAGGACAGGAGACTACACAGTAGAGGTGATAACTAATTATCTATCATCACTAGAACACCCTGCTTATCACTGTATATAGTATAAGGACAGGAGAGAACATAGGAGAGGTGAGAACTGATTATCATCACTAGAACACCCTGCTTATCACTGTGTAAAGTAAAAGGACAATGGAGAGCACAGGAGAGGTGAGAACTGATTATCTGTCATCACTAGAACACCCTCCTTATCACTGTGTATAGTATAAGGACAATGGAGAGCACAGGAGAGGTGAGAACTGATTATCATCACTAGAACACCCTGCTTATCACTGTGTATAGTATCAGGAAAGGAGAGTACACAGGAGAGGTGAGACCTGATTATCTTTAATCACTAAAACACCCTGCTTATCACTGTTTATAGTATCAGGACAGGAGAGAACATAGGAGAGGTGAGAACTGATTATCATCACTAGAACACCCTGCTTATCACTGTGTATAGTATAAGGACAACTGAGAGCACAGGAGAGGTGAGAACTGATTATCTATCATCACTAGAACACCCTGCTTATCACTGTGTATAGTATAAGCAAAGAAGAGTACACAGGAGAGGTGAGACCTGATTATCTTTAATCACTAGAACACCCTGCTTATCACTGTTTATAGTATAAGGACAGGAGACTACACAGTAGAGGTGAGAACTGATTAACTATCATCACTAGAACACCATGCTTATCACGGCTTATAGTATAAGGACAGTAGAGAACACAGGAGACGTGAAAACAGATTTTATATCACCATTAGAACACTCTGCTTTTCACTGTTTATAGTATAAGGACAGGAGAGAACACATAATAGGTGAGAACTAATTATCTATCATCACTAGAACACCCTGCTTATCACTGTATATAGTATAAGGACAGGAGAGAACACAGGATAGGTGAGAACTGATTATCTATCATCAGTAGAACACCCTGCTTATCACTGTGTATAGTGTCAGAACAAGAGCGATTACGGGAGAAGTGATAACTAATTATCTTTAAATAGAACACCCTGCTTATCACTTTTTATAGTTTACGGACAGAAGAGAATACACGAGAGGTGAGAATGTATAATCTATCACTAAAACACCCTGCTTACCACTGTTTATAGTATAAGAACAGGAGAGAACCCAGGAGTGGTGGGAACTGATTAGCTTTCACTAGAACTCCCTACTTATCACTGTGTATAGTATAAGGACAGGAAAGAACACAGGAGAGGTGAGAACTGATTATCTATCACCACTAAAACACCCTGCTTATCACTGTTTATTGTAAAAGGACAGGAGAGAACACAATAGAGGTGAGGACTGATTATCTATCACCACTAAAACACCCTGCTTGTCACAGTTTATGGTAAAAGGACAGGAGAGAACACAAAGATGGTAAGAAATTATGATCTATGATCACTAGAACACCCTGATTATCACTGGTTATAGTATAAGGACAGGAAAGAACACAGGAGCGGTCAGAACTGATTATCTATCACCATTAGAACATACTGATTACCACTGTGTATAGTATCAGGACAGTAGAGAACACGGGAGGAGTGAGAACTGATTATCTATTACTATAACACCTTGCTTTTTACTGTTTATAGTATAAGAACTGGGGAGAACATAGAATATGTGAGGACTGATTATCTATCACCACTAGAACACACTGTTTCTCACTGTTTATAGTATAAGGACAGGAGAGTACACAGGAGAGATGAGAATTGATTATCTATCACAAGGACACCCTGCTTATTACTATTTATAGTACAAGAACTGGGGAGAACACAGTAGATGTGAGGACTGATTATCTTTTATCACTAGAACACCCTGCTTAACATTTTTTTTAGTATACGGACAGGAGAGAACACAAGAAAGGTGAGAACTGATTATCCATCACCAATATTACACACTGCTTTTCACTGTTTATGGTATAAGGACAGGAGAGAACACAGGAGAGGTGAGAACTGATTATCTATCACTAGAACACCCTGCTTACCACTGTTTATAGTATAAGGACAGGAGAGGTGAGAACTGATTATCTATCATCACTAGAGCACCCTGCTTATCACTGTTTATAGTATCAGGACAGGAGAATACACACTAGAGGTGAGAACTGGTTATCTATCACCACTAGAACACACTGTTTCTCACTGTTTATAGTATAAGGACAGGATAGAACACAGGAGAAATGCGAATTGATTATCTATCACAAGAACACCCTGCTTATTACTATTTATAGTACAAGAACTGGGGAGAACACAGTAGATGTGAGGACTGATTATCTATTATCACTAGAACACCCTGCTTAACATTTTTTATAGTATACGGACAGGAGAGAACACAAGAAAGGTGAGAACTAATTATCTATCACTAGAACACCCTGCTTACCACTGTTTATAGTATAAGGACAGGAGAGGTGAGAACTGATTATCTATCATCACTAGAGCACCCTGCTCATCACTGTTTATAGTATAAGGACAGGGGAAAACACACTAGAGGTGAGAACTGGTTATCTATCACCACTAGAACACACTGTTTCTCACTGTTTATAGTATAAGGACAGGATAGAACACAGGAGAAATGCGAATTGATTATCTATCACAAGAACACCCTGCTTATTACTATTTATAGTACAAGAACTGGGGAGAACACAGTAGATGTGAGGACTGATTATCTATTATCACTAGAACACCCTGCTTAACATTTTTTATAGTATACGGACAGGAGAGAACACAAGAAAGGTGAGAACTAATTATCTATCACTAGAACACCCTGCTTACCACTGTTTATAGTATAAGGACAGGAGAGGTGAGAACTGATTATCTATCATCACTAGAACACACTGCTTATCACTTTTTATAGTATAAGGACAGGAGAGGTGAGAACTGATTATCTATCACTAGAACATCCTGCTTCTCACTATTTATAGAATAAGGAAAGGAGAGTACACAGGAGAGGTGAGACCTGATTATCCTAAATCACCTGAAGACCCTGCTTATCACTGTTTATAGTATAAGGACAGGAGAGAACACATAAGAGGTGAGAACTGATTATCTATCACCACTAGAACACTCTGCTTATCACTGTTTATAGAATAAGGACAGAAGACAACAGAGGAGAGGTGAGAACTGATTATCTATCACTAGAACACCCTGCTTATCATTGTTTATAGAATAAGGACAGGAGAGAACACATAAGAGGTGAGAACTAATTATCTATCATCACTAGAACACCTTGCTTATCACTGTATATAGTATAAGGACAGGAGAGAACACAGGGTAGGCGAGAACTGATTATCTATCATCACCAGAACACCCTGCTTATCACTGTGTATAGTATCAGGAAAGGAGAGTACACAGGAGAGGTGAGACCTGATTATCTTTAATCACTAGAACACCCTGCTTATCTTTGTTTATAGTATAAGGACAGGAGAGAACATAGGAGAAGTGAGAACTGATTATCATCACTAGAACACCCTGATTATCACTGTGTATAGTATAAGGACAATGGAGAGCACAGGAGAGGTGAGACCTGATTATCTTTAATCACTAGAACACCCTGCTTATCACTGTTTATAGTATAAGGACAGGAGACTACACAGTAGAGGTGATAACTAATTATCTATCATCACTAGAACACCCTGCTTATCACTGTATATAGTATAAGGACAGGAGAGAACATAGGAGAGGTGAGAACTGATTATCATCACTAGAACACCCTGCTTATCACTGTGTAAAGTAAAAGGACAATGGAGAGCACAGGAGAGGTGAGAACTGATTATCTGTCATCACTAGAACACCCTCCTTATCACTGTGTATAGTATAAGGACAATGGAGAGCACAGGAGAGGTGAGAACTGATTATCATCACTAGAACACCCTGCTTATCACTGTGTATAGTATCAGGAAAGGAGAGTACACAGGAGAGGTGAGACCTGATTATCTTTAATCACTAAAACACCCTGCTTATCACTGTTTATAGTATCAGGACAGGAGAGAACATAGGAGAGGTGAGAACTGATTATCATCACTAGAACACCCTGCTTATCACTGTGTATAGTATAAGGACAACTGAGAGCACAGGAGAGGTGAGAACTGATTATCTATCATCACTAGAACACCCTGCTTATCACTGTGTATAGTATAAGCAAAGAAGAGTACACAGGAGAGGTGAGACCTGATTATCTTTAATCACTAGAACACCCTGCTTATCACTGTTTATAGTATAAGGACAGGAGACTACACAGTAGAGGTGAGAACTGATTAACTATCATCACTAGAACACCATGCTTATCACGGCTTATAGTATAAGGACAGTAGAGAACACAGGAGACGTGAAAACAGATTTTATATCACCATTAGAACACTCTGCTTTTCACTGTTTATAGTATAAGGACAGGAGAGAACACATAATAGGTGAGAACTAATTATCTATCATCACTAGAACACCCTGCTTATCACTGTATATAGTATAAGGACAGGAGAGAACACAGGATAGGTGAGAACTGATTATCTATCATCAGTAGAACACCCTGCTTATCACTGTGTATAGTATCAGAACAAGAGCGATTACGGGAGAAGTGATAACTAATTATCTTTAAATAGAACACCCTGCTTATCACTTTTTATAGTTTACGGACAGAAGAGAATACACGAGAGGTGAGAATGTATAATCTATCACTAAAACACCCTGCTTACCACTGTTTATAGTATAAGAACAGGAGAGAACCCAGGAGTGGTGGGAACTGATTAGCTTTCACTAGAACTCCCTACTTATCACTGTGTATAGTATAAGGACAGGAAAGAACACAGGAGAGGTGAGAACTGATTATCTATCACCACTAAAACACCCTGCTTATCACTGTTTATTGTAAAAGGACAGGAGAGAACACAATAGAGGTGAGGACTGATTATCTATCACCACTAAAACACCCTGCTTGTCACAGTTTATGGTAAAAGGACAGGAGAGAACACAAAGATGGTAAGAAATTATGATCTATGATCACTAGAACACCCTGATTATCACTGGTTATAGTATAAGGACAGGAAAGAACACAGGAGAGGTCAGAACTGATTATCTATCACCATTAGAACATACTGATTACCACTGTGTATAGTATCAGGACAGTAGAGAACACGGGAGGAGTGAGAACTGATTATCTATTACTATAACACCTTGCTTTTTACTGTTTATAGTATAAGAACTGGGGAGAACATAGAATATGTGAGGACTGATTATCTATCACCACTAGAACACACTGTTTCTCACTGTTTATAGTATAAGGACAGGAGAGTACACAGGAGAGATGAGAATTGATTATCTATCACAAGGACACCCTGCTTATTACTATTTATAGTACAAGAACTGGGGAGAACACAGTAGATGTGAGGACTGATTATCTATTATCACTAGAACACCCTGCTTAACATTTTTTTTAGTATACGGACAGGAGAGAACACAAGAAAGGTGAGAACTGATTATCCATCACCAATATTACACACTGCTTTTCACTGTTTATGGTATAAGGACAGGAGAGAACACAGGAGAGGTGAGAACTGATTATCTATCACTAGAACACCCTGCTTACCACTGTTTATAGTATAAGGACAGGAGAGGTGAGAACTGATTATCTATCATCACTAGAGCACCCTGCTTATCACTGTTTATAGTATCAGGACAGGAGAATACACACTAGAGGTGAGAACTGGTTATCTATCATCACTAGAACACACTGCTTATCACTTTTTATAGTATAAGGACAGGAGAGGTGAGAACTGATTATATATCACTAGAACATCCTGCTTCTCACTATTTATAGTATAAGGAAAGGAGAGTACACAGGAGAGGTGAGACCTGATTATCTTTAATCACTAGAACACCCTGCTTATCGCTGTTTATAGTATAAGGACAGAAGAGTACATAGTAGAGGTGAGAACTGATTATCTATGATCACTAGAACATCATTCTTATCACTGCTTATAGTATAAGGACAGTAAAGAACACAGGAGGCGTTCAAATTATTATCTATCACCACTAGAACACTATGCTTATCACTTTTTATAGTATAAGGACAGGAGACTACACAGTAGAGGTGAGAACTGATTATCTATGATCACTAGAACACCATGCTTATCACTGCTTATAGTATAAGGACAGGAGAGTACACAGGAGAGGTGAAAACTCATTATCTATCATCACTAGAACACCCTGCTTATCACTGTTTACAGTATAAGAACAGGGGAGAATATAGGAGATGTAAGGACTGATTAACTATCATCACTAGAACACCTTGCTTATCACTGTTTATAGTATACGGACAGGAAAGAACACAAGATATGTGAGAACTGGTTATCTATCACTAGAACACCGTACTTATCACTGTTTATAAGGACAGGAGAGAACACAGGAGAGTTGAGACCTGATTATATATTAAAACGTGAAGTTTAGTGGCTCACTTGTTTAGACTTTATGGATTGTGGTGCTCTATCCTAGGCGTACCCCTTGTCTGATAGGAATATGAAATAAATAAAATATATATGGATGACACACACTATATCTGGAATATAGTGTAGGAATAAAATATATTTATTAAGAATATAAAGATAAAATCTCGCAAGGACAAATGAGCCTATGGATAAATTACTAATAAATAAATAAAATAAGAAAAATTGATTAATAAAATGGTAAATCAAGATCAGACAAAAGGGTGATTGTCAGAGGATAGTAAATGGATCAGAAGAGTGGTAAACTCTTAAAGTAGTTTGTGTCGGATCTTGATTATGCCAATAACATAGTATGATATAGAGTAAAATATAAAGGGAAGTATCATATCAAAATAGCTCTAAAATGACATGAGAACAGTAACAGCTATTCATTAATGTAACATTTCTCTTGGCTATCAAAGACGGTTCGATTACTCTTAAATATATAGAAAATGAAGTACAGTGATAAAAGTATACTTTTTAGTTGTTAGTCTTTTTATAGTATAGGTATAAAAATATAAAAATAATAGTTCCTAAGGTTGTAACAATGTCTGCACTTATATTGAAGGTAAGAAATATTTCAGATTGTTGGTGGTTAGTACTCAAATCGTATTAGGGAAGTCAATGTTGGTGGTTAGTAGTCAAACCATATTAGCAACATTATTTTCAACACTCTAAATCCCCTGTATAGTTGGATTGCCTTTATCACCGCTTTGTTACGTGCAGTAAGTCCAACTATTATTAGATTTGAGTCAGGTTAATAATAGATCCGCTCCTTAAAGGATAACTGTCACACTTAGACCCTAATTTCAATTTTCATATATGTAGTTACTTGTAACGGATCTCCTGGCACCCCGACCGGGTACCTTTGTTGATAGATGCTCCTAGTGCTTCCCGAGGACTCCAAGCACTCCACTTGACACCGTAAGCACTGCAGACCTCACGAACCGCCGAAGCTTGGTTGAGGTCTCACCGTCTCCTACCCACCCTGGACCTATGACAAGGCTCCAGTGGGTGAACCTCTCCTTAATCCAGAGACCAGGAACAGCTCTTTCAAGAGCTAGTAGTTATGCCAGAGGAATATAGCAAATCTTCAGCGTATAGCAATCCCCCAGCTGTCGATTAGTTACCCAAACACCAGCCTCAACTTGGTAAAGGGTAAAAACAGGAACTCTTTATTGAGGGCTACCCGCCCGTATTTATGCAGGTCCCCATCTGGTGGACACTCCACTAGGGGACCAGATGGAAGACTGTGACACAGGACAGATATGCAGCAATTCAGGATACACAGACACAATACATCCCCACAATGCATCATGGTTTCCTCCTCTCTGCCCAGGAGACACCCGAGGAGTAATTCAATTATCTCTCAGGACAAAGGGAAATCGCCAATTAACATGTGGGGACAACAGGACAGAAATCACCATTTAAACATACAATGTCACAACCCTTACAGTAAACACAGACATTTAACATATCCCCAGATAGCTCAAGTCTGAGTGCATATTATTAGGTGAATGGCACTCAGGCTACACGAATACAATAAAATCGACATGGAGCCAAAGTCTTTAATTTCACGAACAGGCTCCATGGCATAGCTATCTGGGTACCCTCACATAACATACACTACAATTCCAAAGACAGATGGTTCTGTCACACACCTCAAAACCCCACATATCCCCATAATGTATACATCCATGGATAGCTCTGATCTGGGTGAACAACATATCCAAAAATCACCCAGATCTGAGCAGGGGTTCCCGAATCCCATGGAAGTCACATTTGGCCGACCGCAAGCATGGCTTTCCTGCCCAAAACAGTTCCACAGATTTAAGCTGTGCGGCCGGTCTGTCTTCTCCTTTAAAGTTAGTATGGGCCATAATCCTGAGGCAAGAGGCTGGTAGCCAGGCCCCTCCAAAACCCAGTGGCGAGGTTGGTTTCGACACACATCTCCCCTTCTCAGGGAAGAATAACCAGATACCTGACCTCACGCCGGTCAGTACCTGAGTTAGTCTGGCAGTCCACCCACAACCCAATACTGGACCTGTTGAATTTTGGGGCCTGGCTCTGTTCTGTATGTCCCCAGCTGTTGAGGGGGCATCTGCTACTCCTTGCTTCCTTGTGGTTCTCTAGCTTGGAGCTGTAGGTACTTGGTGGGCAGGGGTCGACTGCGCTCTGCCCAGATGCCAGCTCTTCCGCTGGGGTAGCCTGTGGGAAGTCCGGCTCTGGAGAAGAGGATAGGGGAGGGCAGAGGCCAACTGCACTCTGACCAGGTGCCAGCTCTTCCGCTGGGGAAGCCTGTGTGAAGTCCGGCTCTGGAGAAGAGGATAGGGGAGGGCAGAGGCCAGCGGCGCTCTGCCCTGATGCCAGCGCTTCAGCTGGGGTGCATGGTGCCAACTCCTGCTGGGTAGTAAATGAACGGTTAGGGCAGAGGCCAGCGGCGCTCTGCTCTGATGCCAGCTCTTCTACTGGAGAGGGGTCAGTGGGGTTTAAAGCCTTACCCACTACCCCCAGTATTGGTCTGGGAGAGAGCTGTGGAGAAGGGCTATCACTTACCCCCTCCTTTGGATACCCCATCTGCCGCTGGGGAGAGAGACCAACTGTCTCCTCTCCCTGTAGAGTATACTGCCGCTGGGTAGTGAGACCGACTGTCTCCACTACCAGTGATGCTGGTTGTTGCAGGGGTGAGGGACCGACCATCTCTTTCCCCTGGGATCCTACCTGCCGCTGGGAAGAGAGACCGACTGTCTCCTCTCCCTGTAGAGTATACTGCCGCTGGGTAGTGAGACCGACTGTCTCCACTACCAGTGATTCTGGTTGTTACAGAGATGAGGGACCAACAATATCCTCTCCCTGTACTCCCAGTGGCAGTTGGGGATCTGGGCCGCCTGCCCAGCCACCCTGTTGGGCCGGTGGAGTGACTACGGTCCCATCTCCACCTGCCGACTGGGGTTCCTCCCAGTACCATTCTGTGAAGTCCCCCACCTCCACAGTTGGTGAGAAAGTAGGGGATACCTCAGCTGCGACTTGCCAGGGGTAGGGCTGCAGGTCTGGGCCTGGTATCCAACTGTCTTGTATCTTGCGCTGGGCTTGAATGGAGCGAAACAACTGTTGATAATCTTGCTCCAGCTCCCACTCCCTTTGGACCAGAAAGGTCAGATTTACCCTCACCCCACTAGTTGTAGGCTAATTGTGCAAGTCCCCCCTGTAGTCAGTAATGTCCCAAAATCTAGACTCTACTGTGCTCCCAAAGTCAATGTCTTCAAAAGACTCCCACAATAAACCAGGGCCATTATATTCCTCACCCTCGGGCTTGGCGTACTCCTCCATCCATGGAGACTGTCGTACTGTGTCCCACCATAGTGCTTGGTAAGCGTCATCCAGCCAGGTTTCTTGCCATACCAGTGTCTCAAGCTCTGACACCCACTCCGTCAAGGGTTGCTCTCCCAGTAGAGGTAGTCGCATCGCCAATCGGATTCGTAATCTCTGCTCCTCACTGAGAAGACTCTCACCCCTCCGACGCTGCACGTCCTCCAGGACCTGGTGCCATACGCCTTTCCGCTTGGCATCCCTGTAATCCGGGTGATCTTCCTCATGGAATGCTGTGCAGGAACCAACGGCATCCATATTGCTGTAGCCAGGGTCGCTGTACGGATACTAGCATTGCCCTCAATATACTCCACAAACGGTGTCTCCGAGCTGCTTCTCCTCACACTAGAACGCCATCCCACTGCTTGCCACCAATGCAACGGATCTCCTGGCACTCCGACCGGGTACCTCCGTTGATAGTTGCTCCTAGTGCTTCCAGAGGACTCCAAGCACTCCACTTGACACCGTAAGCGCTGTAGACCCCACAAACCGCCGAAGCTTGGTTGAGGTCTCACCATCTCCTACCCACCCTGGACCTATGACAAGGCTCCAGGCTCCAGTGGGTGAACCTCTCCTTAATCCAGAGACCAGGAACAGCTCTTACAAGAGCTAGTAGTTATGCCAGGGGAGTATAGCATATCTTCAGCGTATAGCAATCCCCCAGCTGTCGATCAGTTACCCAAACACCAGCCTCAACTTGGTAAAGGGTAAAAACAGGAACTCTTTATTGAGGGCTACCCGCCCGTATTTATGCAGGTCCCCATCTGGTGGAAACTCCCCTAGGGGACCAGATGGAAGACTGTGACACAGGACAGATATGCAGCAATTCAGGATACACAGACACAATACATCCCCACAATGCATCATGGTTTCCTCCTCTCTGCCCTGGAGACACCCGAGGAGCAATTCAATTATCTCTAAGGACAAAGGGAAATCGCCAATACATATGTGGGGACAACAGGACAGAAATCACCATTTAAACACACAATGTCACAACCCTTACAGTAAACACAGACATTTAACATATCCCCAGATAGCTCAAGTCTGAGTGCATATTATTAGGTGAATGGCACTCAGACTACACGAATACAAAAAAATTAGCTATCTGGGTACCCTGAAATAACAAAAAACAAATCCAAAGACAGATATGTCTGTCACACAACTCAAAACCCCACATATCCCCATAATGTATACATCCATGGATAGCTCTGATCTGGGTGAACAACATATCCAAAAATCACCCAGATCCGAGCAGGGGTTCCCGAATTCCATGGAAGTCACATTTGGCCGACCGCAAGCATGGCTTTCCTGCCCAAAACAGTTCCACAGATTTAAGCTGTGCGGCCGGTCTGTCTTCTCCTTCAAAGTTAGTATGGGCCATAATCCTGAGGCAAGAGGCTGGCAAACAGGCCCCTCCAAAACCCAGTGGCGAGGTTGGTTTCGCCACATTACTAATAACATGATATTCCAGAATCAGTTACTATTAGACTGACTTACCCCATATTTAATAAGATTCAGCCCTTAGCAACCAGTCTGCAGAAAACTGCAATTTCACTATTCTTTTAAGATGGCCGCCACTGCCCTCACCCTGAGGCTAATCCCGCCTGCCCTCACTAGCCATTAACAATAGCACCCCAAAAGTGTCAGTAACCAGAGCCCTCCCCCTAAAGGGTTAATCTCCTGCAGCACAAAGGGGTCCTCTTACCACATGTTGCTTTCATTTATACACTGAGCAGACGGCAGATCTCCCTTCCCTGCTCTGCGCTGCTCCAACTCTGCATTCTCCAGCTCTGCTGAGTGAGGGAGCGTCTGCCAAGCGCAGGGACAGGGAGAAGTGCACACAGCCCAGGCACTGTTATCAGCTGCTGGGGAGGACCTGGCTTTAGTCATTTACTTACAGTCCCTGGCTGTCAGTAATGTGACCCTGCACGCAGCGTGCTTCTGCGTCCTCCGTCCTTCAGCAGATAGACGGACCGTGCCTAGCAACAGATAGACGGACCATGCCTAGCAACCTGATTTTAAGCACAGGTAAAAGTAGGCAGTACAGGGAACACAAATGTGGAATTAAGGGGTAATTGAATACACTGTGAAAAGTTGAACTGGGGCCACCAAGGTGATATTAATCACCACAATCCAATACTCCAAAAAAAAAAAAAAATAGGACAGTTATCCTTTATAGTATCCCTTCATAGGGTAACTCATGCTTTTGGTGATATAAACTGCCAGGCACCTCACTCGCAAACACATCTCTCCGATCTCCGTTGCGAAACTTCCACCCGCACTGTTGGCGTCTCACGTGACACGTGGCGTCCCACGTGGTTGATCACATTACTCCTGTCCGGCTGATTACTTTATGCGCTTGCGGTTCGGAGTGTATGTAGGCGGTGGGGGGAGGAGGATACCTTGGATATTAAATACAGCTGTATATGTCCAAGTAGAATATCGTTAGTTGGTTTGCTGGATCATAATGTATTTTCCTTAAGATGTTGGTTAGGATATTACTGTTCAAATTCCAAATGCGTTTCGGAGCACACACGCTCCTTCTTCAGTGGGTATGAACAGTGACTAAGCTGAATAGATTTTTATATAGGGTCTTCTATCAACGAGGAGGAGGAGTATCTGGGTATCTCGATACAGGCAATTAATAATAGCTGGTCTGGATTCCAGCTCTGTATGTTCAATAAATTACAGAAATACAGGGTGGGCCATTTATATGGATACACCTTAATAAAATGGGAATGGTTGGTGATATTAACCTCCTGTTTGTGGCACATTAGTATATGTGAGGGGGGAAACTTTTCAAGATGGGTGGTGACCATGGCGGCCATTTTGAAGTCGGCCATTTTGAATCGAAATTTTGTTTTTTCAATAGGAAGAGGGTCATGTGACATCAAACTTATTGGGAATTTCACACGAAAAACAATGGTGTGCTTAGTTTTAACGTAACTTTATTCTTTCATGAGTTATTTACAAGTTTCTCTTTGTTTACAGCCATTGACATGTCGCCGAGGTTAACACGTGAGGAGCGGATAGAAATTGTGTTGATGTCTGGTGAACGCAGTAACCGGGTCATTGCAGCAGATTTCAATGCAAGACACCCTACGAGACCACCGATCTCCCATGCTACAGTTAGCAAACTGCTTTCTAAGTTTCGTGAAACTGGTTCAGTGTTGGATTAGTCAAAATGTGGACGCATGAAATCTGTCTCTAATGAAGAAACATCAGTGGCTGTCCTAGCTTCATTCAGCAAGAGCCCACAGCGTAGCACTCGCCGCATGTCACTGGAGAGTGGCATTAGTCAGACATCCCTTCGGCGGATATTAGCTACTCACAAATGGCCCCCTTACAAACTCCAGCTACTGCAGCATCTCAACGAGGATGACCCAGATCGGCGCACTGAGTTTGCAGAATGGGCAAAACAACTGAGGACCCTCAGTTTACGCAGAAGATTTTGTTCAGTGATGAGGCAAACTTTTATGTGAGAGGTGAAGTTAACAAACAAAACCACCGCTATTGGTCTGACACTAACCTACATTGGATAGATCCCTCCAAGACTGTTTGATGGTATGGTGTGGTATATGGGGTACAAAGATAGTGGGGCCATTCTTCATCAATGGAAACCTCAAGGCCACTGGATATGCGAAATTGCTACATGATGATGTGTTTCCCTCTTTATGCACTGAAGCTGGCACGTTCCCTGAGTTTTTCCAGCAAGATGGTGCACCACCACATTATGGGTGTCAGGTCCGAGCATTCCTAGATGAACAGTTTCCTGGAAAGTGGATTGGTCGTCGTGGGCCAGTTGAATGGCCCCCAAGTAGAGTTGAGCGAACACCTGGATGTTCGGGTTCGAGAAGTTCGGCCGAACTTTCCGGAAATGTTCGGGTTCGGGATCCGAACCCGACCCGAACTTCGTCCCGAACCCGAACCCCATTGAAGTCAATGGGGACCCAAGCTTTCCGGCACTAAAAAGGCTGTAAAACAGCCCAGGAAAGAGCTAGAGGGCTGCAAAAGGCAGCAACATGTAGGTAAATCCCCTGCAAACAAATGTGGATAGGGATATGAATTAAAATAAAAATAAAAAAAATAAAAATTAACCAATATCAATTGGACAGAGGTCCCATAGCAGAGAATCTGGCTTCACGTCAGCAGAGAATCAGTCTCTTCATGCCATAGCAGAGAATCTGGCTTCATGTCAGCAGAGAATCAGTCTTCATGTCATAGCAGAGAATCAGGCTTCACGTCACCCACCACTGGAACAGGCCACTGGCACATATTTAGGCCCGGGCACCCAGACAGAGGAGAGAGGTCCCGTAACAGAGAATCTGGCTTCATGTCAGCACAGAATCAGTCTTCATGTCATAGCAGAGAATCAGGCTTCACGTCACCCACCACTGGAACAGGCCACTGTCACATATTTAGACCCAGGCAGAGGAGAGAGGTCCCGTAACAGAGAATCTGGCTTCATGTCAGCACAGAATCAGTCTTCATGTTATAGCAGAGATTTAGGCTTCACGTCACCCACCACTGGAACAGGCCACTGTCACATATTTAGGCCCAGGCACCCAGACAGAGGAGAGAGGTCCCGTAACAGAGAATCTGGCTTCATGTCAGCAGAGAATCAGTCTTCATGTCATAGCAGAGAATCAGGCTTCACGTCACCCACCACTGGAACAGGCCACTGTCACACATTTAGGCCCAGGCACCCAGGCAGAGGAGAGAGGTCCCGTAACAGAGAATCTGGCTTCATGTCAGCACAGAATCAGTCTTCATGTCATAGCAGAGAATTAGGCTTCACGTCACCCACCACTGGAACAGGCCACTGTCACATATTTAGGCCCCGGCACCCAGACAGAGGAGAGAGGTCCCGTAACAGAGAATCTGGCATCATGTCAGCAGAGAATCAGTCTTTATGTCATAGCAGAGAATCAGGCTTCACGTCACCCACCACTGGAACAGGCCACTGTCACATATTTAGGCCCAGGCACCAAGGCAGAGGAGAGAGGTCCCGTAACAGAGAATCTGGCTTCATGTCAGCAGAGAATCAGTCTTCATGTCATAGCAGAGAATCAGGCTTCACGTCACCCACCACTGGAACAGGCCACTGTCACACATTTAGGCCCCGGCACCCAGACAGAGGAGAGGTTCATTCAACTTTGGGTTGCCCCACAATATAATGGTAAAATGAAAATAAAAATAGTATTGAATGAGGAAGTGCCCTGGAGTAGAATAATATATGGTTAAGGGGAGGTAGTTAATATCTAATCTTCACAAGGGATGGACAGGTCCTGTGGGATCCATGCCTGGTACATTTTTATGAACGTCAGCTTGTCCACATTGGCTGTAGACAGGCGGCTGCGTTTGTCTGTAATGACGCCCCCTGCCGTGCTGAATACACATTCAGACAAATTGCTGGCCGCCGGGCAGGCCAGCACCTCCAAGGCATAAAAGGCTAGCTCTGGCCACGTGGACAATTTGGAGACCCAGAAGTTGAATGGGGCCGAACCATCAGTCAGTACGTGGAGGTGTGTGCACACGTACTGTTCCACCATGTTAGTGAAATGTTGCCTCCTGCTAACATGTTCCGTATCAGGTGGTGGTGCAGTTAGCTGTGGCGTGGTGACAAAACTTTTCCACATCTCTGCCATGCTAACCCTTCCCTCAGAGGAGCTGGCCGTGACACAGCTGCGTTGGCGACCTCTTGCTCCTCCTCTGCCTTCGCCTTGGGCTTCCACTGGTTCCCCTGTGACATTTGGGAATGCTCTCAATAGCGCGTCTACCAACGTGCGCTTGTACTCGCTCATCTTCCTATCACGCTCCAGTGTAGGAAGTAAGGTGGGCACATTGTCTTTGTACCGGGGATCCAGCAGGGTGGCAACCCAGTAGTCCGCACACGTTAAAATGTGGGCAACTCTGCTGTCGTTGCGCAGGCACTGCAGCATGTAGTCGCTCATGTGTGCCAGGCTGCCCAGAGGTAAGGACAAGCTGTCCTCTGTGGGAGGCGTATCGTCATCGTCCTGTGTTTCCCCCCAGCCACGCACCAGTGATGGGCCCGAGCTGCTTTGGGTGCCACCCCGCTGTGAACATGCTTCATCCTCATCCTCCTCCACCTCCTCCTCATCCTCGTCCTCCTCGTCTTCCAGTAGTGGTCCCTGTCTGGCCACATTTGTACCTGGCCTCTGCTGTTGCAAAAAACCTCCCTCTGAGTCACTTCGAAGAGACTGGCCTGAAAGTGCTAAAAATGACCCCTCTTCCTCCTCCTCCTCCTCCTGGGCCACCTCCTCTTCCATCATCGCCCTAAGTGTTTTCTCAAGGAGACATAGAAGTGGTATTGTAACGCTGATAACGGCGTCATCGCCACTGGCCATGTTGGTGGAGTACTCGAAACAGCGCAACAGGGCGCTCAGGTCTCGCATGGAGGCCCAGTCATTGGTGGTGAAGTGGGTCTGATCCGCAGTGCGACTCACCCGTGCGTGCTGCAGCTGAAACTCCACTATGGCCTGCTGCTGCTCGCACAGTCTGTCCAGCATGTGCAAGGTGGAGTTCCACCTGGTGGGCACGTCGCATATGAGGCGGTGAGCGGGAAGGCCGAAGTTACGCTGTAGCGCAGACAGGCGAGCAGCGGCAGGGTGTGAACGCCGGAAGCGCGAACAGACGGCCCGCACTTTATGCAGCAGCTCTGACAGGTCGGGGTAGTTGCGAATGAACTTCTGCACCACCAAATTCAGCACATGCGCCAGGCAAGGAATGTGCGTCAAACCGGCTAGTCCCAGAGCTGCAACGAGATTTCGCCCATTATTGCACACCACCAGGCCGGGCTTGAGGCTCACCGGCAGCAACCACTCGTCGGTCTGTTGTTCTATACCCCCCCACAACTCCTGTGCGGTGTGGGGCCTGTCTCCCAAACACATGAGTTTCGGCCTGCTGACGTTTACCCCGGGCTGTGCTGAAGTTGGTGGTGAAGGTGTGTGGCTGACTGGATGAGCAGGTGGAAGAAGAGGAGGAGGAAGCTGAGTAGGAGGAGGAGGAGACAAGTGGCAAAGAATGTTGCCCTGCGATCCTTGGCGGCGGAAGGACGTGCGCCAAACAGCTCTCCGCCTGGGGCCCAGCCGCCACTACATTTACCCAGTGTGCAGTTAGGGAGATATAGCGTCCCTGGCCGTGCTTACTGGTCCACGTATCTGTGGTTAGGTGGACCTTGCCACAGATAGCGTTGCGCAGTGCACACTTGATTTTATCGGACACTTGTTTGTGCAGGGAAGGCACGGCTCTCTTGGAGAAGTAGTGCCGGCTGGGAACAACATACTGTGGGACAACAAGCGACATGAGCTGTTTGAAGCTGTCTGTGTCCACCAGCCTAAATGACAGCTTTTTATAGGCCAGTAGTTTAGAAATGCTGGCATTCAGGGCCAGGGATCGAGGGTGGCTAGGTGAGAATTTACGCTTTCTCTCAAATGTTTGTGAGATGGAGAGCTGAACGCTGCTGTGTGACATGGTTGAGATGCTTGGTGACGCAGGTGGTGGTGTTGGTGGTACATCCCATGTTTGCTGGGCGGCAGGTGCCAACGTTCCTCCAGAGGCGGAGGAAGAGGCCGAGGCGGCGGCAGCAGCAGAAGAGGCCGAGGCGGCAGCAGCAGAAGAGGTAGCAGGGGGAGCCTGAGTGACTTCCTTGTTTTTAAGGTGTTTACTCCACTGCAGTTCATGCTTTGCGTGCAGGTGCCTGGTCATGCAGGTTGTGCTAAGGTTCAGAACGTTAATGCCTCGCTTCAGGCTCTGATGGCACAGCGTGCAAACCACTCGGGTCTTGTCGTCAGCACATTGTTTGAAGAAGTGCCATGCCAGGGAACTCCTTGAAGCTGCCTTTGGGGTGCTCGGTCCCAGATGGCGGCGGTCAGTAGCAGGCGGAGTCTCTTGGCGGCGGGTGTTCTGATTTTGCCCACTGCTCCCTCTTTTGCTACGCTGTTGGCTCGGTCTCACCACTGCCTCTTCCTCCGAACTCTGAAAGTCAGTGGCACGACCTTCATTCCATGTGGGGTCTAGGACCTCATCGTCCCCTGCATCGTCTTCCACCCAGTCTTGATCCCTGACCTCCTGTTCAGTCTGCACACTGCAGAAAGACGCAGCAGTTGGCACCTGTGTTTCGTCATCATCAGAGACGTGCTGAGGTGGTATTCCCATGTCCTCATCATCAGGAAGCATAAGTGGTTGTGCGTTAGTGCATTCTATCTCTTCCACCCCTGGGGAAGGGCTAGGTGGATGCCCTTGGGAAACCCTGGCAGCAGAGTCTTCAAACAGCATAAGAGACTGCTGCATAACTTGAGGCTCAGACAGTTTCCCTGATATGCATGGGGGTGATGTGACAGACTGATGGGCTTGGTTTTCATGCGCCATCTGTGCGCTTTCTGCAGAAGACTAGGTGGGAGATAATGTGAACGTGCTGGATCCACTGTCGGCCACCCAATTGACTAATGCCTGCACCTGCTCAGGCCTTACCATCCTTAGAACGGCATTGGGCCCCACCAAATATCCCTGTAAATTCTGGCGGCTACTGGGACCTGAGGTAGTTGGTTCACTAGGACGTGTGGCTGTGGCAGAACGGCCACGTCCTCTCCCAGCACCAGAGGGTCCACTAACACCACCACGACCATGTCCGCGTCCGCGTCCCTTACTAGATGTTTTCCTCATTGTTACCGTTCACCACAATAAGAAAAATATTATTCGGGCCAATGTATTGAATTCAAATTCAGGCCTTTTTTTACAGACACCTAACATTATCTGGCTATCTATTTAGGTACCGTATTACACTAATACAGGCACAGCAGTAATGACAGATTTAGCTGAATATAAATGTTAGGCCTATTTTTTAGGCGCTGGGTGACAGGTATAGGTTTAATCACAGAATTAGACTTGGATCTGCACTGTAGCGTGTGTGTGAAGTTTTTCAGAATGACACTATCAGCACCTTCAATCTAATATACCCTTTTAGGGATAGATTTAAAGTAGGCCTGATACAGCAGAAACCACTAATTTTGAGAATTGCAAATTTGGGAATTGTTTTTCAACCCAGAACAAAAACTGTGCTTTTACGGTCACTAAAAATAACTTGACCAGCTAAAACAGTACAGATTTGGAGGAATATAAATGTCAGGGCTATTTTTTAGGCGCTGGGTGACAGGCTCAACTTGCCCCTGATGTAGTATATGGCCAAAAAATAACCACACTATTGATGGTTAAATGCACTTGGTGGTAGCTTGTGCTGGCGCACCACAAGCCACAAAATGGCCGCCGATCACCCCAGAAAAAAGTGACTGAAAGACGCTCTGGGCAGCCTAAAAACAGTGAGCAATTCAATATCAGCAGTTCAATGATCCACAGCTGGAGATCGATCACAGAATGAAGTCTTTTGGAGGAGTTAATCTGCCTAATCTCGCCCTAACGTCGCAGCTGCAACCTCTCCCTACACTTGTAACAGCAGAGTGACGTGCGGCGCTACGTGACTCCAGCTTAAATAGAGGCTGGGTCACATGCTGCACTGGCCAATCACAGCCATGCCAATAGTAGGCAAGGCTGTGATGGCCTCTTGGGGCAAGTAGTATGACGCTTGTTGATTGGCTGCTTTGCAGCCTTTCAAAAAGCGCCAAGAAAGCGCCGAACACCGAACCCGAACCCAGACTTTTACGAAAATGTTCGGGTTCGGGTCCGTGTCACGGACACCCCAAAATTCGGTACGAACCCGAACTATACAGTTCGGGTTCGCTCATCCCTACCCCCAAGGTCTCCCGATCTGACCCCCTTAGACTTTTATCTTTGGGGTCATCTGAAGGCAATCGTCTATGCTGTGAAGATACGAGATGTGCAGCACCTGAAACTACGGATACTGGAAGCCTGTGCTAGCATTTCTCCTGCGGTGTTGCTATCAGTGTGTGAAGAGTGGGAGAAGAGGGTTGCATTGACAATCCAACACAATGGGCAGCACATTGAACACATTTTATAAGTGGTCAGAAACTTGTAAATAACTCATGAAAGAATAAAGTTACGTTAAAACCAAGCACACCATTGTTTTTCTTGTGAAATTCCCAATAAGTTTGATGTCACATGACCCTCTTCCTATTGAAAAAACAAAAGTTGGATTTAAAATGTCCAACTTCAAAATGGCCGCCATGGTCAGCACCCATCTTGAAAAGTTTCCCCCCTCACATATACTAATGTGCCACAAACAGGAAGTTAATATCACCAACCATTCCCATTTTATTAAGGTGTATCCATATAAATGGCCCACCCTGTATATAGGAGATGCTGATAACATTCAAAAATAAAAACTATTAAAAAATGAATACAATATAAATGAGAAACAAAAACAACAACCAGAAATCAAAATATTGGGTAACAGCGCAAATGCGTCTTTTCTGCGGTTTTTATGCGTTTCTTGTGTAGAACAAATAAATGATTGATATTTCCATTTGTTTATAAAATATGTCATAAAAGATCAAAGTGATATTTGATATCATTTCAGGGTTTATTTTCCTTATTTTACATATGTTTTGTTTGTTTCTTTTGTTTTCTTCATTCCAACTCAATTTAATAGTGGACAGATATGTGTTGGGGAAAAAGGGAATGGAATGGAGAGAATATAGAGATTAGGGATGGGGGCCCTTCAAGGAGGGGAGATCGAGGATCTGATAAACAGCTGGATGTCGATGTCCCGTCCTCAAAAGGGCACCCACCCCAAGTCTACAGAAACCCAAATCTCTATATTCTCTACAACAGTGCGGGTGGAAGTTTCGCAACGGAGATCGGAGAGAGGTGTTTGCGAGTGAGGTGCCTGGCAGTTTATATCACCAAAAGCGTGAGTTACTCTATGAAGGGATACTATTTGAATTAAGGAGCGGATCTATTATTAACCTGACTCAAATCTAATAATAGTTGGACTTACTGCACGAATCGAAGCGGTGATAAAGGCAATCCAACTATACAGGGGATTTAGAGTGTTGAAAATAATGTTGCTAATATGGTTTGACTACTAACCACCAACATTGACTTCCCTAATACGATTTGAATACTAACCACCAACCATCTGGAATATTTCTTACCTTCATTATAAGTGGAGACATTGTTACAACCTGAGGAACTATTATTTTTATATTTTTATACATTATATATATATTATATTATTTATCTGTTAGTAATTTATCCATAGGCTCAATTGTCCTTGCGGGATTTTATCTTTATATTCTTAATAAATATATTTTATTCCTATACTATGTTCCAGATATAATGTGTGCCATCCATACAGTACAGACCAAAAGTTTGGACACACCTTCTCATTCAAAGAGTTTTCCTTATTTTCATGACTATGAAGGCATCAAAACTATGAATTAACACATGTGGAATTATATACATAACAAACAAGTGTGAAACAACTGAAAATATGTCCTATTCTAGGTTCTTCAAAGTAGCCACCTT
Source organism: Bufo bufo (assembly GCF_905171765.1). Lineage (NCBI taxonomy): Eukaryota > Metazoa > Chordata > Amphibia > Anura > Bufonidae > Bufo > Bufo bufo. Next base: position 633,238,715 of record NC_053392.1, read on the forward strand.
TTGCTTTGATTACTGCTTTGCACACTCTTGGCATTCTCTTGATGAGCTCCAAGAGGTAGTCCCCTGAAATGGTCTTCCAACAGTCTTGAAGGAGTTCCCAGAGATGCTTAGCACTTGTTGGCCCTTTTGCCTTCACTCTGCGGTCCAGCTCACCCCAAACGATCTCGATTGGGTTCAGGTCCGGTGACTGTGGAGGCCAGGTCATCTGGCGCAGCACCCCATCACTCTCCTTCATGGTCAAATAGCCCTTACTTTCAAAGTTTTCCCAATTTTTCGGCTGACTGACTGACCATTTATTTCTTAAAGTAATGATGGCCACTCGTTTTTCTTTACTTAGCTGCTTTTTTCTTGCCATTATACAAATTCTAACAGTCTATTCAGTAGGACTATCAGCTGTGTATCCACCTGACTTCTCCTCAACGCCACTGATGGTCCCAACCCCATTTATAAGGCAAGAAATCCCACTTATTAAACCTGACAGGGCACACCTGTGAAGTGAAGTCCATTTCAGCGGACTACCTCTTGAAGCTCATCAAGAGAATGCCAAGAGTGTGCAAAGCAGTAATCAAAGCAAAAGGTGGCTACTTTGCAGAACCTAGAATATGACATATTTTCAGTTGTTTCACACTTGTTTGTTATGTATATAATTCCACATGTGTTAATTCATAGTTTTGATGCCTTCAGTGTGAATCTACAATTTTCATAGTCATGAAAATAAAGAAAACTCTTTGAATAAGAAGGTGTGTCCAAACTTTTGGTCTGTACTGTATATATTTTCTTTATTTCTGATTATATATTACTAGAACACCCTGCTTATCACTGTTTATAGAAAAAGTCCAGTAAATAACATAGGAAAGGTAAGAACCAAAATTATTTAACACATCTATAACACCCTGCTTATCAATCTTATACTATAAGAACTGAAGAGATCACAGGAGAGGTGAGAACTGGTTATCTATCATCACTAGAACACCCTGCTTATTACTGTTTATAATATAAGGATATAACACAGGAGAGGTGAGAACTGGTTATCTATCATCACTAGAACAGACTGCTTATCACTGTTTATAGAATAAGGACAGGGGATAACACAGGAGAGGTGAGAACTGATTATATATCATCACTAAAACACCCTGATTATCACTGTGTATAGTATAAGGACAGGAGACAACAGAGGAGAGGTGAGAACTGATTATCTATCACCACTAGAACATCCTGCCTATCACTGTGTATAGTATAAGGACAATGGAGAGCACAGGAGAGGTTAAAACTGATGAAAAAATTCATGAGAAAATTAGCCCTTAAAGGATATTATAAGAAAAAAGAGAAAAATAATATGGAAAAGAGAGATAATGAAAACGATAATGAAAATCCATATATACATACAAACTTGAAAATAAAATCTAGATTTGATCCACTCAACGAATATTCCATACCCATTAACACCTTTTCAAACCTAGTTAATAGAGAAATAAGAAAAGCTAAAAATGTCAACAAACATAGAAAAAACTATATGGGCAATATAACTAAGGCAGAAAGAGAAGCAATACGGAAAATGCAACAAAATAATAAAATAATTATCCGCCCCGCAGATAAAGGGGGGGGGTATTGTGATATTAAATAATGAAGATTATGAAAAAGAGGTTTTGAAGATTCTAGGCGATAAGAAAACATATAAATGTCTTAAAAAGGACCCCACAGAAGATTACAAAAAAGACCTAAAACAATTGATACAAAAAGGTAAAATGGAAGGTAACCTGAATAAAAATGAAAGCATATATATAGACATAAAAAATCCAAAAATAGCGATTTTTTTTATCAAAACCCAAAAATTCATAAAGATACACAGAGACCCCCAGGTAGACCAATAGTGTCTGGGATCGAATGCCTGACCAGTTCACTATCAAAATATATAGATCAGTTCCTACAACCATGCGCACAGACGTTACCATCATTTATAAAAGACACTACACTGCAGATTTTAAAAGACATAGAATGGAAAGATGGATATATAATAGGAACTTTAGATGTGAAATCTCTATATTCTATTATTGAAAACCAAAAAGGATGCGCAGCAGCGAAACATTTTTTATACCAAAAAGGGGAACTTAATAGCGTTTAAATTGAGTATATAGGGGAATGTATTTTATTTATATTAGAAAATAATTATTTTAAATATAAGGATGAATTTTATTTACAGACATGGGGGGCCGCGATGGGGACGAGGTTCGCACCGGGGTTCGCTAATCTATACGTTGGACGGTGGGAGGCGGATCACATACACCCCAACGGCGAGCTCCGGGCGGGCCTCGTCCTCTGGCGGCGTTTCATTGATGATGTCATTTTTATCTGGGATAAAGGGGAGAATGCACTTAAATTATTTTTAGAGGATATTAATAAAAATGAATTTTATCTGGATTTTACTTTAGCTCACAGTAATTATGAAATACATTTTTTAGACCTCACTATTTATGCCACAGGGGACCAAATTAGTGCAAAAACCTATTCAAAACCCACAGATTCAAATAGTTATATTAATAGAGAAAGCTGCCACTTGCCCAGATGGCTGGACAATATACCTAGGAGTCAATTCCTTCGCCTAAGAAGAAACTGTACTGAAACCAAAGAATATGAGAAAGAGGCAGAAATTTTAGGTAAAAAGTTTACAGCAAAGGGATATAATGAGGATATAATGGAAGCTCAGAAAAAAGAAGTAAAAATGATAGAAAGAGAAACATTAATAACAAAGAAAAATGAACATAAAAAACAAAAGGAAACAGAAATGAAAGATAAAATACCACCCATTATAATCCTGTATAACACACAAACTTATATCCTTAGAAAAATTGTAAGAAAATATTGGGATATACTGAAAGAAGACAAGATTGTAAGTAACCTTATACCAGCAGCACCAGTCTTCATATATAAAAGGGCAACTAACATAGGCAATAAGATCGCTTCAACTAGTAAAGGAGCAGGAATATTAGGTAAAAAGATCAATATTAAAGGAAATCTCCCACAAGGCTTCTTTCCCTGTAAAAGATGTGCCCCATGTAGAAGTACAGTAAAAAATACAGTAAAAATACAGCACATAAAAAACCATGAAGGCAGCTTTGAACAAAAGATAAGGGGACATATCTCCTGCAATACAGAAGGGGTAATTTATGCGATCAAATGCCCTTGTGATAAACTTTATATTGGACGTACAAAGAGAAAATAAAAAAAAACGCATCAGTGAACATATGAACAATATAAAGAAAAAATCAATAGGACATCCCTTATCTAGGTATTTTACGGAGGTACATAGAGGACAATTAGAAGGTATGTCTTTTATGGGTATAGAAAAGGTAGAAATGGATGCTCGGGGTGGAGATTATATAAAGAAGCAATCAAAAAAAGAGACGGAATGGATATTTAACCTAGACACAATGTTGCCAAGGGGCTTGAATTCAGAAATCAAATTATTTGGCTTTGAATAGTAATAATGGAGACAGGGGGGAGGGAGAGATGGACAGCATAGACTATAAATGACGAGAACATACGGCGTGAGTGTAACATTCCCCGACGAAGAGTACCGCTTGTACTTGAAACGCGTAGGTAGTTTGACCCTCACTGCTATCCGTAGCTCACCTGCGGTGACGTCACCCGCTCAGACGTGAGCGTCAGCTAAACAGGTAACGGGAGTATTCTGCCACCGGCCGGGGCGAACTCCCAATACTTTAATAATATTAGACAGCCTATGCTACAGCCATCCTCCCTTGGATCTGCTCCCCCTGCTCTGTACCATATACAGAAAAGATATGAGGACCGCCGCATAACACTGTATCGCAACAGACACACCTGGGTTAAGGTAGGACGAGACACAGAGATATATATGTTTGTAGCGTTTCTATGTAATTGCGTGATAAGGAGGAAGGCGTTTGTTTAGTTTGGTGTGCGGTTTGGCACCGTTGTCGCACACCACTTTACCAACTGTCAAATTGAGCGGGGTTAGCCACTGATCTGCCTGTGACCGCAGAGCTGAAAGGAGTGCAGGACCGGTGAGGCTCTTGGCTTCTGGGCACAACAGCCGCAGCACAGCATGGCAGCGTCTCACCTGGCATGTCGAATAGGTTCTGGAGATTTTGAAGGGCGCAGTGGAAGAGACGGTAGCAGTGGAAAATGAGGAGTCAGCCGAGGAGGAGACGGAGGATGGAGTCGGAGTAGGAGAAGAAGAGGCAGGCCTGCATGCAATCCGTGGCGGTAACACAAAATCTACACGCGTACCACAGGTTGCATGCTTGACGGACGTCAGAAGGTTCACCCAGTGGGCAGTAAAAGTTATGTACCTTCACTGTCCGTGTTTGCTACACCACGTGTCTGTGGTCAGATGTATCTTGGCACCGACACTGTGTGCCAGAGATATATTCACTTGCCGCTTAACGTGGCCATATAGCTCTGGGATGCCCTTCTGGGAGAAATATTTCCTTCTGGGGACCTTCCATTGCGGTGTTCTAATGGCCACAAATTTTCTAAAGGCCTCTGAGTCCACCAGTTTATATGGCAGTAGTTGGCGGGCTAGCAGTTCTGACAAGTCAGCGGTCAGCCGTTGGGCAAGAGGGTTATCCGGCGTCATCATCTTTTTTTCCTTGAAGATTTGGGGCAAGGAAGCCTGCCTTTTGCCATATGAACGCGACGACGGCACGGTGGAAGGTGGAGTGGAGGATAACTGGGTGGAGAGATGAGAAGGAGAAGAGGCAGGATGTAGAGCGCCGGGAGTGTGGCTTTGTGGGTTCTAATGGCGTTTCTCCCACTGGGCTCGGTGATGGGAGGCCAGGTGCCTTCTTAAGGCGGTCGTCCCTAGGTGAGTGTTGGGCTTACCGCGACTTATCGGTTGACAGCACAGGCTGCAGATGGCAACACTATTGTCAGCAGCGGACACATTAAAAGCCCACACTGCGGAGCCATGTGCCGGCGTCCTGGGAGCGCCAGATGTGACCATGCATGATGAATGTTTCGTTCCAGATACATTTGCAGTCTGCTTTTTGCCTCCTGTGCACTGTAAGCTCTGCCTGCTTCTCCTCCTTCTCCTCCATATCTGCTGGTCCATCTCTCCATCTGAACTCCCCTCCTCTTCCTCTCTTGTGGGCACCCATGTGACGTCCATCCACACGTCATCATCGGATTCATCACCTTCCCCACCACTGACATTAGAGATCTAGTAGGCAGCAACAGCGCGGACCACCCTCCTTGGGCTGATCTGGGTACTGTCGTCAGACTGCTGGGTGGCGGCTGTTGATACCTCCTCTTCCTGATCCTATGCCAAGAATGGCTGCGCATTGGTAAAATCTTGGAATGTATCTGAAAATAATTCATCTGACTTGAGCGGAGGGGATATGGTGGTGGTGGTGTTGGTGGTGGTGTCTTTGGGGGTGTACACAGCAGAGAGTGAAGAGGGTGCAGATAGAGAGGATGAGGAGGGTGCAGAAGCGGAAGACTGAGTGAGCCACTCAACCAACTCTGGTGCGTCCTTTGACGTAATCGCACGCACCTTCTTTAACTCCCTACTTAGGCTCCGGCCTGGTGCTCCTGCCCGACCCCTACCACCCCTGCGGAATGGCCTGCCACTTACTCTGCCTGTCATTTTCAAAATGACCCTGTGACAAAAGTCCCTATAGAAGATCAGTATTTGTGGAAGAAGGTATATCACACCCCTGCCTCAATCAGTTTTTTGGGGGGGCAACTGGTAAATCACACCAGTAGAAATTATTGGTTCCAATAGTGTTTTTCACTCTGTTTTGTCGTGGCCAAAAGTTTTGAGAATTATATAAATATTGGAAATTGGAAAAGTTGCTGCTTAAGTTTTTATAATCGCAATTTGCATATACTCCAGAATGTTATGAAGAGTGATCAGATGAATTGCATAGTCCTTCTTTGCCATGAAAATTAACTTAATCCCAAAAAAACCTTTCCACTGCATTTCATTGCTGTCATTAAAGGACCTGCTGAGATCATTTCAGTAATCGTCTTGTTAACTCAGGTGAGAATGTTGACGAGCACAAGGCTGGAGATCATTATGTCAGGCTGATTGGGGTAAAATGGCAGACTTGACCTGTTACAAGGAGGGTGATGCTTGAAATCATTGTTCTTCCATTGTTAACCATGGTGACCTGCAAATAAACACGTGCAGCCATCATTGCGTTGCATAAAAATGGCTTCACAGGCAAGGATATTGTGGCTACTAAGATTGCACCTCAATCAACAATTTATAGGATCATCAAGAACTTCAAGGAAAGAGGTTCAATTCTTGTTAAGAAGGCTTCAGGGCATCCAAGAAAGTCCAGCAAGCGCCAGGATCGTCTCCTAAAGAGGATTCAGCTGTGGGATCGGAGTGCCACCAGTGCAGCGCTTGCTCAGGAATGGCAGCAGGCAGGTGTGAGCGCATCTGCACGCACAGTGAGGCCAAGACTTTTGGAAGATGGCCTGGTGTCAAGAAGGGCAGCAAAGAAGCCACTTCTCTCCAAAAAAAACATCAGGGACAGATTGATCTTCTGCAGAAAGTCTGGTGAATGGACTGCTGAGGACTGGGGCAAAGTCATATTCTCCGATGAAGCCTCTTTCCGATTGTTTGGAGCATCTGGAAAAAGGCTTGTCCGGAGAAGAAAAGGTGAGCGCTGCCATCAGTCCTGTGTCATGCCAACAGTAAAGCATCCTGAGACCATTCATGTGTGGGGTTGCTTCTCATCCAAGGGAGTGGGCTCACTCACAATTTTGCCCAAAAACACAGCCATGAATAAAGAATGGCACCAAAACACCCTCCAACAGCAACTTCTTCCAACAATCCAACAACAGTTTGGTGAAGAACAATGCATTTTCCAGCACGATGGAGCGCCGTGCCATAAGGCAAAAGTGATAACTAAGTGGCTCGGGGACCAAAACGTTGACATTTTGGGTCCATGGCCTTGAAACTCCCCAGATCTTAATCCCATTGAGAACTTGTGGTCAATCCTCAAGAGGCGGGTGGACAAACAAAAACCCACTAATTCTGACAAACTCCAAGAAGTGATTATGAAACAATGGGTTGCTATCAGTCAGGAATTGGCCCAGAAGGTGATTGAGAGCATGCGCAGTCGGATTGCAGAGGTCCTGAAAAAGAAGGGCCAACACTGCAAATACTGACTCTTTGCATAAATGTCATGTAATTGTCGATAAAAGCCTTTGAAACGTATGAAGTGCGTGTAATTATATTTCACTACATCACAGAAACAACTGAAACAAAGATCTAAAAGCAGTTTAGCAGCAAACTTTGTGAAAACTAATATTTGTGTCATTCTCAAAACTTTTGGCCACGACTGTAGATGCGGTAACGCAGCAAAACAGCAGACAAATGCTGCACTACCTAAATGCACTATATAGAACGTATATTATTGGTATGTAAAATCCCTGCTTCAATTAGTTTTTTTGGGGGGCAACTAGTTAATCACACCAGTAGAAATTATTTGTTCCAATGGAGTTTGTCACTCTGTGTAGCTGCAGCCTGCAGTATCTCAGCAGAACCGCACACAACTCCTGCACAATACAATTGCACTATAATATACCTTCTATGTTAGAAAGTATATTATAAGTATATCGCACCCCTCAGTATGTCACACCTATCGATAGCACACCTATACCAGTCCTTAAAAGGACTTTTGTGGCCCTATTAGCTAGCGTTTTGTGTCCCTAACAGCCTGTCCTGCTCCACACAGCAACTTCTCCCTACACTGGCAAAACACTGAATGTAAAATGGCGGCCAGATCGGGTTTATTTATAGGGTAGGGGGTGTGTCCATGTGTTGAAACGTCTCCATTGGCCGTCCTGTACCACCTGATGGATGGGTCAAAGTTCTGCACAATGTAAAAGAAATGTAAAGTTATGCACATGGGAAGGAATAATGCAAGTCACCCGTACATACTAAATGGTAAAACACTCGGTAACACTGACATGGAAAAGGATCTAGGAATTTTAATAAACAGCAAACTAAGCTGCAAAAAACAGTGTCAGGCAGCTGCTGCCAAGGCCAATAGGATAATGGGTTGCATCAAAAGGGGCATAGATGGCGGTGATGAGAACATAGTCCTACTACTTTACAAATCACTGGTCAGACCACACATGGAGGACTGTGTACAGTTCTGGGCTCCTGTAAACAAGGCAGACATAGCAGAGCTGGAGAGGGTCCAGAGGAGGGCAACTAAAGTAATAACTGGAATGGGGCAACTACAGGACCCTGAAAGATTATCAAAATTAGGGTTATTCACGTTAGAAAAAAGACGACTGAGGGGAGATCTAATTACTATGTATAAATATATCAGGGGGCAGTACAGAGATCTCTCCCATCATCTATTTATACCCAGGACTGTGACTGTGACAAGGGGACATCCTCTGCGTCTGGAGGAAAGAAGGTTTGTACACAAACATAGAAAAGGGTTCTTTACGGTAAGAGCAGTGAGACTATGGACTCTTTACTGTAAGAGCAGTGAGACTATGGACTCTTTACTGTAAGAGCAGTGAGACTATGGACTCTTTACTGTAAGAGCAGTGAGACTATGGACTCTATACTGTAAGAGCAGTGAGACTATGGACTCTATACTGTAAGAGCAGTGAGACTATGGACTCTTTACTGTAAGAGCAGTGAGACTATGGACTCTTTACTGTAAGAGCAGTGAGACTATGGACTCTTTACTGTAAGAGCAGTGAGACTATGGACTCTTTACAGTAAGAGCAGTGAGACTATGGAACTCTCTGCCTGAGGAGGTGGTGATGGTGAGTACAATAAAGGAATTCAAGAGGGGCCTGGATGTATTTCTGGAGTGTAATAATATTACAGGCTATGGCTACTAGAGAGGGGTCGTTGATCCAGGGAGTTATTCTGATTGCCTGATTGGAGTCGGGAAGGAATTTTTTATTCCCCTAAAGTGAGGAAAATTGGCTTCTACCTCACAGGGTTTTTTTGCCTTCCTCTGGATCAACTTGTAGGATAACAGGCCGAACTGGATGGACAAATGTCTTTTTTCGGCCTTATGTACTATGTTACTTAATGTAAAAGAATATGGCGGGCGCCATATGTTCGCATGTTCGGCGAATCGCGAACGCGCAAAGTTTGCCGCGAACCGACCGCCGGCTGAACTGCAAGGCCATCTCTAATAATAGGGAGGCTTTATCCACACTGTAGGGAGAGAGCAGGGACAGCTTAGAGATAGTATACAGATATAATAGGGAGGCATTGTCACACCTTTGACAGGTGTTAGAAGACTTGTTTTGTATTCCCCCCCCCCCCCAGTTGTTTACTAGGCCTCAGCGAGACGCTGGTTCCTTCACCAGGGAAGGAAAGTGTTGTCTCTGCCCTGTCATTACCTTTAGGGCATCCGAGGGTTACCAGGTTTTTCCAGGTTCCTGTGTATGGGCATCTCTACCATCGAGAGTTGCCCATACGGATAGGAGTTAGGGCCAGGAGCAGGGTTTTATAGGTGGTGACCCTTTTCCTTTCCTAGCGGTGAGGCCTAGTGTTTTTCCTCTTTCTTCTTGTTGTCTTTTGGTGTTCTCCCCTGTAACGGATCTCCTGGCACCCCGACTGGGTACCTCCGTTGATGGATGCTCCTAGTGCTTCCCGAAGGGCTCCAAGCACTCCATTTGACATTGTAAATCCTGCAGACCCCACGAACTGCCGCAGCTTGGTTGGGGTCTCGCCATTTCCTACCCACCCTGGACCTACGACAAGGCCCCAGGCTCCAGTGGGTGAACCTCTCTTCCTTCAGAGAGCGATGCAGGAACAAGCTATTAAAAGAGCTCAGTGATTATAGCCAGGGAAGTATACAGCGTATAGCAATCCCCAGTGTAGATACAGCCTTTCCTCCACACATGAGACGAGGCTCTATGTTGAGGGTAAAACAGGACTCTTTAATGGGGCTACATGTCAGCCTTTTATGCAGGTCTTCCAGCAAGGGACACTCCCCCTGGGGACCTTGTGGAAGACTGCGACAGTTTATACATTAGCCAATCACATGCGTTTACAGTATTCAAACCTTCCCAGCAACCACCCCCCTCTGTCTGTGACGCAATCAACAAAATACAATGGGATTTGCCTGTGATACAATTACCAAACACAATTAACAAAACACAATAGGCTCTGCCTGTGATACAATTACCAAACACAATGGGCTAACTTAATCACTCACAGGCAGAAAATACTAATTTTTCCCAAAACACAGAAAACACCTCAAAATCCCACATATCCCCATAATACATTATACATCCATGGATAGCTCTGATTTGGGCGAACAACATATCCAAAAATCACCCAGATCAGAGCAGGGTTTTCTGAATTCCATGGAAGTCACATTTGGCCGACCGCAAGCATGGCTTTCCTGCCCAAAACAGTTCCACAGATTTAGGCTGTGCGGCCGGTCTATCTTCTTCCCCTAAAGCTAGTATATGGGCCATAATAATGAGGCAAGAGGCAGGCGAACAGGCCTCTCCAAAACCCAGTAGCGAGGTTAGTTTTGTCACACATCTCCCGCTTCCAGGGAAGACTAACCAGATACACTGACCTCACGCCGATCGGTACCTGAGTTAGTCTGGCAGCACACCCACAACCAAATACTGAACCTGTTGAATTGGGTAGCCTGTCTCTGTCCAGTGAGTCCACCAAGGTTGTGTTGGTAACTGGTACTCCCGGTTTCTGTGTCACTCTCTGGCTGGGAGTAGAGGTTGCTTTGTGGGCAGGGATCAGTGGTACCCTGCCCTGGTGCCAGCGCATCCGCTAGGGTAGCCTGTGAAAAGTCAGGCTCTGGACAAGAAGATAGGGGAGGGCAGAGGCTGACTGTGCTCTGCCCAGATGCCAGCTCTTCCGCTGGGGAAGCCTGTGGGGAGTCAGGCTCTGGACAAGAGGATAGGGGAGGGCAGAGGCCGACTGCGCTATGCCCAGATGCCAGCTCTTCCACTGGGATGGGGTCAGGGAATCCTACCCCCAGGACCTTGTTGCGGATCGGCTGTGGAGAGGAGGGATTGCTTACCTCCTCCTCCTGGCATTCCTGCGGGGTTGGTTGGGGATCTGCACTGGCCGTCTAGCATCCCGGTAGGTCTGGTGCAGAGACCGCGGTCCCATCTGCACCATCGAAGTTAGGGGTGCTGTCCCTCTGTGGTTGGGGAGAGAGACCGGTTGTCTCCTCTCCCATCAAGGTACACTGCCGCTGAGGAATGGAGACGCTGCTTTCCTCTCCCTGCAAAACATACTGCCGCTGGGGAGCAGGACCGACAGTCCCTACTCCCTGAAACTCTGGCTGCCATTGGGGAGATGGGCCGACCGCCCAGCATCACTGTAGGGCCGGTGGAGAGACCTCGGTCCCATCTCCACCTTCCATATGGGGTTCCCCCCAGGACCAGTCTATGAGGTCCCCTACCTCCGCAGCTGGTACTGAAGCAGGGGATACTTCAGTCGGGTCTTCCCAGCTGTAGGGTTGTAGGCCTGGGACTGCCACCCAGCTCTCTGGCAGTGTATAGTGGGGCCTAATTAAGCTGTGGAAGTATTGGTAATCCTGCTCCAGCTCCCACTCCTTTGTCACTAGAGATGCCAGGTCTTGTCTCACCTCTCTCGCTATAGCCGAATCATGCATACCCTCCCTGTATTCATAGATATCCCAGAACCGGGACTCTCCAGCATCTCCGAATTCTGGTTCTGCGAAGGCCTCAAACAAAAGGCCAGGGGCATCGTAATCCTCATCCTCGGGTCTGTCGTGCTCAGCCATCCAGGTGGAGTGCCGAATCAAGTACCACCAGAGTGCCTGGTAGGCTTTAATCTTTCCTTGTAAGTTTTATCCTGCAATCCATGTACTAGTTTAGTAGCTCTTCTCTGAACTTCTCCTTCAAAGTTAGTATATGGGCCATAATCCTGAGGCAAGAGGCTGGCAAACAGGCCCCTCCAAAACCCAGTGGCGAGGTTAGTTTCGTCACATCCCCTACAACATCTGTGACATTGTTAACCCTGTAGCCTTCCGTCTTGAACTTCCTTAGGCTTCGAAAATCCATAATGTATTTCATAAATCAGAAATGTGTCGAAACCTGTTAAGCCGCCCTCCTTACCTCCCGCTGCTGTCATGGTGGACGGCAATTTAGAATTTCAGATCAGCAGGATTGTGGACTCCCGAGTTCTCTGGAGATCCCTCCAGTATCTCGTTCATTGGAGAGGGTATGGACCAGAGGAGAGGATGTGGGTTCCAGCGACCAATGTTAATGCTAGTCGTCTGGTGAGAGCATTCCACAGAGCTCATCCTGATAAGGTTGGTCCTGGGTGCCCGGAGGTCACCCGTAGTAGGGGGGGGTACTGTCACACCTGTGACAGGTGTTAGAAGGTCTGAAAGATTATCTGCTCATTAGTGATCTGAAAGCCTCTTTTGATTTCACTTTTTCTGTGTGTTGCTTGTATGTCCACATCCTCTGTTCAGGTGTGGATTATGTGACCTTTACATCTTCCTATTTAGTCTGACTTAACCCATCAATCCTTGCTCTGGATAGCTTCATTTGGTTTTGGAAGAGCTGGAGTGTGGTTCTTGTTGAAGTCCTGTTCATTCATCATTCTCCAAAGTTAAGTGTTCTGCTTGTTGTGTTTTGCATTCCCCCCACCTTTGTTGTTTACTAGGCCTCAGCAAGACGCTGGTTCCTTCACCAGGGAAGGAACAGGTTGTCTCTGCCCTGTCATTACCTTTAGACCATCCAAGGTTTACCAGGGTTTTCCAAGTTACTGTGTATGGGCATCTCTACCATCGAGAGGTGCCCATACGGATAGGAGTTAAGGCCAGGAGCAGGGTTTTATAGGTGGTGACCTATTTCCTTCCCTAGCGGTGAGGTCTAGTGTCTTTCCCTTTCCTTCTTGTTGTCTTTTGGTGTTCTCCCCTACTACATCCATGACAGGCATTATCCAGAGAGCAGGGACAGCTTAGAGATAGTGTCGGGATATAATAGGGAGGCTTTATCCACACTATAAGGAGAGAGCAACGACAGCATAGAGATAGTGTAGGGATATAATAGGGAGAGTGCAGGGACAGCTTAGAGATAGTGTAGGGATATAATAGGGAGACATTATCCATACTATAGGGAGAGTGCAGGGATAGCTTAGAGATAGTGTAGGGATATAATAGGGAGGTATTATCCACACTGTAGGGAGAGAGCAGGGACAGCTTAGAGATAGTGTAGGGATATAATAGGGAGGCTTTATCCACACTATAGGGAGAGAGCAGGGACAGCTTAGAGATAGTGTAGGTATATAATAGGGAGGCATTATCCACACTATAGGGAGAGTGCAGGGGCAGCTTAGAGATAGTGTAGGGATATAATAGGGAGGCATTATCTACACTATAGGGAGAGAGCAGGGACAGCTTAGAGATAGTGTCGGGATATAATAGGGAGACATTATCCATACTATAGGGAGAGAGCAGGGACAGCTTGGAGATAGTGTAGGGATATAATAGGGAGGCATTATCCACACTATAAGGAGAGAGCAGGGACAGCTTAGAGATAGTGTCGGGATATAATAGGGAGACATTATCCATACTATAGGGAGAGAGCAGGGACAGCTTAGAGATAGTGTAGGGATATAATAGGGAGGCTTTATCCACACTATAGGGAGAGAGCAGGGACAGCTTAGAGATAGTGTCGGGATATAATAGGGAGGCTTTATCCACACTATAGGGAGAGAGCAGGGATAGCTTAGAGATAGTGTAGGGATATAATAGGGAGGCATTATCTACACTATAGGGAGAGAGCAGGGACAGCTTAGAGATAGTGTAGGGATATAATAGGGAGGCATTATCTACACTATAGGGAGAGAGCAGGGACAGCTTAGAGATAGTGTCGGGATATAATAGGGAGACATTATCCATACTATAGGGAGAGTGCAGGGATAGCTTAGAGATAGTGTAGGGATATAATAGGGAGGTATTATCCACACTGTAGGGAGAGAGCAGGGACAGCTTAGAGATAGTATAGGGATATAATAGGGAGGCTTTATACACCCTATAGGGAGAGAGCAGGGACAGCTTAGAGATAGTATAGGGATATAATAGGGAGGTATTATCCACACTGTAGGGAGAGAGCAGGGACCAATAGAACAGTATAAAGCCTGGCTAATAGGAGCTATTCTATTACACCTTTCTGCACTAATTGGGGTTACAAAGTGTTCTAATACTACATATTTTAGGTTGTTTGCATTCTTTGATATATCAGTAATTACAGTAATCCTTAATTCTGTTATTGGGGTGAAACTGCGGTCTGATAATACAGATTTTGGGGGGTTCACGTTCTTTTATATATCATTCAATCCATTAATCCTTGATTGTCTAATTGGGTTGAAATTGCGGACTGATACCTCAGATTTTAGGGTACTCACATTTTATTATACATAAATATATCTGTTAATCCCTAATTGTGTAATTGGAGTGAAATTGTGGCCAGATACTACAAGTTTTGGAGTGTTTATAATTTTTATTTATATAAGTACATCCATTCATCCTTGTTTCTGGGGTGAAATTGCGGCCTGCCACTACTGCTCTTTTACCCTTACAGTTACTGTTACAGTACAGTATATCCGACAGACAGGTGCTAGGCAGCAGAGCCGCAGAAGAAGGGTGGGTGATAGCAGCAGTCACAGGGACAGGCCAATGCTTCCAGTATTATCTAGTGGTCGTGTTTTGACCATCAACCCAGCTGTCCTTGAATGGTTTACTCGGTCTTCAACTTCATCTCAAGTGACATCAGACACCCCCAGCCAGGAGTCGGTGGGTTCCTTTGACACCACTTAGTTGTCATGGCGGGGAAACAAGCTCTGTGCCACCACCTGTCCCGAACCTGCCTCTTTCATTGTCTATTCCTTCTGATTGGAAAGTATTGTATGCCATCGGCTCAGCTCAGATCTTTAGCAAAGACAGGCTTTAGAGGACAATCAGCAGGACTGCCCAGCGAAGATGTGGAGGAGAGATCCGCTGCTTCCTCCAGTAGGTGGGCAAGTAGTGATCATTAGAGCCGCGTGGGAGCTGGTGTTGTGAGCGGTCAGGCACGTGGCCCTGAGACTGGGGAGGGTGGCATCATTATTACAAGATTTGGGGCCTCACTTTTGGATACATCCCCATATGTAATCTTTCCTCTCCTCTTATCATCTCTTCCCACAATCTCCTCCAGGATTTCTCCCATGCATCTCCCACACTCTGGATATCTGTACCCCAACACATCAGACTCTCACCTACAGTGGAATCCTTCAATAGAAACCTAAAAACCACCTCTTCAGACAAGCCGACAACCAGTGACCCTGCTGCCTCTATACCGCCATGACCAGCTTCACCCTCACCTCCTGTGTCCTTCTCCCATACCATGTAGATTGTAAGCCTCATGGGCAGGGCCCTCTCTCCTTCTGTACCAGTTTATAACTCGTCTTGTTCATGCTTATTGTCTGTATTATGTATGTGCACCGCTTATCATATGTACATGTCATGGTCCCTCAGGTGACTGGTGTCAGGAGATCAGAGAGACTGGCTGAGAGTGGAGGAATCTAACAGCCTCTGTGATTTCTCTTGATTTAGTGTTGATAGGGTTATTGACCTATTCCCTTTTCTCAGCTGTTGCTCAGTTGTCATCACTTCTAACCTTTATAGTCTGACCCCACACTTCTGACTATGTGGTAGATAGCTTCATTTGGGTTTGGCTGAGGTGGTGTGAGGTCGTCTCTGGTGTTCCTGTTCTTCCATTGGTACAGAAGTTAAGTGTCGCGTTTGTTTGTGTTTGTTATATTCCCTGTTGTTTGTATCTGGGCCTGAGACAGAGACTTCGATTTGTCCATCTGGGGAGAAATGGGTTGTCTCTGGTCCTAACCTTATTCCAGGGCCTTATAGGGAAATCAGGGCCTAGGTATCCTGCAAATGAATATTCCTACCTTCAAGGTCTATTCATATTGATAGGTAGTCAGGGCCCGGATTAGGGTTGTCTAGGAGGCCCAGTTACTGTTCCTCTTCCCTCCTGTGTTCAGTGTGGAGTTCCCCCCCCCCCACACACTGATCGTGACAGTACAGCGCCATGAAAGGAATGATGCTGTAATAATAATCAATAATCCTGTTTCGCCACAGGTAGCACAATGTAAATCCCTTATTTATTTATTTTCATTCTACAAAAAAATCTATGAGATATGTTAGAAAAAGGGGGGGGGGGGGGGGTGTTAATGAAACACAGGGAACAATTGGTTAAGAAATATATTACCACTGGGCAGTGCAGTGACCGCCAAGTCAGCTTGGGTGGGAGATGCCTCCAAGTAAGTGAAACCATTACTTGTAAGACTAAGTGGTTAGGATATGAAATCATGTGTGATTGCGGTTTTTACTACATAGGAAAGAGAAAAGACCCATGGAAGTGCGCTTTGGAGAACATGCTCACTATGGTGCACAAAGGCTTATAGAGCATATGTGTAATGTACATAATGGAGATCCCAAATATATGAAGTGTATGGGGTTAAAGCAGGTTCAGTCATTAACACAGGGGGTGACAGACTCAGGGAATCGTTACAAAAAGAATCGGAGAGAATAATAAAAAGGGAAGCCTTGGGGCCACTTGGCCTAAATGACAGAAATGGCGAGTGTCTTCCTGAACTAAGAATATAAACTCTTCTGGTTGAAGTTAAATGTATAACTGTTATACTATGTATGAGTATTCTGTTATATGTTGGCTTGTTCTTGATAAGTAGATGTGACGTGGGTATAAAGGGAGGTGTCTGCTCTGCACCTGTGTAAATCAAAGGCCAGACGAAGTGCAGGTAGCACGGAACGGCCCGCGCCCTGTTTGACTCCACATCCAATGCTTTAATAAAGAGGAATTCTTTCTGAAAGTAAACACCTATATATTAGACATTGCCTTCAGACCACCAAGAACCTATACTCATAAACACCCAAAAAGGTCTCGGTAATAAATAAAAAATATATCACAAATATATAAAAATATTTGATTAATCTATAAAAAACTGTTTATCATGTACATTATAAAAAATATAAAACGTGTCCACTGAAACAGTGGTGTAACTAGAAATGACTGCCCCCCCCCCCCCCTTCCCCAGCAACTTCTTCGAAACCCCCTTCCCCGTGCAAACCCTACTCCTCTGGCTAGTCAAGATCGCGTTCTCAGACGAGGCCCAGCAGCCGTCTGTCTATAGAATATCATTCTATAATACTGTTGAGGGGGCCCTGACAATAAAGTCTTCTAGTACTCATCGGGTTGGGCCCCTCCTGAGTTTGGGCCCCAAAGCAGCCGCTTCCCCTGCTTCCCCTATATGGAAAGTACTTAAGCAATGCAGTTTAATCATTCTGCCATGACTGTCCATTATAATATAATAGTAGGTATGCAGCTCACAAAAAATATATTTGTGCAACCCAACAAGAATCAATAAAGTGATGATAGTGCCAAAAAAGTGCAAGTGTTGAATATGATGTTAACTATACCGACCAGGCTGAGACATATCAGTTGTTTTTATGGATGTAAGGACCTGAACGTGTTTCGCTTATGCTTCTTCAGGAGTGAACCTGGCTTACCTCCTGAAGAAATATAAGCGAAATGTCTGTCTGTGTACAGACCTCTGCCTGTTAGCCGATTTTGACTCTTCACTGCCTGACTTTAGCCTGTTTATTGTATCAACCCTTTGCCACCTGACATGACATCCATCTCTATTTCGCGGATTCATACAAACTCTGCATGCCCTGACCTCAGACTGCTTCCGCCCTGCAAATTTTCCCAGATCCTTTGGTGCTTCTCACGATCATATTGTCCTGGCTCTACAAGCAAAAAATCTGTTACTGCACAAGTGTAAGAACTAAAGTTCTCATTCAGCACCTTTTGCCATCACCTGGAATAAGCAAACTGGTCGGTTAGCTGCCAACAACTTCAGGAGTATTCCAAGAGGTTGCGGTCTGGTGACTCCCCTGCAGTGAAGTCCAGATCCCTCTGTAGGGGTTAAAGGGTGTATACCAGGGGATTTCCAGGATAACCCCCTTAGGTCTAACCCAAAGGATGTGCACTGGTTCCACACTCACTGCCTATAACACAATGCACTCTGAGCACAGATGCCTCAAGTAGATCAAAGAGTCCACCTTGGCACCATACATCTCATGCAGATGAAGATTTCACTATAACCCCAGACACCTCCATATAGATGAAGAGTCCACCAAGATCTAAGATGCTTAATATGGAGAAAGGGTCTATTTTGACCCAAGACATCTCATATAGATTAAGAGCCAATCAAAATCCCAGTAATCTCACATTGATTAAGAGTTCATCATGTTCCCAGATGGATCAAGAGATCAACATAACCTAAGAAACCTCATACAAGTGAATATCCCAACATGACCCCAGATATCGCATATAGATCAAGAGTTTAAGATAACACCAGACACCTCATATAGATGAAGAGTGTAGCATGAGCCAAGACACTCTATGTAGGTGAAGTCTACCATGACCCTTGTCTTTCCCACCTCTTTAGATGTTTACATTTAATGGCATCCTGAAATGTGTCAACTGTGAGAGATAAGTATGGACAATAGTGTGGGGTCTGAACCTGCCCTACAGGACCTCAATATACAGTCACCTCCTGACATATCTACATATAGATTAAGAGTTTATAACTAGTGATGCGCGGCAGGGGTCATATTTGAATTCGTGATATTTCGCAAATATTTTGTAGAATATTCGTTGAATATTCGCGAATTCGAATATTCGTTATATTCGGGGAAAAAAATGTACTCAAAAATCAGCAAGGTAATGATCGCATAATATGTGAATATTACGCGATCAATACAGGCGTGTGTTAAAAACGAATATATAGCACTATAGAATATAGTGCTATATATTCCTTTTTTAGAATATTCGTCATTTTATCCATCTGAAGTTATGATTCCTCCCTGCTTAAGTTGCTTATGGGCCAATGACTCATTGGCCCACAAGCAAGAAGCAGGGAGGAATCATGTGTTCAGATGGAAAAAATGATGAATATTCGATATAACGAATATATACCACTATATTCTAAATATTTGCGAATTCTCAAAGTGGTGATATTCAAGATAAAAATTTGCTTTTCGAATATTCGTGCTTAACACTATTTATAACTCCAGAATCCTCATGTAGATGAAGAGTCCACCATGGCCCAAGATGCCTCCCCTAAACAAAGAGTTTCCAATGAACAAAGATACCTGATATAGATGAGCCCACCCTTACCTAAAACCTCATATACAGTTGCAAGAAAAAGTATGTGAACCCTTTGGAATGATATGGATTTCTGTACAAATTGGTCATAAAATGTGATCTGATCTTCATCTAAGTCACAACAATAGACACTCACAGTCGGCTTAAACTAATAACACACAAAGAGTTAAATGTTACCATGTTTTTATTGAACACACCATGTAAACATTCACAGTGCAGGTGGAAAAAGTATGTGAACCCCTAGACTAATGACATCTCCAAGAGCTAATTGGAGTGAGGTGTCAGCCAACTGGAGTCCAATCAACGAGATGAGATTGGAGGTGTTGGTTACAGCTGCCCTGCCCTATAAAAAACACACACCAGTTCTGGGTTTGCTTTTCACAAGAAGCGTTGCCTGATGTGAATGATGCCTCGCACAAAAGAGCTCTCAGAAGATCTACGATTAAGAATTGTTGACTTGCATAAAGCTGGAAGGGGTTATAAAAGTATCTCCAAAAGCCTTGCTGTTCATCAGTCCACGGTAAGACAAATTGTCTATAAATGGAGAAAGTTCAGCACTGCTGCTACTCTCCCTAGGAGCGGCCGTCCTGTAAAGATGACTGCAAGAGCACAGCGCAGACTGCTCAATGAGGTGAAGAAGAATCCTAGAGTGTCAGCTAAAGACTTACAGAAGTCTCTGGTATATGCTAACATCCCTGTTAGCGAATCTACGATACGTAAAACACTAAACAAGAATGGATTTCATGGGAGGACACCACAGAGGAAGCCACTGCTGTCCAAAAAAACATTGCTGCACGTTTACAGTTTGCACAAGAGCACCTGGATGTTCCACAGCAGTACTGGCAAAATATTCTGTGGACAGATGAAACCAAAGTGGAGTTGTTTGGAAGAAACACACAACACTATGTGTGGAGAAAAAGAGGCCCAGCACACCAACATCAAAACCTCCTCCCAACTGTGAAGTATGGTGGTGGGGGCATCATGGTTTGGGGCTGCTTTGCTGCATCAGGGCCTGGACGGATTGCTATCATCGAAGGAAAAAGGAATTCCCAAGTTTATCAAGACATTTTGCAGGAGAACTTAAGGCCATCTGTCCACCAGCTGAAGCTCAACAGAAGATGGGTGTTGCAACAGGACAACGACCCAAAGCATAGAAGTAAATCAACAACAGAATGGCTTAAACAGAAGAAAATCCGCCTTCTAGAGTGGCCCAGTCAGAGTCCTGACCTCAACCCGATGGAGATGCTGTGGCATGACCTCAAGAAAGCGATTCACACCAGACATCCCAAGAATATTGCTGAACTGAAACAGTTCTGTAAAGAGGAATGGTGAAGAATTACTCCTGACCGTTGTGCACGTCTGATCTGCAACTACAGGAAACGTTTGGTGGAAGTTATTGCTGCCAAAGGAGGTTCAACCAGCTATTAAATCCAAGGGTTCACATACTTTTTCCACCTGCACTGTGAATGTTTACATGGTGTGTTCAATAAAAATATGGTAACATTTAACTCTTTGTGTGTTATTAGTTTAAGCAGACTGTGATTGTCTATTGTTGTGACTTAGATGAAGATCAGATCACATTTTATGACCAATTTGTGCAGAAATCCATATCATTCCAAAGGGTTCACATACTTTTTCTTGCAACTGTAGATAAAGTGTAAACCATGAAAGATGAGTAAGGACAATATTATTGGGTCTTGTCCTTCCTGTAACCTTGGTGTAGTACCTCCTGACCCTTCTTCCACCCTTCATCATACCTGACCAATGTAGTCTACCGTAGTCCATCTTTCCTGCCTGGTCCAAGTACCCACTCGTTACTGAATCTGCACTTGTTCTCTATAGGATTAGTGTTCACTCCTTCATCACACCTGACATTTACAAGTTCATGGAAGCTGCCCAATGCCAGGAAGCAAGTAAATTCTAATCTGCTTGTCTTCCCCCAACTATGACATTCTCCTTTATGCCCCCACCTATTAGGTTCTCCTGCCTGACTCCCTAATTCACACATTCTGCTGCCTGACTCCCCCAGCTATCACATTCTCCTGGCTGACTCCCCCAGACAATTCACACTTTCTCCTGCCTGACTCCCCCAGACAATACACACATTCTCCTGCCTGATTCCCCCAGACAATACACACGTTCTCCTGGCTGACTCCCCCAGACAATACACACGTTCTCCTGGCTGACTCCCCCAGACAATACACACATTCTCCTGCCTGATTCCCCCAGACAAAACACACATTCTCCTGCCTGACTCCCCCAGCTATCACATTCTCCTGCCTGACTCCCCCAGACAATACACACATTCTCCTGCCTGACTCCCCCAGCTATCACATTCTCCTGTCTGACTCCCCCAGACAATACACACATTCTCCTGCCTGACTCCCCCAGACAATACACACATTCTCCTGCCTGACTCCACCAGCTATCACATTCTTTTGCTTGTTATCCCACCATCTATCATGTTCTCCTGCCTGACTCCCCCAGACAATACACATCATTTCCTGCCTGACTCCCCCAGCTATAACATTCTCCTGCCTGACTCCCCCAGACAATTCACACGTTCTCCTGCCTGACTCCCCGAGACAATTCATAGAAACATAGAATGTGTCGGCAGATAAGAACCATTTGGCCCATCTAGTCTGCCCCATATACTGAATACTATGGATAGCCCCTGGCCCTATCTTATATAAAGGATGGCCTTATGCCTATCCCATGCATGCTTAAACTCCTCCACTGTATTTGCAGCTACCACTTCTGCAGGAAGACTATTCCATGCATCCACTACTCTCTCAGTAATGTAATACTTCCTGATATTACTTTTAAACCTTTGCCCCTCTAATTTAAAACTATGTCCTCTTGTAGCAGTTTTTCTTCTTTTAAATCTTCTCTCCTCTTTTACCTTGTTGCTTCCTTTTATGTATTTAAAATTTTCTATCGTATCCCCTCTGTCTCGTCTTTCTTCCAAGCTATACATGTTAAGGGCTCTTTCACACTTGCGTTGTTCTTTTCCGGCATAGAGTTCCGTCGTCGGGGCTCTATGCCGGAAGAATCCTGATCAGTTTTATCCCAATGCATTCTGAATGGAGAGAAATCCGTTCAGGATGCATCAGGATGTCTTCAGTTCAGTGTGACGTCAGGGCGCCCCACGCGCATGGATGACGTGATCGCATGGATCACGTCATCCATGCGCATGGGGCGCTCTGACGTCATTCTGGAGCGCCCGGGGAGCCACACGGACTGTAAGTATACTGCTCCCCCGCTCCCCACTACTACTCTGGCAACCAGGACTTTAATAGCGTCCTGGCTGCCATAGTAACACTGAACGCATTTTGAAGACGGATCAGTCTTCAAATGCTTTCAGTTCACTTGCGGTGTTACAGATCCGGTGGGCACTTCCAGCAAATGGAGTACACAACGGATCCGGACAACGCAAGTGTGAAAGAGCCCTAAGGTCCTTTAATCTTTCCTGGTAAGTTTTATCCTGCAATCCATGGACCAGTTTAGTAGCTCTTCTCTGAACTCTCTCCAAAGTATCAATATCCTTCTGGAGATATGGTCTCCAGTACTGCCCACAATACTCCAGATGAGGTCTCACTAGTGCTCTGTAGAGCGGCATGAGCACCTCCCTCTGTCTACTGGTAATGCCTCTCCCTATACACCCCAGCATTCTGCTAGCATCTCCTGCTGCTCTATGACATGGTCTGCCTACCTTTAAGTCTTCTGAAATAATGACCCCTAAATCCCTTTCCTCAGATACTGAGGTTAGGACTGTATCACTGATTGTATATTCTGCTCTTGGGTTTTTACGCCCCAGGTGCATTATCTTGCACTTATCAACATTGCATTTCAGTTGTCTTTGTGTCATCAGCAAAAAGACACACCTTACCATCGAGGCCTTCTGCAATTTCGCTGATAAAGATATTAAACAATATGGGTCCCAGAACAGACCCCTGAGGTACCCCACTGGTAACAAGACCTTGGTCTGAATATACTCCATTGACTACAACCCTCTGTTGTCTGTCCCTCAGCCACTGCCTAATCCATTCCACAATATGGGAGTCCAAGCACAAAGACTGCAATTTATTGATAAGCCTTCTATGTGGGACAGTATCAAAAGCCTTACTAAAGTCTAGATAAGCGATGTCTACTGCACCTCCGCCATCTATTATTTTAGTCACCCAATCAAAAGAAATCAATAAGATTAGTTTGACACGATCTCCCTGAAGTAAACCCAGGCTGTTTTTCATCTTTTAATCCATGGGATTTTAGATGTTCCACAATCCTCTCCTTAAAGGGAACCTGTCATGTGGATATTTGATTATAATCTAACTAATTATATACAATCATTAACTACTAAAAAGTGCCTTAGATGTATTCACTTACTGGTGTGACAGATGGTTACCTCATAATATACACACAAAGATGCCACATGCCGCATGCTAATGAGCTGATTTGAGTCCAGCGTGATGTCAGTGAGTCCAGCGTTTTTTTTTATTTTTATTTATTCAGAGCTATAGCCACTCCCCTGCCCACCTGCTGCTGCTTCATATGGAAAATAACTATCATTCAGCAGCAGGTAGGCGGGGAGAGTGAGGAGCTCATGAATATTCTGGACTCATCATTATCAGCTGGAGCTTTTCAATACAAGATGTTGGCAGATTGACTGGGTCAATTAAAGAAAGTGACCCAGCATTTTTCTACGAGAATCAGTCACTTATTTATGTTGCCCTTAGTTAGGACACCATAAAACTGGTGACAGGTTCCCTTTAAGTATGGTTTCCATTAATTTCCCCACTATTGATGTCAGGCTTACTGGCCTATAGTTGCCCGATTCCTCCCTACTACCTTTCTTGTGAATGGGCACAACATTTGCTAATTTCCAATCTTCTGGGACGACTCCAGTTGCCAGTGATTGGTTAAATAAATCTGTTAATGGTTTTGCTAGTTCACTGCTGAGCTCTTTTAATATCTTTGGGTGTATCCCATCAGGCCCCTGTGACTTATTTGTATTAATTTTAGCCAGCTGACTTAGAACTAGAGATGTCGCGAACATAAAATTTTCCGTCGGCGAACGCAAATTTTTGCAAATGTTCGCGAACGGGCGAACCGGGCGAACCGCAATTGACTTCAATGGGCAGGCAAATTTTAAAACCCACAGGGACTCTTTCTAGCCACAGTAGTGATGGAAAAGTTGTTTCAAGGGGACTAACACCTGGACTGTGGCATGCCGGAGGGGGATCCATGGCAAAACTCCCATGGAAAATTACGTAGTTGACGCAGAGTCGGGTTTTAATCCATAAAGGGCATAAATCACCTAAGAATCCTAAATTTTTTTGAACAACGTGGTTTAAAACATCCAGTGTGTGTATACGATCAGGTATGATGTTGTATCGATCAGGTAGTGCAAGGGTTACGCCCGCTTCACAGACATTGACAGACCAAACTTCCCTTTTAATGCACCGCAAACAACCGCAAACAGTCCATTTGTCCAACCGCAAACTCCCCATTTGTACAAGGTTGGATACCAAGCTAGCCACGTCCCGGTGATGTCATTGAAGGTTTCTTCCTCCACCCAGCCACGTACAACACCAAGGGTCCCCGAAAGGTGAATTGAATTGATTTTTCGAACGGGGAGATGGTTAAAAAAACGCTGGCTCCCTCCCCTTTGTTTTAATCCACGGTCACTGCGTCTGCGCTGTGCAATTTACTGTCACACCCGATATGAGTGGTATTTTCTGTAGTACTATTCTCATCAGTTTAATCCCTGTTACGTCCCATATCAGGGATTGCCTTCTGTGCAAAAATTTTTTTAGGCCGGGTACCTTCGACTGCCTTCAAACTCTGATACACCAAACTGAATTGATTTTAGGAATCGGGAGATGGAAAAAGCAGCTTGGTCGGTCCTCTTACTCAGTCTCAAGTTGGGGCACTGCGCGTGCACGGAGCAATGTGCTGTGACACCCTATATGAGTGGTGTCTTAACTAGTACTATGCCTATCAGTTTAATCCCTATTACGTTCCCTATCCGGGGACGTGTGTCGAATTGATTAATCATTGTCGAATTAACGAACCATTACGACATCCTGGAATAATAGTTTATTAGAAATAATGCAGACAATTTAAAAAATCCCCATCAATTCCAATACAAAGCAAGTACAGAGCTCAGAACTAAATTAAGAGACTTTATTATGATTTTTTTATTTTATGTATTAAAAACCCATGCAACTTAAAAAAAAGAAAGAAAATTTATGTTTTTTCTATGAAAAATTATCCAGCCGATCGCTTTTGGTCTGATCATAATGAAGCAATAGCCTTATCATCTGGGGTGTGGAAACATTGCCAACACACTCATAGAGGTGATGATCGCTTCATTGTGATACGCAAGCCCCTTCACCACATCAAGGTAACGATCACGAAGGGGAATTGACACATGTATGTGCCTTTTTTTTTTGTTTTGTTTTTGCAGCCACAGTGCAGCACCAGAGGCCAGAAAAATTAGGCATGTACACATGCCTGAAAAATAATGTTATTGTTGCAGCCGCTGTTGTAGCAGCGGCTGGAAAAATTGATGTTTTCCAGGCAGAAAGGTGACAAAACATTGCGGCTTGAACCCTAGTTGGTGGCGGAGAATTCACGAAAGTCATCCGGCATGCAGACTTTAAATACAGCAGCGTGGGGACCATTTTGAGGCCAAGGCATGTCATCAGGCCTTTTGTTAGTCAAACGTATCCCCCACTGTCAGTCCCTTCGGGATCCATGCCTCATTCATCTTAATGAAGGTGAGGTAATCAACACTTTTTTGACCTAGGCGACTTCTCTTGTCAGTGACAATGCCTCCTGCTGTGCTGAAGGTCCTTTCTGACAGGACACTTGAAGCGGGGCAGGCCAGAAGTTCTATCGCAAACTGGGATAGCTCAGGCCACAGGTCAAGCCTGCACACCCAGTAGTCAAGGGGTTCATCGCTCCTCAGAGTGTCTATATCTGCAGTTAAGGCGAGGTAGTCTGCTACCTGTCGGTCGAGTCGTTCTCTGAGGGTGGACCCCGAAGGGCTGTGGCGATGTGTAGGACTGAAAAAGCTCCACATGTCCTCCATCAACAACACGTCTGTAAAGCGTCCTGTCCTTGCCGCCGTGGTCGTAGTAGGAGGAGGATTACTTTCCCCTCTTCCCCTGTTAGATTCCCGTTGTGCTGTGACATCCTCCTTATAAGCTGTGTAAAGCATATTTTTTAGTTTGGTTTTGAACTGCTGCATCCTTTCTGACTTTCGGTAATTTGGTAACATTTCCGCCACTTTCTGCTTATACCGGGGGTCTAGTAGCGTGGCCACCCAGTACAGGTCGTTCTCCTTCATCCTTTTTATACGAGGGTCCCTCAACAGACATGACAGCATGAAAGACCCCATTTGCACAAGGTTGGATGCCGAGCTACTCATTTCCTGTTCCTCGTCCTCACTGATGTCATTGACGGTCTGTTCTTCCCCCCAGCCACGTACAACACCACGGGTCCCAGATAGGTGACAACAACGAGCACCCTGGGATGCCTGCTGTGGTTGGTCTTCCTCCTCCTCAAAGCCACATTCCTCCTCTGACTCCTCTTCCTCATACTCCTCTTCCAGCGTTGCCGCAGGTCCGGCAAGCGATGATGACAAGGCTGTTTCTGGTGGTGATGGTGACCACAACTCTTCCTCTTCCTCTTCACGCTCATCTACAGCCTGATCCAGCACTCTTCATGGGGCACGCTCCAGGAAGAAAACAAATGGGATGATGTCGCTGATGGTGCCTTCGGTGCGACTGACTAGGTTTGTCACCTCCTCAAAAGGACGCATGAGCCTACAGGCATGAGCGTCCAGTAACGTGTCAAAAAAATTCCCAGCTCCGCAGAGGCTGTCCTAGCACCCCGGTCATACAAATACTCGTTGACGGCTTTTTCTTGTTGGAGCAGGCGGTCGAACATTAGGAGTGTTGAATTCCAACGTGTCGGGCTGTCGCAAATCAAGCGCCTCACTGGCATGTTGTTTCGCTGCTGGATATCTAAAAAGTGCGCCATGGCCGTGTAGGAACGCCTGAAATGGCCACACACCTTTCTGGCCTGCTTGAGGACGTCCTGTAAGCCTGGGTACTTAGTCACAAAGCGTTGTACGATGAGATTCAACACATGTGCCATGCACGGCACATGTGACCACTTGCCCAAATTCAATGCCGCCAACAAATTGCTTCCATTGTCACACACCACTTTGCCGATCTCCAGTTGGTGTGAGGTCAGCCACTGATCCACCTGTGCGTTCAGAGCGGACAGGAGTGCTGGTCCGGTGTGGCTCTCTGCTTTCAGGCAAGTCAACCCCAAGACAGCTTGACACTGTCGTATCCGGGATGTGGAATAGCCCCTGGGGAGCTGGGGGGGTTCCGTTGGTGTGCAGCCAGACGCCGCAGCAGAAGAGGACTCAGCCGAGGAGGTTATCGAAGAGGATGGAGTAGAGGAGGTGGCAGTAAGCCTGCCTGCAAGTCGTGGCGGTGTCACCAACTCCGCTGCAGAGCCACACATTCCATGCTTGTCAGACGTCAGCAGGTTTACCCAATGCGCAGTGTAGGTGATATACCTGCCCTGACCGTGCTTTGCAGACCAGGTATCAGTGGTCAGATGGACCCTTGCCCCAACACTGTATGCCAGACATGCCATGACTTCCTTTTCAATAACTGAGTAGAGGTTTGGGATTGTCTTTTTTGAAAATAAATTTCGTCCGGGTACCTTCCACTGCGGTGTCCCAATAGCGACAAATTTTTTGAAGGCCTCAGACTCCACCAGCTGGTATGGTAAAAGCTGGCGGGCTAAGAGTTCCGTCGAGCCAGTTGTCAGACGCCGGGCAAGGGGGTGACTTTGTGACATTGGCTTCTTATGCTCAAACATGTCCTTCACAGACACCTGACTGTGGGCAGATGAGCAGGAACTGCTCAAGGCGAGAGACGGAGTGGCGGATGGTTGAGAGGGGGCAAGGAGGACCGCAGTGGTTGACGTGGCTGAAGATGCTGGACCAGGAGGAGGATGGCGGCTTTGAGTTTGTGTGCTGCTTGTACTCATGTGTTGATCCCATAGGCGTTTGTGATGTGCGATCATGTGCATTCGCAAAGCAGTTGTACCGAGGTGGGTGTTGGACTTCCCACGACTCAGTTTCTTTTGGCACAGGTTGCAAATGGCATCGCTGTTGTCAGAGGCAGACACACAAAAAAAATGCCACACTGCTGAGCTTTGCAATGATGGCATTCTAGTGGTGGCAACAGCATGCGTTGATTGGTGTGCTGTCTGGCTGACCCCGGGTGCCGATACATGCTGTCTGACTTCCAACTTGTCTCCTCCTTCTCTCTGTCTTTCCTTCTGAACTTTCCCCCTCTTCTTCTTCTCTTCGAGCGGGCACCCACGTGGCATCCACGGACACATCGTCATCATCAACCACTTCACTTGTATCTGACACCTCAGCAAAGGAAGCAGCAGCGGGTACAACATCATCATCATCATCACACCGTACGTCCATGTGTGTAATGCTGCCTGACTGAGACATATCCCTGTTATCTCCATCCTCTGGCAATAATGGTTGCGCATCACTAATTTCATCCAACTGATGTGTAAATAACTCCTCTGAGGGATCAAGTGAAGCGGCTGTGGTGGTAGTGGTGGTGGTGGCGGCGGGCGGGAGAGTGGTAACTTGAGAGCAGGTGACCAAAGCTGAGCTGGAGGAGGATGGTGCGTCAAGGTTCTTAGCGGAAGCTGTTGAAGATTGGGTGTCCTGTGTTAGCCGGTCAACTATTTTCTCTGAATTTTTCGGGTTCAGGGTACGTGGCCTCTGAACACTGGGCATTATTCCAGGGCCAGTGGAAATCACAGCACCACGACCACGACGGCCCCTGCGGGGTGGCCTGCCTCTGCCTGTCATTTTTTTTTAGATAAGTGTTACTATGCGTGCAAGGTACTGTGCCACCCTATATAAGTGGTGGGCAGTGGGCACAGTACAGTCTGTGGGCCAGACACTCACTGGCTTGCAACTGCGATTATATCACAGAGAAATAATAAATGGACTTTTTTTTTTATCTGTGAGGTATTGTCTGTGACCCCCTGTATGAATGGTGTGCACACAGTGCTGTCTGTGACTGAGCCTGCAGCCTCTCACACACAGGCAGGCAACAGCAATATATATATATATATAAAAAAAAAAGCAGACTGATGTGCCAGCCCTAAAAAGGGCTTTTTGGGGTGCTGTCAGGACGCTGTCCTTACAGCAGATGAGTCTGTGGACACAGAACACTGCCCTAGCTAACGCTTTCCCTATTGAATCAGCAGCAGCTGCACTGTCCCTCCTCTCACTGAGAATGCAGCTTCCGAATGAATCTAAAATGGATGCTGTCCAGGAGGTGGGAGGGTCTGGGAGGGAGGGTCTGCTGCTGATTGGCCGGAATGTGTCTGCTGACTGTGAGGTACAGGGTCAAAGTTTGCTCAATGATGATGTATAGGGGGCGGACCGAACATCGCATATGTTCGCCCGCCGCGGCGAACGCGAACAAGCTATGTTCGCCGGGAACTATTCGCCGGCGAATAGTTCGGGACATCTCTACTTAGAACCTCTTTCTCTGTAAAGACACATGCATCAAAAGATTCATTAGTCTTCCTTCCTAACTGAGGTCCTTTTCCTTCATTTTCCTTCATAAAAACTGAGCAGAAGTATTCATTGAGGCAGTCAGCTAGTTCTTTATCTTCTTCCATATACCTTCCTTCTTTTGTTTCTAATTTGGTAATTCCTTGTTTCAGTTTCCATTTTTCATTTATGTATCTGAAGAATGCCTTATCGCCTTTTATCCCTGACTGAGCTCATTTCTCTTCTGCCTGTGCTTTAGAAGCTCTTATAACTTGTTTGGCCTCTCTCTGCCTAATCTTATACATTTGCCTGTCATCCTCGTTTATTTTATTTTATAATTCCTAAATGCTATCTTTTAGTTTTTAATGATTTTGGCCACTTCTGCTGAGTACCACAGTGGTCTCTTCCTTTTTTTGTTTTTACTGACAAGCCTAATACAATTTTCTGTTGCCTTCAATAGTGCCACTTTTAAAGGGCTTCTGTCACCCCACTAAACAGTTTTTTTTTTTTTTGGTTACTTATAATCCCCATACTGCGATTTATGCATACATACTGTAATTAATCATTTTGGTTCAGCAGATTATGTTAAAAACGTACTTTTAAAATATGCAAATTACCTTGCTACCAGAAAGTAGGGCGGCTACTTGCTGGTAGCAGCCGCATCCTCCTATCCTAAAGACGCCCGCTCTGCATGTTGATTGACAGGGCCAGCGGACGGGATCTTTCTCTGCTGGCCCTGTATGCATTCAAAATCTGGCGCCTGCACCGTACCTGTCTTCAGTTGGCGCAGGCACACTGAGAGGCGGACGCTCGCTCGGCCGCTCCATCCTCAATGCGCCTGCGCCGATGACGTCACATCTACACCCGGCGCAGGCGCATGACTGAAGACAGGTACGGCGCAGGCGCCAGATTTTGAATGCAAACAGGGCCAGCAGAGAAAGATCCCGTCCGCTGGCCCTGTCAATCAACATGCAGAGCGGGCGTCTTTAGGATAGGAGGATGCGGCTGCTACCAGCAAGTAGCCGCCCTACTTGCTGGTAGCAAGGTAATTTGCATATTTTAAAAGTACGTTTTTAACATAATCTGCTGAACCAAAATGATTAATTACAGTATGCATGCATAAATCGCAGTATAGGGATTATAAGTAACCAAAAAAAAAAAAAACTGTTTAGTGGGGTGACAGAAGCCCTTTAACCACCTCCGGACCGCTGTACGCACAGACGCGTCCTGGAGGTGGTTGATTCATTCCGAGTGGACGCATATACGCGTCATCTCGCGAGACGCGAGATTTCCTGTGAACGCGCGCACACAGGCGCGCGCGCTCACAGGAACGGAAGGTAAGAGAGTTGATCTCCAGCCTGCCAGCGGCGATCGTTCGCTGGCAGGCTGGAGATGTGTTTTTTTTAACCCCTAACAGGTATATTAGACGCTGTTTTGATAACAGCGTCTAATATACCTGCTACCTGGTCCTCTGGTGGTCCCCTTTGTTTGGATCGACCACCAGAGGACACAGGTAGCTCAGTAAAGTCCCACCAAGCACCACTACACTACACCCCCCCCCGTCACTTATTAACCCCTTATTAGCCCCTGATCACCCCTGATCACCCCATATAGACTCCCTGATCACCCCCCTGTCATTGATTACCCCCCTGTCATTGATCAACCCCCTGTAAAGCTCCATTCAGACGTCCGCATGATTTTTACGGATCCACTGATAGATGGATCGGATCCGCAAAACGCATCCGGACGTCTGAATGAAGCCTTACAGGGGCATGATCAATGACTGTGGTGATCACCCCATATAGACTCCCTGATCACCCCCCTGTCATTGATTACCCCCCTGTCATTGATCACCCCCCTGTAAAGCTCCATTCAGACGTCCGCATGATTTTTACGGATCCACTGATAGATGGATCGGATCCGCAAAACGCATCCGGACGTCTGAATGAAGCCTTACAGGGGCATGATCAATGACTGTGGTTATCACCCCATATAGACTCCCTGATCACCCCCCTGTCATTGATCACCCCCCTGTCATTGATCACCCCCCTGTCATTGATCACCCCCCTGTCATTGATCACCCCCCTGTCATTGATCACCCCCCTGTCATTGATCACCACCCCTGTCATTGATCACCCCCCCTGTCATTGATCACCCCCCCTGTCATTGATCACCCCCCTGTCATTGATCACCCCCCTGTCATTGATCACCCCCCTGTCATTGATCACCCCCCTGTAAGGCTCCATTCAGACATTTTTTTGGCCCAAGTTAGCGGAATTATTATTTTTTTTTCTTACAAAGTCTCATATTCCACTAACTTGTGACAAAAAATAAAATCCCACATGAACTCCCCATACCCCCCACGGAATCCAAATGCGTAAAATTTTTTAGACATTTATATTCCAGGCTTCTTCTCACGCTTTAGGGCCCCTAGAATGCCAGGGCAGTATAAATACCCCACATGTGACCCCATTTCGGAAAGAAGACACCCCCAGGTATTCCGTGAGGGGCATATTGAGTCCATGAAAGATTGAAATTTTTGTCCCAAGTTAGCGGAACGGGAGACTTTGTGAGAAAAAAATAAAAAATATCAATTTCCGCTAACTTGTGCCAAAAAAAAAAAATTTCTATGAACTCGCCATGCCCCTCATTGAATACCTTGGGGTGTCTTCTTTCCAAAATGGGGTCACATGTGGGGTATTTATACTGCCCTGGCATTCTAGGGGCCCCAAAGCGTGAGAAGAAGTCTGGTATCCAAATGTCTAAAAATGCCCTCCTAAAAGGAATTTGGGCCCCTTTGCGCATCTAGGCTGCAAAAAAGTGTCACACATCTGGTATCGCCGTACTCAGGAGAAGTTGGGGAATGTGTTTTGGGGTGTCATTTTACATATACCCATGCTGGGTGAGAGAAATATCTTGGTCAAATGCCAACTTTGTATAAAAAAATGGGAAAAGTTGTCTTTTGCCAAGATATTTATCTCACCCAGCATGGGTATATGTAAAAAGACACCCCAAAACACATTCCCCAACTTCTCCTGAATACGGCGATACCACATGTGTGACACTTTTTTGCAGCCTAGGTGGGCAAAGGGGCCCATATTCCAAAGAGCACCTTTCGGATTTCACTGGTCATTTACCTACTTACCACACATTAGGGCCCCTGGAAAATGCCAGGGCAGTATAACTACCCCACAAGTGACCCCATTTTGGAAAGAAGACACCCCAAGGTATTCCGTGAGGGGCATGGCGAGTTCCTAGAATTTTTTATTTTTTGTCACAAGTTAGTGGAAAATGATGATTTTTTTTTTTTTTTTTTCATACAAAGTCTCATATTCCACTAACTTGTGACAAAAAATAAAAACTTCCATGAACTCACTATGCCCATCAGCGAATACCTTGGGGTCTATTCTTTCCAAAATGGGGTCACTTGTGGGGTAGGTATACTGCCCTGGCATTCTAGGGGCCCAAATGTGTGGTAAGGAGTTTGAAATCAAATTCTGTAAAAAATGACGAGTGAAATCCGAAAGGTGCTCTTTGGAATATGGGCCCCTTTGCCCACCTAGGCTGCAAAAAAGTGTCACACATCTGGTATCTCCGTATTCAGGAGAAGTTGGGGAATGTGTTTTGGGGTGTCATTTTACATATACCCATGCTGGGTGAGATAAATATCTTGGTCAAATGCCAACTTTGTATAAAAAAATGGGAAAAGTTGTCTTTTGCCAAGATATTTCTCTCACCCAGCATGGGTATATGTAAAAAGACACCCCAAAACACATTCCCCAACTTCTCCTGAGTACGGAGATACCACATGTGTGGCACTTTTTTGCAGCCTAGGTGGGCAAAGGGGCCCATATTCCAAAGAGCACCTTTTGGATTTCACTGGTCATTTACCTACTTACCACACATTAGGGCCCCTGGAAAATGCCAGGGCAGTATAACTACCCCACAAGTGACCCCATTTTGGAAAGAAGACACCCCAAGGTATTCCGTGAGGGGCATGGCGAGTTCCTAGAATTTTTTATTTTTTGTCACAAGTTAGTGGAAAATGATGATTTTTTTTATATATTTTTTTTTTTCATACAAAGTCTCATATTCCACTAACTTGTGACAAAAAATAAAAACTTCCATGAACTCACTATGCCCATCAGCGAATACCTTGGGGTCTCTTCTTTCCAAAATGGGGTCACTTGTGGGGTAGTTATACTGCCCTGGCATTCTAGGGGCCCAAATGTGTGGTAAGGAGTTTGAAATCAAATTCTGTAAAAAATGACCTGTGAAATCCGAAAGGTGCTCTTTGGAATATGGGCCCCTTTGCCCACCTAGGCTGCAAAAAAGTGTCACACATCTGGTATCTCCGTATTCAGGAGAAGTTGGGGAATGTGTTTTGGGGTGTCTTTTTACATATACCCATGCTGGGTGAGAGAAATATCTTGGCAAAAGACAACTTTTCCCATTTTTTTATACAAAGTTGTCTTTTGCCAAGATATTTATCTCACCCAGCATGGGTATATGTAAAAAGACACCCCAAAACACATTCCCCAACTTCTACTGAATACGGAGATACCAGATGTGTGACACTTTTTTGCAGCCTAGGTGGGCAAAGGGGCCCACATTCCAAAGAGCACCTTTCGGATTTCACTGGTCAGTTTTTACAGAATTTGATTTCAAACTCCTTACCACACATTTGGGCCCCTAGAATGCCAGGGCAGTATAACTACCCCACAAGTGACCCCATTTTGGAAAGAAGAGACCCCAAGGTATTTCGTGATGGGCATAGTGAGTTCATGGAAGTTTTTATTTTTTGTCACAAGTTAGTGGAATATGAGACTTTGTAAGAAAAAAAAAAAAAAAATCATCATTTTCCGCTAACTTGTGACAAAAAATAAAAAGTTCTATGAACTCACTATGCCCATCAGCGAATACCTTAGGGTGTGTACTTTCCGAAATGGGGTCATTTGTGGGGTGTTTGTACTGTCTGGCCATTGTAGAACCTCAGGAAACATGACAGGTGCTCAGAAAGTCAGAGCTGCTTCAAAAAGCGGAAATTCACATTTTTGTACCATAGTTTGTAAACGCTATAACTTTTACCCAAACCATTTTTTTTTTACCCAAACATTTTTTTTTTATCAAAGACATGTAGAACAATAAATTTAGAGCAAAATTTATATATGGATGTCATTTTTTTTGCAAAATTTTACAACTGAAAGTGAAAAATGTCATTTTTTTGCAAAAAAATCGTTAAATTTCGATTAATAACAAAAAAAGTAAAAATGTCAGCAGCAATGAAATACCACCAAATGAAAGCTCTATTAGTGAGAAGAAAAGGAGGTAAAATTCATTTGGGTGGTAAGTTGCATGACCGAGCAATAAATGGTGAAAGTAGTGTAGGTCAGAAGTGTAAAAAGTGGCCTGGTCTTTCAGGGTGTTTAAGCACCGGGGGCTGAGGTGGTTAAGTAGTCCCATTTCTCCTGGACTCCAATGAAACTGTTCCAGTCTGATAGGGACTCGTATACCACTAATCTAATTTTAGAAAAGTCAGTTTTTAAAGGATCTAAAACTTTTGTTTTTGTGTGGTGTGACTCAGTCACTGTACTTATAGTAAACCACACTGACTGGTGATCACTACATACCAAATTCCCATTTGTGAATACTAAATCTAAAATGGCCTCCTTCCGGGTTGGCTCCTCCACTACTTGCTGTAGAGATAATCCCAGTAGGGAATTTAGAATATCTGTACTCCTGGCAGAACTAGCTATTTTGGTTTTCCAGTTTACATCTGGAAGATTGAAGTCTCCCATAATGATAACTTCCCCCTTCAATGTCATTTTAGCTATTTCCTCAACTAGTAGATCATCTAATTCTTTGACTTGGCTAGGTGGTCTATATATCACACCTACACGAGTTACCTCTTGATTATCAAGCTGCAAGGTAACCCAACCTGACTCTAAATTGGTCTCGCTAACTTGTATTAAATTAGATTTTATGCTATCTTTCACATACAGGGTTACCCCTCCCCCTTCTTGCCTTATCTGTCTTTCCTATATAGAGAGAACCCTGGTATTGTTATATCCCAGTCATTACTCCCATTGAACCAAGTCTCAGTAAGAGCCACTACATCTATATTCTCAGATGCCATTATAGACTCAAGTTCATTGATCTTATTCCCTAAACTGCGAGCATTTGTAGATAAGACTCTGAGCTTGTCATTTCTTAACCTTTGTGCTACTGGCATCTTCTGGCAATGTTCCGGGGGGGCAGTCGGACTGCTGGATTATCACTCTTTTGCCCCATTTCCTAGTTTAAATGCTCCTTAGCAAATACTTGGAACTGTTCACTGAGGACATTCGTTCCCTTGAGAGAAAGATGCAAACCATCTTTCTTGTGCTGTTCTTTTCCATTCCAATGAGAGCTAACATGAGACACAAAGCCAAACCCTTGGTTCAGACACCATTCACCCATCCATACATTGAATTCCTTAATGCGCATCTTTCTTTCATGCTGAAGGTTATGCACATGCAAAACTGCAGAGAATGAAACAGTTAATGCAACCTCTCGTATATTATTTCCAAGTGTGTGAAAAGCTTCCTTCACCTTTGAAACCTCATTGCAAGCCAGATCATTTGTCCCAAGATGGACAATGACATCCACCTCCCTTTCCTGCTTTGCTTGCCTAACAATATTAAGGATCCATCGTCTATCCCTGTTAGCGGTAGCGGAATTCACCCTTTCTCCTGCCTGACTGCCCCAGCTACCACATTCTCCTGCCTGACTCCCCCAGACAATTCACCCAGTCTCCTGCCCGACTCTCCCAGCTACCACATTCTCCTGTTCTCCTGGCTGACTCCCCCAGACAATTCACCCAGTCTCCTGCCCGACTCCCCCAGCTACCACATTCTCCTGGCTGACTCCCCCAGACAATTCACCCATTCTCCTGCCCGACTCTCCCAGCTACCACATTCTCCTGCCTGACTCCCCCAGACAATACACACATTCTCCTGCCTGACTCCCCCAGACAATTCACCCAGTCTCCTGCCCGACTCCCCCAGCTACCACATTCTCCTGGCTGACTCCCCCAGACAATTCACCCATTCTCCTGCCCGACTCTCCCAGCTACCACATTCTCCTGCCTGACTCCCCCAGACAATACACACATTTTCCTGCCTGACTCCCCCAGACAATTCACACGTTCTCCTGCCTGACTTTCCCAGACAATTCACATGTTCTCCTGGCTGACTCCCCCAGACAATTCACATGTTCTCCTGGCTGACTCCCCCAGACAATTCACATATTCTCCTGCCTGACTCCCCCAGACAATTCACCCATTCTCCTGCCCGACTCCCCCAGCTACCACATTCTCCTGGCTGACTCCCCCAGACAATACACACATTCTCCTGCCTGACTCCCCCAGACAATTCACACGTTCTCCTGCCTGACTCCCCAATTCACACGTTCTCCTGCTTGTCTTCCCACCACCTATCATGTTCTCCTGGCTAACAGCCCACAAATCTGATGTTCTCCTGTTTGACTTCCTTCACCTCTATTGTTTTCAGTCTGATCCCCCACCGCTCACATTCTCCTGCCTGACTACTCCCACCTGTCACTTTCTCTTGGAGAAGTCTCTAATGTAGGAGAGAGAAATGGAATACAATTCATAATCAGGGTTATGTAACAAATGAATGGTCTAAAGGCTTCTGCTCAGACAGGGAGGATTCTGGAATCAAACTTCCAGACACTTAGAAGGAATGTTCCAGAGATTTCCACTGGCAGAACAAGTGTGTGATTTGGGCCAACGACTGGGTAAAGGGGCCATAAAGCAGGGCTATTGCTCTTCAGACAATGGTCGGAGTTTGTGAGCAGGCGGGATATTTCTAGTGCACACGTTGGGTGCTGTGTGAGACCACTCTGTATATATTTGGTTGTACAATTTGTTTCGGGATACCAGTGCTCACCCTGCAGTCACTCCGCGTGCATCACAGTAATAACCTGCAGCCTGAGCGAGCCTTGCTTGGACCTTCATATCGAGCCTTGAGACTGTGGACATGTTCTTCCCTCGAGGGAGAGTGAGTTGACACTTGCACGGGCCAGACAGATTCTTCAATTCATACCCACAATGCCGACACCCCTCTTCCCAACAATCTCTTACCTGACACCCCCAAATTGTCATATTCTCCTGTCTGACTCCCTCCATCTTTCATCCTTCAATTCACGAGTCCTGCCTGTTGTTGCTGACCCATATTCCAGGGTACAAGGTGCTCTTCTGGGTACTTACCGTATTACTGTAGGGTACAGTTCACATGTGTGCATATAAATTACACAGAAAGACGCCTCGGCGAAGCCCTTTCCAAGAACAGCAAACGTTGTTCGAAGTGGCCCCTTGTCTGTGGGACAAAGTAGAATATAAATACTGGGTCACAGAAGGTGAGGCATGAAAGATAGAGATACCTTCATGTATACCTCACTACACCATCATACATTCCTGCATACCTCACTGCTCAGTGGCGTACACACAATCCATGGGGCCCCTGTGTAACGGACCGTTCAGCACACAGCTCCGTTCAGACGATATCCTCCTTTCAGATTGACAGGCAGCTACTGCAAGCACCAGTCTGCCGAAACGCAAACTACACGAATCCTTCAACTCCGGAACAGGAAACACACGAACACTGGAAACCGCTGAACAGGAAAAGCATAAAATCGGCTTACACTCCTGGCAATCAGCATACAATCCAATTCCCCCAATAACGAGACAACACTTCGCTTGAGGGTTAAGCAGAACTCTTTAATGGGTTATTTTTCAGCCTTTTATGCAGGTCTCCTAGCAAGGGACACTCCCCCTGGGGCCCTTGTAAAAGCCTGTGACAGTTTATATTTTAGCCAATCACATGCATTTACAGTATTGAAACCTTCCCAGCAATTGTACACAAAACCCCCTTCCCTCTGTCTGTAACGCAATCAACAAAATACAATGAGCATTGTCTGTGACGCAATAAACTAACACACTGGCATTGTCTGAGACTCAATTAACTAACACACTGGCATTGTCTGAAACGCAATCAACAAAATACAATTACCAAACGTAATGGGCTAACTTAATCACTCACAGACCGAAAACACAAATTTTTCCCCCAAACACAGAAAACACCCCAAAACCCCACATATCCCCATAATGTATACATCCATGGATAGCTCTGATCTGGGTGAACAACATATCGAACAATCACCCAGATCCGAGCAGGGGTTCCCGAATTCCATGGAAGTCACATTTGGCCGGTCGCAAGCATAGCTTTCCTGCCCAAAACAGTTCCACAGATTTAAGCTGTGCTGCCGGTCTGTCTTCTCCTTCAAAGTTAGTATGGGCCATAATCCTGGGGCAGGAGGCGGGCAAACAGGCCCCTCCAAAACACTGTGGCGAAGTGGCTTTCGCCACATATCTTCCCATTCGGGGGGAGACTAACCAGGTAGCTGACCTTCTGTCGGTCAGTACCTGAGTTAGTCGAGTCACCCACCAACAGTAAATTACAATCAACAAGGCAGCCCCCCCACAATAATATACAATCAGCAGTGCAGTCCCCCCCCCCAACACTTGGTTACTGCACCCGGGCAATTTAGTAGCTTGTTTCAGTCCCATGGCTTCCCCATGGCTGTGTTGGGCACTGGTCTCTTGGCTTTGTGGGTCGCTGAGTGAGCAGAGACTGATGGTACTCTGCCCTGGTGCCAGCGCTTCAGCTGGGGGGACCTGCAGATGGACAAGCCTGGGACAAGGGGAAAAAGGAGGGCAGAGGCCAACTGTGCTCTGCCCAGTTGCCAGCTCTTCCGCTGGAGCAACCGGGGTATAGTCCTGCCCGTTGACAAAGGGAAAGTTAGGGTAGAGGCCAGCGGCGCTCTGCCTAGATGCCAGCTCTTCTGCTGGGAGGGGGTCAGAGGAAGCTAACGGCTCCTCTACTGACCTCAGTACCTCGGTAGGGGTTAGCTGTGGAGGGTAGGGATCGCTTACCTCCTCCTCCTGGTACTCACACTGCCGCTGGAGATCTGGGCCGACTGCCCAGCATCCCTGTAGGGCCGGTAGAGAGACTTCGGTCCCATCTCCCCCTGCCTGCTGGGAGTCCTCCCAGGACCAGTCTATGAGGTCCGCGACCTCCGGTACTTCTGGTTCCTGTTGGGGGTGAGGACCAACTGTCTCTTCTCCCATGAATACACACTGGCGCTGGGGAGAAAGGACAGCACCTTCAGCTCCCTGTAACTCACACTGCCGCTGGGGAGCAAGGATGGTACCTTCAGCTCCCTGGGACTCACTTGGCTTCTGGGGAGAGAGACCAACTATCTCTGCTCCCTGCAGGACACACTGCCGCTGGGGAGGAAGGACAGCACCTTCAGCTCCCTGTGGATCACTTGGCTGCTGTGGAGAGGGACGAACTGTCTCCTCTCCTAAGGGTACACACTGCCGCTGGAGAGAGAGACCGCTTGTCTCTGCTCCCAATACAATACTCGACTGTTGGGGAGGAAGGACGGCACCTTCATCTCCCTGTAACTCACACTGCCTCTGGGGAGCAAGGACAGCACCTTTAGCTCCCGGGAACTTGCTCGTATCTCCCCCCTCTCTACCTCTGCCATGGCCTGCAGGTACTCTCTGATCCTCCACTTCACGATCTGTATGAGGTTTTCCGCGGGGTTGGGTCCCAAGAGAGACAGCAACCCATTAACCTCTCTATCAAACTCCTCCTGAGTGTAGCAGGGCTCCATGCTGGCTCTGCTGATTTTGGTTCCTTTGTAGATAGGGGCGCTGTACGGGTACTATTGTTGCCCTCAATTTGTAATCCAGGAACTGGTGTTGCCTTGTAGCTGTCCTTCTGGGCCGTGAGAATGATCCCGTCGCTTGCCACTAATTGTAACGGACCGTTCAGCACACAGCTCCGTTCAGACGATATCCTCCTTTCAGATTGACAGGCAGCTACTGCAAGCACCAGTCTGCCGAACTGCAAACTACACGAATCCTTCAACTCCGGAACAGGAAACACACGAACACTGGAAACCGCTGAACAGGAAAAGCATACAATCGGCTTACACTCCTGGCAATCAGCATACAATCCAATTCCCTCAATAACGAGACGACACTTCGTTTTGAGGTCAAGCAGAGCTCTTTAATGGGTTATTTTTTAGCCTTTTATGCAGGTCTCCTAGCAAGGGACACTCTGCCTGGGGCCCTTGTAAAAGACTGTGACAGTTTATATTTTAGCCAATCACATGCATTTACAGTATTGAAACCTTCCCAGCAATTGTATACAAAATCCCCTTCCCTCTGTCTGTAACGCAATCAACAAAATACAATGAGCATTGTCTGTGACACAATTAACTAACACACTGGCATTGTCTGAGACGCAATTAACTAACACACTGGCATTGTCTGAGACGCAATCAACAAAATGCAATTACCAAACGTAATGGGCTAACTTAATCACTCACAGACAGAAAACACACATTTTTCCCCCAAACACAGAAAACACCCCAAAACCCCAAATATCCCCATAATGTATACATCCATGGATAGCTCTGATCTGGGTGAACAACATATCCAAAAATCACCCAGATCCGAGCAGGGGTTCCCGAATTCCCGAATTCCAGTCTGTCTTCTCCTTCAAAGTTAGTATGGGCCATAATCCTGGGGCAGGAGGCGGGCAAACAGCCCTCTCCAAAACACCGTGAGGCGAAGTGGCTTGATTATGGGGCCCCTGTGTCCCCGCCCAGTCGCCCACCCTCAAGCCACACCCAGGCACAGCCCTACCTATATATCGCGCCCATACCTCTTACATCCATGATGTCTCCTTTGATGTACAGTAGATGTTCTCTTTCTTAAACTTCTCCATTCAGACCGGACCACCATGATGATTTCTTTCAGCCATCTCTCATCTCTGCAGAGTTTGACAGACAGACATCTTAGTTTCCTACCCCCATCAGACCCCCAGTCAGCCCCCATCAGACCTCAGATCAGCCCAAAGACCCCCATCAGACACCCAGTCAGCCCAAAGACGCCCAGTCAGCCCCATCAGACACCCAGTCAGCCCCCAGATCAGCCCAAAGACACCCTGTCAGCCCCCATCAGACCTTAGATCAGCCCAAAGACCCCCATCCGACCCCCAGCCAGCCCCCATCAGACCTCAGATCAGCCCAAAGACCCCCAGTCAGCCCCCATCAGACCTCAGATCAGCCCAAAGACCCCCAGTCAGCCCCCATCAGACCTCAGATCAGCCCAAAGACCCCCAGTCAGCCCCCATCAGACCTTAGATCAGCCCAAAGACCCCCAGTCAGCCCCATCAGACCTCAGATCAGCCCAAAGACCCCCAGTCAGCCCCCATCAGACCTCAGATCATCCCAAAGACCCCCAGTCAGCCCCCATCAGACCTCAGATCAGCCCAAAGACCCCCATCAGACCCCCAGTCAACCCCCATCAGACCTCAGATCAGCCTAAAGATCAT
This sequence comes from Bufo bufo, assembly GCF_905171765.1. Lineage (NCBI taxonomy): Eukaryota > Metazoa > Chordata > Amphibia > Anura > Bufonidae > Bufo > Bufo bufo. The sequence continues at coordinate 633,281,045 of NC_053392.1, forward strand.
CAGCTCAAAGACCCCCCCATCAGCCACCAGATCAATCATTAGCCGAAAGACCCCTCAGATCAGCATCAGCCCAGGCCACAAAAGACCCCAATCCCATCAATAAATTCAGCCCCCCCCTCCCCAACCGGGCTGGCCATCGCAGGCCAGGGCCCCTACTCGGCCAGCTCAAACACCCCCCCCACCGGTCATCTGCCAGGGCCAGAGGGGCCCCCTCACTACTCTAGTCAGTGCGGCTTTTTCCTTACTTACCGGCTGCTGCGGCGCGCTGCACTAGGGGAAGTGAACTGTGCTGTCTCCTCGGCTCGGCGGTCCTCGCTCTCCATCTCTCTCCAGTCCGGGTCCCGTCTGCTGCGTGAGTTCAGGCAGGTGCGAGAGACCTGCCGCGACGCCGACGCCATGCTCTCTCCTGCCTGGGCCCGGCGCTGACGGCTGACCGCAAGACAGATTAGCGCAGGGGCCAGCCAGGGGTCCGCAGGCGGCCGGGCCCCCTGGGGTCCCGGGCCCGGTCGCAACTGCGACCCCTGCGACCCCTATATGTACGCCACTGTCACTGCTCCATCATACATGTAATAGAAAGACCAGCACTCCGTAATTCCAATAATGAATAAGGATTTCTTTATTCGTCCCCCATATGTGACGCGCGTTTCGACACCAGTCTGTGTCTTTGTCAAAATACAGGTGATAACAGCTCCAGGAGCTGTTATCACCTGTATTTTGACAAAGACACAGACTGGTGTCGAAACGCGCGTCACATATGGGTGACGAATAAAGAAATCCTTATTCATTATTGGAATTACGGAGTGCTGGTCTTTCTATTACAAGTATCTGGGGAATCAACCTAATGACCGTGCACCTGGACCCCGACGGAAGCACAGTGCCGCCCATTTGTTCCTAATCAATTTATCTGCTCCATCATACACTCCTGCATACCTCACTGCTCCATCATACATTCCTGCATACCTTACTGCTCCATCATCCATTCCTGCATAACTCACTGCTCCATCATCCATTCCTGCATACCTCACTTCTCCATCATCCATTCCTACATACCTCATGGCTCCATCATCCATTCCTGCATACCTCACTGCTCCATCATCCATTCCTGCATACCTCACTGCTCCATCATCCATTCCTACATAGCTCACTGCTCCGTCATCCATTCCTACATACCTCACTGCTCCTTCATACATTCCTACATACCTCACTGCTCCATCATGCATTCCTGCATACCTCACTGCTCCATCATCTATTCCTACATATCTCACTGCTCCATCATCCATTCCTACATACCTCACGGCTCCATCATCCATTCCTGCATACCTCAATGCTCCATCATACACTCCTGCATACCTCACTGCTTCATCATACATTCCTGCATACCTCACTGCTTCATCTTACATTCCTGCATACCTCACTGCTCCATCATACACTCCTGCATACCTCAATGCACCATCATACATTCCTGCATACCTCACTGCTTCATCATACATTCCTGCATACCTCACTGCTCCATCATACACTCCTGCATACCTCACTGCTCCATCATCCATTCCTGCATACCTCACTGCTCCATCATCCATTCCTGCATACCTCACTGCTCCATCATACATTCCTGCATACCTCACTGCTCCATCATCCATTCCTTCATACCTCACTTCTCCATCATCCATTCCTACATACCTCATGGCTCCATCATACATTCCTGCATACCTCACTGCTCCATCATCCATTCCTGCATACCTCACTGCTCCATCATCCATTCCTACATAGCTCACTGCTCCGTCATCCATTCCTACATACCTCACTGCTCCATCATGCATTCCTGCATACCTCATTGCTCCATCATACATTCCTGTATACCTCAGTGCTCCATCATACACTCGTGCATACCTCACTGCACCATCATACATTCCTGCATACCTCACTGCTCCATCATACACTCCTGCATACCTCACTGCTCCATCATCCATTCCTGCATACCTCACTGCTCCATCATCTATTCCTACATACCTCACTGCTCCATCATCCATTCCTACATACCTCACGGCTCCATCATACATTCCTGTATACCTCAGTGCTCCATCATACACTTCTGCATACCTCACTGCTCCATCATACACTCCTGCATACCTCACTGCTCCATCACACATTCCTGCATACCTCACTGCTCCGTCATACATTCCTGCATACCTCACTGCTCCATCATACATTCCTGCATACCTCACTACTCCGTCATACATTCCTGCATACCTCACTGCTCCATCATCCATTATTGCACACCTCACTGCTCCATCATCCATTCCTGCATACCTCACTGCTCTATCATACATTCCTGTATACCTCAGTGCTCCATCATACACTCCTGCATACATCACTGCTCCATCATACATTCCTGCATACCTCACTGCTTCATCATACATTCCTGCATACTTTACTGCTCCATCATACATTCCTGTATACCTCAGTGCTCCATCATACACTCCTGCATACCTCATTGATCCATCATACATTCCTGCATACCTCACTGCTCCATCATACATTCCTGCATACCTCACTACTCCGTCATACATTCCTGCATACCTCACTGCTCCATCATCCATTATTGCACACCTCACTGCTCCATCATCCATTCCTGCATACCTCACTGCTCTATCATACATTCCTGTATACCTCAGTGCTCCATCATACACTCCTGCATACATCACTGCTCCATCATACATTCCTGCATACCTCACTGCTTCATCATACATTCCTGCATACTTTACTGCTCCATCATACACTCCTGCATACCTCAGTGCTCCATCATACACTCCTGCATACCTCATTGATCCATCATACATTCCTGCATAACTCACTGCTCTATCATACATTCCTGCATACCTTACTGCTCCATCATACATTTATTGATACCATACTGCTCCATCATGCATTCCTGTATACCTCACTGCTCCATCATACATTCCTGCATACCTCACTGCTCCATCATACATTCCTGTATACCTCACTGCTCCATCATACATTCCTGCATACCTCACTGCTCCATCATACATTACTGTATACCTCACTGCTCCATCATACATTCCTGCATACCACACTGCTCCATCATACACTCCTGCATACCTCAATGCTCCATCATACATTTCTGTATACCTCACTGCTCCATCATACATTCCTGCATACCTCACTGCTCCATCATACAGAACTGCATACCACACTACGCCATCATACACTCCTACATACCTCACTGCTCCATCATACATTCCTGTATACCTCACTGCTCCATCATACATTCCTGTATACCTTACTGCTCCATTATACATTCCTGCATACCTCACTGCTCCATCATACATTCCTGTATATCTCACTGCTCCATCATACATAACTGCATACCACACTGCTCCATCATACATTCCTGCATACATGAATGTATGATGGAGCAGTGAGGTATATATTCCTGCATACCTCACTGCTCCATCATACATTCCTGCATACCTCACTGCTCCATCATACACTCCTGCATACCTCACTGCTCAATCATACATTCCTGCATACATGAATGTATGATGGAGCAGTGAGGTATATATTCCTGCATACCTCACTGCTCCATCATACATTCCTGCATACCTCACTGCTCCATCATACACTCCTGCATACCTCACTGCTCAATCATACATTCCTGCATACCTCACTGCTCTATCATCCATTCCTGCATACCTCACTGCTTCATCATACACTCCTGCATACCTCACTGCTCCATCATACACTCCTGCATACCTCACTGCTCCATCATACACTCCTGCATACCTCACTGCTCCATCATACACTCCTGCATACCTCACTGCTCCATCATACACTCCTGCATACCTCACTGCTCCATCATACACTCCTGCATACCTCACTGCTTCATCATACGTTCCTCCATACCTCACTGCTCCATCATACGCTCCTGCATACCTCACTGCTCCATCATACATTCGTGTATACCTCACTGCTCCATCATACATTCCTGCATACCTCACTGCTCCGTCATCCATTCCTACATACCTCACTGCTCCATCGTACATTCCTGTATACCTCACTGCTCCATCGTACATCCCTGTATACCTCACTGCTCCATCGTACATTCCTGTATACCTCACTGCTCCATCGTACATTCCTGTATACCTCACTGCTCCATCGTACATCCCTGTATACCTCACTGCTCCATCGTACATTCCTGTATACCTCACTGCTCCATCATACATTCCTGTATACCTCACTGCTCCATCATACATTCCTGCATACCTCCCTGCTCCATCATACACTCCTGCATACCTCACTGCTCCATCATACATTTCTGTATACCTCACTGCTCCATCATACATTCCTGCATACCTCACTGCTCCATCATACATTTCTGTACACCTCACTGCTCCATCATACATTCCTGCATACCTTACTTCTCCATCATACAGAACTGCATACCACACTGCTCCATCATACACTCCTGCATACCTCACTGCTCCATCATACATTCCTGTATACCTCACTGCTCCATCATACATTCCTGCATACCACACTGCTCCATCATACACTCCTGCATACCTCACTGCTCCATCATACATTTCTGTATACCTCACTGCTCCATCATACATTCCTGCATACCTCACTGCTCCATCGTACATTCCTGTATACCGCACTGCTCCGTCGTACATCCCTGTATACCTCACTGCTCCATCGTACATTCCTGTAAACCTCACTGCTCCATCGTACATTCCTGTATCCCTCACTGCTCCATCATACATTCCTGCATACCTCACTGCTCCATCATACATTCCTGTATACCTCACTGCTCCATCATACATTCCTGCATACCACACTGCTCCATCATACACTCCTGCATACCTCACTGCTCCATCATACATTTCTGTATACCTCACTGCTCCATCATACATTCCTGCATACCTCACTGCTCCATCATACAGAACTGCATACCACACTGCTCCATCATACACTCCTGCATACCTCACTGCTCCATCATACACTCCTGCATACCTGACTGCTCCATCATACATTCCTGTATACCTCACTGCTCCATCATACATTCCTGCATACCACACTGCTCCATCATACACTCCTGCATACCTCACTGCTCCATCATACATTTCTGTATACCTCACTGCTCCATCATACATTCCTGCATACCTCACTGCTCCATCATACATAACTGCATACCACACTGCTCCATCATACACTCCTGCATACCTCACTGCTCCATCATACATTCCTATATACCTCACTGCTCCATCATACATTCCTGTATACCTCACTGCTCCATCATACATTCCTGCATGCCTCACTGCTCCATCATACAGAACTGCATACCACACTGCTCCATCATACACTCCTGCATACCTCACTGGTCCATCATACACTCCTGCATACCTGACTGCTCCATCATACATTCCTGTATACCTCACTGCTCCATCATACATTCCTGCATACCACACTGCTCCATCATACACTCCTGCATACCTCACTGCTCCATCATACATTTCTGTATACCTCACTGCTCCATCATACATTCCTGCATACCTCACTGCTCCATCATACATAACTGCATACCAAACTGCTCCATCATACACTCCTGCATACCTCACTGCTCCATCATACATTCCTATATACCTCACTGCTCCATCATACATTCCTGTATACCTCACTGCTCCATCATACATTCCTGCATACCTCACTGCTCCATCATACAGAACTGCATACCACACTGCTCCATCATACACTCCTGCATACCTCACTGGTCCATTATACACTCCTGCATACCTGACTGCTCCATCATACATTTCTGTATACCTCACTGCATCATCCTACATTCCTGCATACCTCACTGCTCCATCATACATTCCTGCATACCTCACTGCTCCATCATACATTCCTGTATACCTCACTGCTCCATATATTGCAGCGTGTGGATGGATATACATTTGGCCCATGAGCTGACATTCTTCTGCAATTGGGGGGGGGGGGTGCTAATACTTTTGCTTGTGATCTGTGTATAGGATTCTCACCCGCAGGGATGAACACATTGGCTCCTAGACACGCTCCGGTCATCAGCACGGTGAAGACTTCTGTCCGTCGATTTCCCAGATAGTTCAGCAGGAGGTAGCCGCCCACCCTGGCGGGCACCTCCACCAGGGCGTACAGGAATTGGGTGAGGTAAATGCTCAGTCCGAAGCCAGAGATGTTCAGGTTGATCCCATAATAGGAGAAGGCAAGTCCGATCCTGTGGGGTGATAGAGACATTACCCTGGGAGGGGGCAACCTACAGCACCATGACACAGTGTTAGAGGGTAAGCGGCAGCACAGGGCAGGATGGGTGGCAGCACATGGAAGGATAAGCGGCAGCACAGGGCAGGATGGGCGGCAGCACAGGGCAGGATGGACGGCAGAACATGGAAGGATAAGCGGCAGCACATGGAAGGATAAGCGGCAGCACAGGGCAGGATGAGCGGCAGCACATGGAAGAATTAGTGGCCGCACAGGGCAGGATGGGCGGCAGCACATGGAAGGATAAGCGGCAGCACAGGGCAGGATGGGCGGCAGCACAGGGCAGGATGGACGGCAGAACATGGAAGGATAAGCGGCAGCACATGGAAGGATAAGCGGCAGCACAGGGCAGGATGGGCGGCAGCACATGGAAGGATAAGCGGCAGCACAGGGCAGGATGGGCGGCAGCACATGGAAGGATAAGCGGCAGCACAGGGCAGGATGGGCGGCAGCACATGGAAGGATAAGCGGCAGCACAGGGCAGGATAGGCGGCAGCACATGGAAGGATAAGTGGCAGCACAGGGCAGGATGTGCAGCAGCGCAAGGAAGGATACGCGGCAGCACAGGGCAGGATTGGCAGCAGCACATGGAAGGATAAATGGCAGCAATGGGCAGGATGTGCGGCAGCGCAAGGAAGGATAAGCGGCAGCACAGGGCAGCACATGGAAGGATAAGCGGCAGCACAGGGCAGGATGGGCGGCAGCACATGGAAGGATAAGTGGCAGCACAGGGCAGGATGGGCGGCAGCACATGGAAGGATAAGTGGCAGCACAGGGCAGGATGGGCGGCAGCACATGGAAGGATAAGTGGCAGCACAGGGCAGGATGGGCGGCAGCACATGGAAGGATAAGTGGCAGCACAGGGCAGGATGGGCGGCAGCACATGGAAGGATAAGCGGCAGCACAGAGCAGGATGGGCGGCAGCACAAGGGAGGATAAGCGGCAGCACAGGACAGGGTAAACGTTACAGAACAATACGGTTTCGCTCAGAAGGAGGCACACATACTTGTCGGTTTCAGCTCACAACTCTGTATGGTCTCTGCAGAGATCCCAGGAGGTATAGGAACCTCTTCCCTGGTGCAGGGCTGCTCTCTTGGTCTGGTCACACTGCAGTGCCCACCATCAGATATCAGACACTCTCTCCCAGAGCCTCATCTGTGACCTGCTCCTTCACATTCATTCCTAAACTGCACTCCAGGAACACTTCCCCTCCTGGACTTAAGGACCCGGTGATCTGGTTGTGTGACCACAGGTCCTCATACACACCACAGCAGCCTATCACAGGAAACACACTTCCATCTTCCCTGAGGAAATGCTTCCACCAGGTTAAACGTTCTCCTATGTTTAGGACAGCTCATCAATTCAGCGGGGTCTGATTCATCAACTTCTCGAACCTTAATGAGGTTGTAGACTCTAGTGAAAATTCTGGTTCCAAGGGGTTTTGGAATCAGTAGTAGAGGATACTTGTTCTTTACTTTACATCTTTCTTTTTGACAAAAGAATCAGCCAGTGAAAAGACTTTCAGGTGAAGCCTCTTTCCAGGATTTTTCTAATGTAGCCAGAGAATTTCAGGCAGAGATAATGGGTAAACACGTTCACATGGGACAATCGTAGGGACCACGTGTTGGCAGTGTCTCAGCTTCCTTTTTATCAAAGATAGTGAAATAGCCAGCAAAGGCTGGGGATAGACCCAGAAGATTCTGAGGAACTGATGGAGATCAGACAGGTAGAACAGGAACCAGACAGTGAGAGTAACAGCCAGAACCCCAATGCTGAATCTCTCTCGAGTACCAAACCAGGGCAGTCCCAGTAGGAGTAGTAGACAGGGCTGTAACTACCATAGCAGCAGACCATGCTACTGCTATGGGGCCCAGGGCAAGAGGGATCATCCCCTCTTCTCCTGGGGGTGAGGGGGACCTTGGCCAGGGCTCTACTCTGTAAAGGAACAACTTTTAGCAAATGAGGCAGTGGAAAAATGGCCCAAGGCTTATTGAAAGGTGTTTAGACGAAAACCCTTCTGTCCTGTGTGGGGGGCCTGCTTTGATCCTTGCTATGGGGCTCTTACTTCTCTATGTACGCCACTGCTAGTAGATATAGGCAGGATGTAGAATAAGATCCTATCTGTGTGCAGAATCCTGACTTGAAGCTCCATGGGCTCTTGTTGACCAATGTCACCACCAAGGACTTCTCCTGGGGCATAACAAGTATTCCTATAGGGTCACCAGTCCTGCACGGTAAACTAAATCTCACCTAAGGACTAAGACACAGGAAGGGAATCTCGCATTGAGAGGATAGGTATGCACATGCTAACCTTTGGCTCCACAGTTCAAACATAAGTCCTTACTGCGTCTATGTAGATGCTCCTTCTCAGACCTAGTCCAGTTGCATAGGTTCAGGATCAGGAGATGGAGAAGATGGAAGCAAAAGTCTCTGCAGAGTAAGTGCCAAACTGGGAAACTTCCTAAAGCATTCTCTGAAGCGAATATCAATTCATGTAGCCAGAGTAATCAGGTCATCAATGGTGAATGGGATATCCCGACAAGCTAGGTCCTCTTTTATGCAGTAGTAAGCCGTGTACCAGGGTGGGCTCCCCAGGATACAGCGAAGTCATGGACAAGGAAAGCAACTCAAACACCAGTCTTGCCAATACCGTATTTTACTTAGTGGTTTATTACACACCAATAAATTTACATACACCCAGCCGGGAGGCTGAGACCCTTGTGCTGTACAGCGCGGCGCCCTCCGGTGGTTGCTGGAAGCAAATAGACCAGCCACGCCTTACCTGTTATTACCTTAGAATTAGGAACAATTATTAGGGTGCGTGATGTTGACTAGCCTGCGGTACAGCACAAAAGATTATAATATTATTACATGCTATAATATTCCCCCCAATAGCACGTGCCTATAGGGTTTCTCCTCAATACACACCAGCCTGGCTTGAATTCGTTGTGACGCTTATCATCTCTGCAGAATGAACTGGCACTTTAAACATGAAGTCCTTGTTATGAGCAGTTAACAGTACTTGTGGCCTGACACAAACAGAAAACTTAACTAACTGACTACAGGCCTGGTCTCGGTCTCTAGGATACTAGGCGCCAAAAGTGTGATGAAGTACGTGCATAATTAGTCTTACCAACCCGGGTCTGCTCTGTATAAGCTGGTGACTGTGGATGGAACAAGGGTTTCTCCAACAAGCATGCGGTACCGCAGTGTCTGTGGCTTTACTCCTCAGCTCTCATCTGCATTCCTGGCAGCAATTCCCCTTCCTCTGGACTAGATCAGTACATCAGTACAATGTCAGTACACACCATTTAACTTCATTTACACAAAAACAATGTTCCCACAATGAGAGCTGTTTCCTCATCTCACATGTCACCCCACTAGAGTTTGTTGTCCTAGGCAATCCTCCCAGTGCAAACTCATCCTGCACATAGCGCTGTGGGTACCGGGGAAGGGACAACCCACCATTCCTTCTTCTCATTTAAAGGGGATTTCCTCTGTACTCTGAGACGAAGGATGTTACGGAGCATGTTACGGAGCAAGTTCCGAGAGGACCCTCCAGTCCCTACTGGCTCTACCTCATAGACCGGGATGGCAGGTTCTACCCTCCTCTATACTGTGTATGGGACTGCCTCCCACCGCCCATCTAACTTCCCAGATGGCCGTTTTGCCCTGACCATTACTCGATCGCCTGGGGCATACCCATCCCTTTGCAGGGGTGTTGGGTTAGGGTGCACCACTTGCCTAAGGCACTCCCCCACCTTGTGGACCACTTTCAGCCGGTATTTCTCAGTGGTGGCTCCATCGTATCGGGCATGTGGATCTTCAATCTCCCGGCCGGCTCTCCCAAGCATGAACATATGTGGGGAGTAACCGGTGGTACTGTGTACCCTGTTGTTATACGCCCACATCAGTTCAGGCAGGTACTCCGGCCACTGGGCTTTTTGGCTGTCCTCCAGAGTCCACACCATCTGGAGCAAAGTGCGGTTGAACCGCTCACGCTCCCCATTTCCCTGAGGGTGATACAGGGTGGAGCGTAAACATTAGATCCCATACATTTGGAACAGCTCATTAATTAGAGTATTCTGACAACATGCCCACCAGTCCGAATTTATCCTTTGTGGACACCCGAACATCTGTATAATGTATTTACTGACCGTTCCAGTGACTGACTCTGCCGTCAGGCCTCTGGTGGGTCCAACCACTGCATACATCGTGAAATTATGTGACATGACCAGACAGTACGAGTGTCCCAAGGTACAGTACCCAATCTGTACATAATCTATCATCAGGATCTCTAGGGGCGCAGGCGTCTAAATGGCCTAGACAGGAGCCCGTTGAATAGTACTCTTACTCAGCACACAGGGCCGACACTTAAAAACATGCCTCAGCCACCATGTCTGCCAAGTCTGGACAGTATGCCAGCTGTTGGAGCTACTTGTACAGTTTGTCACTCCCGAAATGGGTGCACCTCTTATGGGCTTCCCGGGCGGCCTCCAGTTCCAATGACATGGGGATAACAATCTGTTGTCAGTACTTCAGCTCTGATTGCAAGTATATGGTCCTACACAGAAGGCCCTGGGTAACACTCAGCTTAACCCACTATCACAACACTTTCCAGCCATTCTGGAACTCTCCCAATCATCCAACATCAACTTTCCCAACACCATCAGCTTCCCGGACGCCACCCCACTTGAATGTGCCATGTCCTGGAACATAGGTAATCAACCAAGGTCAGGAGTTTCAGTGTCCTCTAGCTCCTCATAGTTGGCAACCCTACAGGAACTTGGGAGAGTACTTCGGCGTGGCCGATCTCTCTCCCCAACCGAAACTTGATGCAGTATCGGTACTTGGAAAGGTGAGCCATCCACCTCTGTTCAAGCGCTTCAAGCTTGGCATTCTCCAGATGTGTTAACGGGTTTTTGTCCATCATCACAGTCACCTCTGCACCTCTTAGGTACTGTATGAACCTTTCGGACACCAGTGCCAGTAGTTGCAATTTAAAGGAGCTATAGTTGTCAGGGTTTCTCTCCGAATCCCTCAGAGACTGGCCGCCATAGGCAATGACTCTCTCACGTCCGTCCTGGGCAGTAATGGGGTATCAAATCGCGCATAAGCAAGAATCGGGGCACTGGTCAGCGCCTCCTTCACTGCTTCAAAGGCCTCTCGTTGACAGGGTCCTCACTCGATGGGATTATCCTTTGGGCTCCCTGCAGTGCCCCTTGATAATTCGTTTAGCGGACCTTCCAAATGAGCAAAATTGGGTATAAACCTCCTGTGGTAGTCGGCCAGTCCCACGAATGCCCGCACCTCTCGTAATGTACTCGGATGGGGATACTCCTGGACGGTCTCCACCTTGCTAGGGGCCTGTTTTACTCCCTCCAGGGTGACCAAATATCCCAAATACTCTATGTGCTGTTGGAACAGTTGGAACTTCTTGGGCTTGATCATGAGCCCATGGTCTCACAGCCGTCCTAGGACCTGCCGCTTCTGGAGGTGACCCTCAAAGGAGGACCCAAACACTACTATGTCATCCAGGTAAATTAATACTGACTCAAAGTTGAGGTCCCCCAGACAGTGGAATGTTCCCAGGGCATTGGACAGGCTGAATGGCATCTAGTTGAACTGAATCCATAGGTAGAATGAGGGCCGTCTTTGCTTTGTCCTTTTTGGCACCGGTACCTGCCAATATCCGCTGGCCAGATCAAGAGTTGAGAAAAAGTTCGCATGACTCAGGGCAGACAACAACTCCTCAATCTCCGGAAGGGGGTAGGTATCCCAGATGGTCTGGGCATTTAGCTTCCGATAATCCACACAGAACCGGAGACTCCCATCTTTCCTCTGCACCAAGGCCACTGGAGTAGCCCAGGGACTTTGACTCTCTTGGATCACCCAATTTTCCAACATGCTGGCCACCATGTCTTTCACCTACTGGTACATCTTGTGCGGGATTTGCCAATACTGTTCCCTGATAGCTGTAGCATCGCCTGTGGGGATTTCATGTTCAATGGTGGAAGCACATCCGAAATTCTCATCATGTCTCCAGAACGCCTCCTGAAATTCCCACAGGGTGTCTTCCAGCAGCTTCTGTTGCCCTGGCTCTTGCACTCCACCCCCATCCAGGCCATGATCACTTTGGCCTTTCAACTCTGCTGTCGGGATCTCCCTTTGCTGGACCTCTACAGCATAGGTCCAGGCTGATCTCCTATCTGGCTGGAGCATGAAGCTTCTTCATCGAAGAATGTCCCTCTCGGACACATAAGCTTTAGCCAGCAAGGTATTTCCAGGAATGGTCAACTTGCAGGCTTCAACATTGAGGCATCGTACAGGCACACACCAATCCTTCACAATAGCGAGGGTCTGGGCTTCCAGTGGGCAGGTCTGCATTTCCCACTGGTAAGCGGGATTGATCAGGACATCCAGCCCATTCAGTTGTTGTCCAGTCCCCACCGGCAGCATCAATATTTGTTCCTGTCGTGGCAGGATCTTCACCAGAGACCTCTGCGGTACCTTAAAATGTCCAATTGGCCAACCGGACATGTTGCTCTTTCACAGACTACAGCTCCTCACCACCTGCTGTAGAACCTTCTGGGTTGGCCGGTGTGTGGGGGCCTGTTGCCAATACTTTGGCTCCTCTTTTGCATTCAGACACATTCTCCTCACACAAAGCTCCTGTATGCTTCTTCCAGGCTCACTCTAAGATGGCTGCTGCCTCACTTCCTTTTCCAGGCTTGTGACTCCGCCTCTGAGAGTTTAACATCTCATGAATATGCAGTCTGTTAGCTGTGCTTAGGAAACAACGGCCTCTTGTGGCCAAACAGCAGAATGTCAGTCCAGATCATTTAACTTCATTTACACAAATACAATGTTCACACAATAGGAGCTGTTTCCTCATCTCACACAGTCAGACAGGCCTTCCCAAAAAGCTGATAGCAGACCCTCATTGTTCCATGATACTGTAGCTCAGTAGCCAAAGTACAATATGGCATACTGCCCAATTGTGAGATTGTCTTGGCAGAGGCGCAGAAGAGATGATGCTGCAGAAGAAGTATGGCCAGGCTCCTCAAGACTGCTGATATCCAGGGAAACAGGGGGAGGGGATACCACCTTTAACTCACCCTTGGCCCCTTTACCCAACCTTGACCCATAACAAAAGACACCGACAACTCTATCACTTTATTGCTGGATGGTGATCGGCCACAGCTTCTTTATTAAAGCGGCAAACCTTAATAAACCATAATATCGGAGCGGTATGCCAAACGCTGGACTCCCAGCGGGCAGTTACGCCATCTGCTACCACCATATCTCCGCTGTACTCAAATGCCGCCAGCTGTGACTTCATAAACTCGACCAGAATTTGCAGCTCTCAAAAGCCGTAATCATCGGAGAGATTTCCAAAACCGCTGGACTCCCAGCAGGGTCTCTTAAGAATAGAAAAAACAAAACAGAATAACCAAGTATCCATAACTGATCAACCGGGCACCTCGACCCGCCTCTCAATGATAACCGCGAAGGGAGGGAGGGAGTGACCAGAACAGGGAGGGGCTATATGTGACCTTCAGGATTTCCTGCACCGCCCCCATCCTGTCTAAGGAGGATCCCCAGTGAATTAACCCTTAATGACCCTAATCTGCAACCTACTTAACCATTACCAAGATGGGCCAGACTCCCTGAACGCCACTAAGGGGAAAAGGGGGGAGGGGGGAGGACCATCAGTCCCTGAGCACCCTCCCTATACAGTCGGGCGCTTGCCAAGACATTAAAGAAGGTAGCCAGGAATTCATGAAGATTGCTGGGCAGAGTCCCTGCATTTCCATAACAGATTCATCCAGGTAATTGCTTCACCTGACAGGAGGGAGTGCAGAAATGCTACCTGATACCGGTCAGAAAAACACTGGTGAGGCAGTAACTCAAAGTGAAAGATGCACTTATTTAGGACATCACAACAAATTAGGATCCCGGTCATACCATGGAGAAAGTGAGAGGTAGGACCTGGAGCACCCAGACACCATGACGGGTAGAGGCAATAGTGCAAACACTGCAGCTTATGGTCGCAGTACGGGATCAGTAGCGACCATGGCACCCAAGTAGGCAGATATGGTATGTAGATAATTCAGCTGCTACTCCTGGTGGCCATGGTCAGTGGTCAGTTCTTTATATACTTTGGGTAGCGCCATAGTGAGTAAGCCAGCAGTTTCTATTGCCTGAGCAAGGTGTTATAGTAGGCACTGGGTGTGTGAATCAAATGGTTTGACTTTGAAATTAACCCAAGGGCATTACTCTGGCAATCCCCTGGTATTCACCCTTTAACCCCTATAAAGGAATATGGACTTCGAGGTAGGAGAGTCAGCAAGCCAGGGTCGGACTAGACCACCAGACGATCCTCTGGTACAAGCTCTGACAATACTAGACCTCTAATAAAACAGGGCCTTTAAAGGGTTTCTGTCACCCCACAAAACTCATTATTTTTTTTTTGGATAGTTAGATTCCTCATAGTGCGATATAGGAGAATATAATAGTCTTACTTACTTTCATGCGGCCGATTCTTTTGAAAACGAAGTTTTATAATATGTAAATCAGGGCTCTACCAGCAAGTAGGGCGTCTACTTGCTGGTAGCCGCAGCAGCAATCCGCCCCCTCGCCTTGTTGATTGACAGGGCCGGGATCTCCTCCTCTGGCCGGCCCTGTCAGTAATTCAAAAATCGCGCGCCTCTGGTCATTCGGCGCAGGCGCTCTGAGATGAGGAGGCTCGTCTCCTCAGTGCGCCTGCGCCGATGACATCACCGAAAGAGAAGACGTCATCGGCGCAGGCGCACTGAGGGAGTGCTGAGGAGACGAGCCTCCTCATCTCAGAGCGCCTGCGCCGAATGACGCGAGGCGCACGATTTTTGAATTACTGACAGGGCCGGCCGGAGGAGGAGATCACGGCTGGCCCTGTCAATCAACACGGCGAGGGGGCGGATTGCTGCTGCGGCTACCAGCAAGTAGACGCCCTACTTGCTGGTAGAGCCCTCATTTACATATTATAAAACTTTGTTTTATAAAGAATCGGCCGCATGAAAGTAAGTAAGAGCATTATATTCTCCTATATCGCACTATGAGCAATCTAACTATCCAAAAAAAAAAAAATGAGTTTTGTGGGGTGACAGAAACCCTTTAAGGCCCTATACACACAGAGTGCGGGTGCTCAGAATCATTTCCTCTGGTGGATCCAAGGGACCTCAGTCCGACTCTGCACCAGGCTACTACATCTTGGTATGGTTGACAGCAGACCCACCGGGGTTACAGATACCAGTGCAGAATACCGAAGGATCAGACAAAACTCAGACCGTAACAGGAAGTGGTCGGTCCATGGGCCGACAAAAGGAACAAACACCTCAGCAAGGAGCAGGTACACTAGAAACCTAATTGCTCAGGCAAAGAAATAAGGAGAGCAGTACAGTGTTATAGCAGAAGCAGCCGTGCAGCCGCACACAGAGCAAAGGAAGGCGTAGAGTGCTAGTGAAGGCAAAAATGGGAGTAGTAGTTACTCAATGAGTAATGTACCAACTTCCTAGACACAGTGAGCGATGGGCACAGGCTGCCAAAGTAACACATGGATTACCCTTACACATCAAGTCTCATTGGGGGGTTCAGTTCAAATGCTGATTAACTGTGACACTTCGCTTCTGCAGGTCACGATGACCAGGTTGCTTTACTTCCCTAGGCAGAATTCTCCTGCTTCAATGTATATGGTCGCCAACTAAGGGTTCCTCTTCCTGTGACTGTCTCCTATGGAGTGCCAGCAAGACTTCTCTGCTACAGGCCTGGAGACAAGGTCTGGCTCTCATCAAAGAACATCAGACTCAGAGTTCCCTAATACAAGTGGGCATCCTCCATCAGTGGTCCTTTCAGGTCCTGACACTGATGGATCTGGTCTGCTACATGTTGCGCCTTCCAGTCTCTCCCTCCTCACTTCAGTGGTGTTTGATCGCTATTCCAGAGGTTCTGGTTCTGTATAGGGATTAAAGGGTAAATACCAGGGGACCTCCAGGATAAGGCCTCTAGGTTTAGCCCAATGTCAAAATTGGTTGGTTGACACAATGGTTTCACAACCCCCATAACCAATAAGTGGCAGAGCAGTTTGCCTGCTTGAAGGCCTACAGCTCTCAAGAGATGTGACCACAGGTCCTGTGTCTGCAATGACATTACTCATCAAGCTCTTTGACCACAATGCAAATCTGTGGTCTCAGTCCGGGCTGCGGTACAGACCGGACATACATTCAGTCCTGACCATGGCTGACGGGGTGGCTCCACACAATGCAAGCAAAAGCACAGAGCAGAACATGCGGCAGAGAGAGTGCGCTCCTCACCATGACAGTCCTGCACACAGCGAGATCCTGCGCAGCCTCGGAGTCCGGAACAGGTCAAAGTAGGAGTAGTTGGTGGAGGACGATCCTAATGAGTCCACCAGCTTCTGGATATTCTGTAAAATAGTGAAAAAGGAGCACACATGAGAGCACCCCCATGATGGGGCACTACAGTCATGATGACCGCAACATTGTGTCCATACACAAGAGCCAGAATGTATCATAAACACCCCAACATATAAGTGCCGCCACAATGCTATAGCGCCTATAGAAGGGTCAGGTGCACAATCCGCTTCTTCAGAACCTACAGACAGCATCTGACTACATAGGGGTTGTCACATAGTATAGTATAGGGGGACACTCCTCGTCAAATCAAAAGTGACAGGTGGACACGCCCCTTTCCCTGCCCATAATCCCGCCCACTCCACCCACACTCCTCCCCAAACTCCGCCTAAATGCCGCCCATTCAAATCCCCTTTATTCTGTTAGATCTGATATTACGTCAGTCATTGAATTCAGTTTTAGTATCTTTATAAATAAAATGATATTAGGCTTGTATTAACCTCCGTCTAGGACCCTAAGACTAAAAGCCCTTTCATGATGTCACCGCAGGTCCTTAATGTAACTGTCGCAGCCCCTTTTGTTAGTGACCTGCGATCTTTGAAACTTGCTTTAATTTATACGATCGTGTTTAATAAAAATCGAAGGCGTACGTGATTTAACCCCTTGGCTACCGGAGGTTTTTTCATTTTTGCGTTTTCATTTTTCTTCCCTATTTTCCGTGAGCCATAACTTTTTTATATTTCCGGTCACGTAGCTGTACGAGGGCTTATTTTTTGCGGGACACGTTGTACTTTCTAATGTCACCATTAACCCTTTCATGACCAAAGGTCCTTGATGCCCCAGTGTCCAGGTCAAAATTTACAAATCTGACATGCGTCACTTTAAGTGGTAATAGCTTTGGAACGCCTTTACTTATCCACGCCATTCTGAGATTGTTTTCTCGTGACACATTGTACTTCATGACAGTCATAAATTTGAGTCAATATATATCACCTTTATTTATGAAAAAATCCCAAATTTGCCAAAAATTAAAAAAAATTAGCAATTTTCTAAATTTCAATTTCTCTGCTTCTAAAACAGAAAGTGATACCTCATAAAATATTTATTACATAACATTCCCCATATGTCTACTTTATGTTGGCATCATTTTGGAAATGTTATTTTATTTTTTTAGGACGTTACAAGGCTTAGAAGTTTAGAAGCAATTCTTGAAATTTTTAAGAAAATTTCCAAAACCCACTTTATAAGGACCAGTTCAGGTCTGAAGTCACTTTGTGGGGCCTACATAGTAGATACCCCCATAAATGACCCCATTGTAGAAACTAGACCCCTCAAGTTACTTAAAACCAATTTTACAAACGTTATTAACCCTTTAGGTGTTCCACAAGAATTAAAGGAAAATGGAGAGGAAATTTCTAAATTTCACTTTTTTAGCAGATTTTCTATTTTATTAAATTTTTTTCTTTAACACATTAAGGGTTAACAGCCAAACAAAACTCAATATTTATTACTCTGATTCTGCGGTTTACAGAAACACCCCACATGTGGTCGTAAACTGATGTAAGGGCGCACGGCAGGGCGCAGAAGGAAAAGAGCGCCGTATGGTTTTTGGAAGGCAGATTTTGCTGGATTGGTTTTCTGAACGCCATATGTTTTTTATTTTTCTACCGATCGTCTTGTGCAGGGGCTCATTTTTTGCAGAAAGAGTTGAGGTTTTTATTGGTACCATTTTTGGGTACATAGGATTTTTTGATCATTCATTATTACACTTTATGGGACAAGGTGGGCAAAAAATTGGCTGTTTTGGAACCTTTTTTTTTTTTTTTACAGCGTTCATCTGAGGGGTTAGGTCATGTGACAGTTTTATAGAGCAGATCGTTACGGACGTGGCAATACCAAATATGTATACTTTTTCTTATTTATTTAAGTTTTACACAATAATAGCATTTCTGAAACCAAAAAAATGATGTTTAAGTGTCTCCATAGTCTGAGAGCCATAGCTTTTTTATTTTTTGGGCGATTGTCTTAAATATGGGCTTTTTTTGCGGGATGAGGTAACGGTTTGATTGGTACTATTTTGGGGTATATACGCCTTTTTTGATCGCTTGCTGTTGCACTTTTTGTGATGTAAGGTGACAAAAATGGCTTATTTTTTTACACCGTTTTTATTTTTTATTTTTTATGGTGTTTATTGGACGGGGTTGATGATGTGATATATTTATAGAGATGGTCGCTACGGACGCGGTGACACCTAATATGTGTGGTTTTTGTTATTTATTTATTTTTTTTTATAGGAAAAGGAATTTTTTTTTTACATTTTTATTTATTTATTTTTACTTTTATTATTTTCACTTTTTTTTTTTATCAGTTCCCTCTTGGATCTTGAAGATCCAGTGGGGCTGATGGTTGTACTATACTTTGCAATGCTTTTGCATTGCAAAGTATAATACAATCAGATGCCTGTAGGTGGCAGCATCGGACGCCTATGCCATGGCAACCGGACGCCTTTGCAAAGCGTCCGGTTGCCATGGCAACCATCGGGCGCTGCGATCGCAGCAGCCCTGATGGTTGAGAGAGAGGGAGCCCCCTCCCTCTATTAACCCCATGGATGCCGCTACTGCGGCATCTATGCGGTTCCAGCAGTGTCAGCATAGAGCTGACACACGCTGCTGATGGCGGCGGCTCAGGAATGGAGCCGCCGCCATCACACACAGAAGGGGGACCGCATCGGGGGCAGCATTTTACTTATAACAGATCGGGGCAGGAGGGGGCGGACGCATCGGGGGCAGGGGGCAGCATTTTACTTATTACAGATCGGGGCAGGAGGGGGTGGACGCATCGGGGGCAGGGTAAGAAGAAGGACAAGAAGGGGGCACAGATCGGGGGCTTCAGGACACATTACCGATTTCAGGCTCTGATCTGCAGAGCGCAGATCAGAGCCTGAAACCGGCATTTTAACACTGCCGCGATCCGATTGGTTATTCTGCATAGACTAACCAATCGGATCGATTGCCGGCAAGGGGCCACTCTGATTGGCCCCTTGCCGGCATTACCGCACTGTATGCTGTCCGTGACAGCAGCAGGGCAGGGGCAGAAGCTTTAATCCAAGCGCTTTGCAGCGCTTGGATTAAAGAGCTGGCTTGACGGGGCATGTGCAGCTATCACGTATATATACAGATTGCAGTCGTGAAGAGGTTAATTATGGCATAAAATGTAGTGGGAAGTGGGAATTGGAAAAAAACGCAATCCCTCCATCATTTTACGGGTTTTGTTCCCACGGCATTTTGTTTACAGAAAAACTGCCCCGTGCCCTTCATTATCTTGGTCAGTAGGATGACAACGATACCCCAGGTGTTTAGGTTTTTTATGTCTAAATAGTGTAAAAATAAATGTAAACTTTGAACAACAAATTTTTTTACATCACCATATTCTAACCGCCATAACTTTGATACTTACGTCTACTGAGTTGTTTAGTGGCTCATTTTTTGCGGAACACTCTGTACTTTTTATTGATACCATTTTGGAGTGTGCGTGACTTTTTGATCACATTTTATAAAAAAAAATTGGGTAAGAGAAGCAATGAAAAAAAAAGGCAAATCGGCCATTTTGACACTTTTTTCCATTACGCCATTTGGAATTTTTTTTCTATTTCAATAGTATGGGCATTTTCAGTAGCGGTGATACCCCTGATGTTTATATATATTGTTATTTAGGTATTTATTTTTTAACTATACGGAAAGGGGGGTGATTTAAACTTTTATATATTTTTTATATATTATATATAACATCATTTTTTTATTTTGTGATCATTTTGTGCCTCTTAGTTTGAGTTTATTAATTATATTTTTAAATTTTAAATTTTGATTTATCAGGGATTTTATATTTGCTATTTACAGTCAACTTTGCTCATTTCTTATCCTGGCCTGCCATCTGGTGGCCAAAATAGGAATTTGCAGCAGGAACACTTTCAGACTCATCGGCAATGCTGAGAGTGTTCAGCCCAACTACTGATGCCCAAATTGGCCACACGGGGCATCGGCAGGAAGCCTAGAAGCGCAAGCTTCCGGGTTTTTGTGCATTTAGGTGCCGTGATCTCACATCTAAAGCATTTAATTACCGCGATCTGTAATATTGCCAGTCACGAAAATTAGCCGCAGGTCTCTGCTGTGTGAAACAGCAGAGATCTGTCGGCCATGGCGCCCACTGCACGTGCGAGCGAGTGGGCGCCATGTTCGCATATCACTCCAGCGCCGTACATGTACGGCACTGGGAGCAAACGGGTTAAGCAAAATATTTGATCGCCGCATCTAACACAGATATGTAGCATTTATAAATATTGACAATAGCTCATTTCGGCACCCAACTTTCCCGGGTGCCGATTCAGCGTCCATTTTGTGAAATACGGACCCCATTTTGCAAAGCACGTCATGTCCGAGCATGTTGAAGGCATGTTCTGCGGCAGCAGTTGCACCCAACTTTCCCGGGTGTCGATTCTGTCTTCCCATTTTGCCCTATTTCATAGTCGCTGCGATCACAGATATTCAACATATGTAGTCGTCGTCCGGCTGTAAAAACCGCTGACAAGAGAGTCACAATCACAACCGGGTTACAGCTAATGTCCTGTCTACGGTATCATCTATCTATCTATCTATCTATCTATCTATCTATTATCTATCTATTATCTATCTATCTATCTATCTATCTATCTATCTATCTATTATCTATCTATTATCTATCTATCTATCTATCTATCTATCTATTATCTATCTATTATCTATTATCTATCTATTATCTATTATCTATCTATTATCTATCTATCTATTATCTATCTATCTATCTATTATCTATTATCTATTATCTATCTATTATCTATCTATTATCTATCTATTATCTATCTATTATCTATTATCTATCTATTATCTATCTATTATCTATCTATCTATCTATTATCTATCTATCTATCTATCTATCTATTATCTATTATCTATCTATTATCTATCTATTATCTATCTATTATCTATCTATTATCTATCTATCTATTATCTATTATCTATCTATTATCTATTATCTATCTATTATCTATCTATCTATCTATCTATTATCTATTATCTATCTATTATCTATCTATCTATCTATCTATTATCTATTATCTATCTATCTATTATCTATCTATTATCTATTATCTATTATCTATCTATTATCTATCTATCTATCTATTATCTATTATCTATCTATCTATCTATCTATTATCTATTATCTATCTATCTATCTATTATCTATCTATCTATCTATTATCTATTATCTATCTATCTATTATCTATCTATTATCTATTATCTATTATCTATCTATCTATCTATCTATCTATTATCTATTATCTATCTATCTATCTATTATCTATCTATTATCTATTATCTATTATCTATCTATTATCTATCTATCTATCTATCTATCTATTATCTATTATCTATCTATCTATCTATTATCTATCTATCTATCTATTATCTATTATCTATCTATCTATTATCTATCTATTATCTATTATCTATTATCTATCTATTATCTATCTATCTATCTATCTATTATCTATTATCTATCTATCTATCTATTATCTATCTATCTATCTATTATCTATTATCTATCTATCTATTATCTATCTATTATCTATTATCTATTATCTATCTATCTATCTATCTATCTATTATCTATTATCTATCTATCATCTATTATCTATCTATCTATCTATCTATCTATTATCTATTATCTATCTATCTATTATCTATCTATCTATCTATTATCTATCTATCTATCTATTATCTATCTATTATCTATCTATTATCTATCTATCTATTATCTATCTATCTATCTATCTATCTATCTATTATCTATTATCTATCTATCTATTATCTATCTATCTATCTATTATCTATCTATCTATCTATTATCTATCTATTATCTATCTATTATCTATCTATCTATTATCTATCTATCTATCTATCTATCTATTATCTATTATCTATCTATCTATCTATTATCTATCTATCTATCTATTATCTATTATCTATCTATCTATTATCTATCTATTATCTATTATCTATTATCTATCTATCTATCTATCTATTATCTATTATCTATCTATCTATCTATTATCTATCTATTATCTATCTATCTATCATCTATTATCTATCTATCTATCTATCTATCTATCTATTATCTATTATCTATCTATCTATTATCTATCTATCTATCTATTATCTATCTATCTATCTATTATCTATCTATTATCTATCTATTATCTATCTATCTATTATCTATCTATCTATCTATCTATCTATTATCTATTATCTATCTATCTATTATCTATCTATTATCTATCTATTATCTATCTATCTATCTATCTATCTATCTATTATCTATCTATCTATCTATCTATCTATCTATTATCTATCTATTATCTATCTATCTATTATCTATCTATTATCTATCTGTTATCTATCTATCTATCTATCTATCTATCTATCTATCTATCTATCTATTATCTATCTATCATCTATCTATCTATCTATCTATCTATCTATCTATCTATTATCTATCTATCTATCTATCTATATATTATCTATCCTTCTATCTATCTATCTATCTATCTATTATCTATCTATCTATCTATCTATCTATTATCTATTATCTATTATCTATTATCTATCTATCTATCTATTATCTATCCTTCTATCTATCTATCTATCTATCTATTATCTATCTATCTATCTATCTATTATCTATTATCTATTATCTATCTATCATCTATCTATCTATTATCTATCTATTATCTATCTATCTATCTATCTATCTATCTATCTATCTATCTATTATCTATCTATCTATCTATCTATCTATCTATTATCTATTATCTATCTATCTATCTATCTATCTATCTATTATCTATCTATCTATTATTTATCTATCTATCTATCTATTATCTATCTATCTATTATCTATCTATCTATCTATCTATCTATCTATCTATCTATCTATCTATTATCTATTATCTATCTATCTATCTATTATCTATCTATCTATTATTTATCTATCTATCTATCTATTATCTATCTATTATTTATCTATCTATCTATCTATCTATCTATCTATTATCTATCTATTATCTATCTATTATCTATCTATCTATCTATTATCTATCTATTATCTATCTATCTATCTATCTATTATCTATCTATCTATCTATCTATTATCTATCTATCTATTATCTATCTATTATCTATCTATCTATTATCTATTATCTATTATCTATTATCTATCTATTATCTATTATCTATTATCTATCTATTATCTATTATCTATTATCTATCTATTATCTATCTATCTATCTATCTATCTATCTATTATCTATCTATCTATTATCTATTATCTATCTCTCATATCTATCTATCTATCTATTATCTATCATCTATCTATCTATTATCTATCGATCTATCTATTTATCTATTATCTATCTATCTATTATCTATCTATTATCTATCTATCTATCTATCTATCTATCTATCTATTATCTATCTATTATCTATTATCTATCGATCTATCTATTATCTCTTATCTATTATCTATCTATCATCTATCTATTTATCTATTAGCTCATATCTATCAATCAATCTATCTATCTAACAATGTATCTATTTATCTATTAGCTCACAGATATCTATCCAGCTAGTTATCTATTTTTCTATATAACCATCTATCAAACATATATCCATCTGTCTACCTATTTAGCTATTATCTATCTATAAGGTAACTCGTGTAGATGTGATATATAGACCACCGAGCTAAGTCAAAGAATTAGATGATCTACTCGTTTATTGGGCAGACTAGATGGGCCAAATAGTTCTTATCTGCCGACACATTCTATGTTTCTAGTTGAGGAAATAGCTAAAATGACATTGAAGGGGGAAGTTATCATTATGGGAGACTTCAATCTTCCTGATGTAAACTGGAAAACCAAAATAGCAAGTTCTGCCAAGAGTACAGATATTCTAAATTCCCTACTGGGATTATCTCTACAGCAAGTAGTGGAGGAGCCAACCCGGAGGGAGGCCATTTTAGATTTAGTATTCACAAATGGGAATTTGGTATGTAGTGATCACCAGTCAGTGTGGTTTACTATAAGTACAGTGACTGAGTCACACCACACAAAAACAAAAGTTTTAGATTTGAGAAAAACTAACTTTTCTAAAATTAGATTAGTGGTATACGAGTCCCTATCAGATTGGAACAGTTTCATTGGAGTCCAGGAGAAATGGGACTACTTAAAAGTGGCACTATTGAAGGCAACAGAAAATTGCATTAGGCTTGTCAGTAAAAGCAAAAAAAGGAAGAGACCACTGTGGTACTCAGCAGAAGTGGCCAAAATCATTAAAAACAAAAAGATAGCATTTAGTAATTACAAAAAAAACAAAAAACGAGGATGACAGACAAATTTATAAGATTAGGCAGAGAGAGGCCAAACAAGTTATAAGAGCTTCTAAAGCACAGGCAGAAGAGAAATGAGCTCAGTTAGGGAAAAAAGGCGATAAGGCATTCGTCAGATACATAAATGAAAAAAGGAAACTAAAACAAGGAATTACCTAATTAGAAACCAAAGAAGGAAGATATATGGAAGAAGATAAAGAACTAGCTGACTGCCTCAATGAATACTTCTGTTCAGTTTATACAAAGGAAAATGAAGGAAAAGGACCTCAGTTGGGAAAGAAGACTAATGAATCTTTTGACGCATGTGTCTTTACAGAGGAAGAGGTTCTGAGTCAGCTGTCTAAAATTAATACAAATAAGTCACAGGGGCCTGATAGTATACACCCAAAGCTATTAAAAGAGCTCAGCGGTGAACTAGCAAAACCATTAACAGATTTATTTAACCAATCACTGGCAACAGAAGTCGTCCCAGAAGATTGGAAATTGGCAAATGTTGTGCCCATTCACAAGAAAGGTAGTAGGGAGGAATCGGGCAACTATAGGCCAGTAAACCTGACATCAATAGTGGGGAAATTAATGGAAACCAGATGTAACGGACCGTTTCAGCAGACAAGGGGTTAAAATCCGTTTAGGCGATATGCCCCTTTCTGAGAGACAGGCCCAGCTCCTGCAGAACACCCAAACTCCCGAACTGGATACAAAATAGCACTCCAAACTGGAACCTGACGAATAGCTGCTAGCAGACGAACAGGAATCAGCTTACACTCCTGGCAATCAGTCTCTAACAGCATACAGCGGATCCCCCCAATAACGAGACAAGGCTCCGTGTTGAGGGTCAAGCAGTGGTCTGAGGTCCTGGCACACCCAGCCTGGTTTTTATTACATTTGTTTGCAAATACAGGTCCGCCCACAGGGAGGTATAAAACAACCAAGCCCATCTGGTGTACACGCCCCTAGGGGACCAGAATGAAGACTGTGACATAGGACAGATGCAGCACTGTAGGATACACAGAGACAATACATCCCCACAATGCATCATGGTTTTCTCCTCTCTGCCCTGGAGACACCCGAGGCGTAATCCAATTATCTCTCACGACAAAGAGAAATCACCAATACACATGTGCAGACAACAGGACAGACATCACCATTTAAACACACAATGGGACAATGGCACAATAGAAACACACCCAGTATTTTCCTCCCAAGCTGACAAGTTACACTTATTATAAATTGTTACAACTTTGTGAGTTTACATTGGCCATACATATAACTAACATCAATTTAAACAGTATAACTTGGGGACAAACCTATCCAAAATTCACTTGAATAGGTTCAGGGGTTTAAAAGTTAGTATGGGCCATAATCCTGAGGCAAAAGGCTGATAAACAGGCCTCTCCAAAACCCAGTGGCGAGGTTGGTTTCGCCACACATCTCCCCCCCCCCCCCCCCCAGGGAAGACTAACCAGATACCTGACCTCATGCCGGTCGGTACCTGAGTTAGTCTGGCAGCCCACCCACAACCCAATACTGGACCTGTTGCATTTGGTAGCCTGTCTCTGTCCAGTGAGTCCACCAAGGTTATGTTGGAAGCTGGTACTCCCGGTCTCTGTGTTGCTCCCTGGCTTAGAGTCTGGTTGTTGGAGGGGGAGACCGACTGTCTCTACCCCCTGTGCTGTAAGTGCAGAGACCACGGTCCCATCTGCACTGTTGTGGGGCTTACTGTCTCCCCCTGGTGCGTTAAGCTGCCGCTGGGGAGAGGGGGTAACGAGCTCCTCTCCCATACATACTTCCAGCCGCTGGGGAGGGCGACCGACCGTCTCCGCTCCCAATACAGTGTCCTGCTGCTGGGGAAAGGAGACTGGGCTCTCTATTCCCTGCTGGACACTCTGCCGCTGGGGGACAGGACCGACTGTCTCTGCCCCCTGTAACTCCGCCTGCCGCTGGGGAATGGAGACTGGGCTCCCAATTCCCTGTACATCACACGGCTGCTGGGGAAAGGAGACTGGGCTCCCAATTCCCGGCACATCACTCGGCCGCTGGGGAATGGAGACTGGGCTCCCAATTCCCAAAAAATCATGCTGCTGCTGGGGGGCAGGAACAACTACCTCTGTAACTCAGCCTGCCGCTGGGGAGGGAGGACGCTGCTCTCCTCTCCCTGCACTTCACACTGCCTTCCCGGCATATCACTCTGCTGCTGGGGGGCAGGAACAACTACCTCTGCCCCCTGTAACTCAGCCTGCCGCTGGGGAGGGAGGACGCTGCTCTCCTCTCCCTGCACTTCACACTGCCGCTGGGGAGAGGAGACTGAGCTCTCTCTGTCCCGCAACTGTAACTTCCGGTGGAGGTCCACCCAACGTGGCAGCTGACCGTCACCTTCTGCCCGGTATAGTAGGGTCTTGAACACTAGACTCCTCACGAACTTCACGTATTTCTCAGCTGGATTGGGTCCGAAGAAGTTCAGCCGCAACCACATCATACGGTCAAATTCCTCCACAGAGTATCTGTACTCCACTGCTGGTTCCATCCTGGTGCTTTTAGGGTCGCTGTACTGAGACATGCGTTGCCCTTAAGTTATAAAATCCAAAGAAATGGTGTCTCCTGTAGCTGTCCTTCTGGCTGTAGGAACGATCCCGCTGCTTGCCACCAATGTAACGGACCGTTTCAGCAGACAAGGGGTTAAAATCCATTTAGGCGATATGCCCCTTTCTGAGAGACAGGCCCAGCTACTGCAGAACACCCAAACTCCCGAACTGGATACAAAATAGCACTCCAAACTGGAACCTCACGAATAGCTGCTAGCAGACGAATAGGAATCAGCTTACACTCCTGGCAATCAGTCTCTAACAGCATACAGCGGATCCCCCCAATAACGAGACAAGGCTCCGTGTTGAGGGTCAAGCAGTGGTCTGAGGTCCTGGCACACCCAGCCTGGTTTTTATTACAGTTGTTTGCAAATACAGGTCCGCCCACAGGGAGGTATAAAACAACCAAGCCCATCTGGTGTACATGCCCCTAGGGGACCAGAATGAAGACTGTGACATAGGACAGATGCAGC
The DNA here is from genome assembly GCF_905171765.1 of Bufo bufo. NCBI lineage: Eukaryota > Metazoa > Chordata > Amphibia > Anura > Bufonidae > Bufo > Bufo bufo. Next base: position 633,309,306 of record NC_053392.1, read on the forward strand.
ACTGTAGGATACACAGAGACAATACATCCCCACAATGCATCATGGTTTGCTCCTCTCTGCCCTGAAAACACCAAAGGCGTAATCCAATTATCTCTCAAGACAAAGAGAAATCACCAATACACATGTGGGGACAACAGGACAGACATCACCATTTAAACACACAATGGGACAATGGCACAATAGAAACACACCCAGCATATTCCTCCCAAGCTGACAAGTTACACGTATTATAAATTGTTACAACTTTGTGAGTTTACATTGGCCATACATATAACTAACATCAATTTAAACAGTATAACTTGGGGACAAACCTATCCAAAATTCACTTGAATAGGTTCAGGGGTTTAAAAGTTAGTATGGGCCATAATCCTGAGGCAAGAGGCTGGTAAACAGGCCTCTCCAAAACCCAGTGGCGAGGTTGGTTTCGCCACACCAGACTTAAGGATAGGATTGTGGAACATCTAAAATCCCATGGATTGAAAGATGAAAAACAGCCTGGGTTTACTTCAGGGAGATCGTGTCAAACTAATCTTACAGATTTTTTTGATTGGGTGACTAAAATAATAGATGGCGGAGGTGCAGTAGACATCGCTTATCTGGACTTTAGTAAGGCTTTTGATACTGTCCCACATAGAACGCTTATCAATAAAGTGCAGTCTTTGGGCTTGGACTCCCATATTGTTGAATGGATTAGACAGTGGCTGAGGGACAGGCAACAGAGGGTTGTAGTCCATGGAGTATATTCAGACCAAGGTCTTGTTACCAGTGGGGTACCTTAGGGGTCTGTTCTGGGACCCATATTGTTTAATATCTTTATCAGCGAAATTGCAGAAGGCCTCGATGGTAAGGTGGGTCTTTTTGCTGATGACACAAAGATTTGTAACAGGGTTGATGTTCCTGGAGGGATACACCAAATGGAAAAGGATTTAGGAAAACTAGAGGAATGGTCAAAAATCTGGCAACTATAATGTAATGTTGATAATTGCAAGATAATGCACCTGGGGCGTAAAAACCCAAGAGCAGAATATACAATCAGTGATACAGTCCTAACCTCAGAGGAAAGGGATTTAGGGATCATTATTTCAGAAGACTTAAAGGTAGGCAGACCATGTCATAGAGCAGCAGGAGATGCTAGCAGAATGCTGGGGTGTATAGGGAGAGGCATTACCAGTAGACAGAGGGAGGCGCTCATGCCGCTCTACAGAGCACTAGTGAGACCTCATCTGGAGTATTGTGCGCAGTACTGGAGGCCATATCTCCAGAAGGATAGTGATACTTTGGAGAGAGTTCAGAGAAGAGCTACTAAACTGGTCCATGGATTGCAGGATAAAACTTACCAGGAAAGATTAAAGGACCTTAATATGTATAGCTTGGAAGAAAGAAGAGACAGAGGGGATATGAGAGAAACTGCTAAATACATAAAGGGAATCAACAAGGTAAAAGAGGAGAGAAGATTTACAAGAAGAAAAACTGCTACAAGAGGACATAGTGTTAAATTAGAGGGGCAAAGGGTTAACAGTAATATCAGGAAGTATTCCTTTACTGAGAGAGTAGTGGATGCATGGAATAGCCTTCCTGCAGAAGTGGTAGCTGCAGATACAGTGAAGGAGGTTAAGCATGCATGGGATAGGCATAAGGCTATCCTTCATATAAGATAGGGCCGGGGGCTATCCATAGTATTCAGTATATTGGGCAGACTAGATGGGCCAAATGGTTCTTATCTGCCGACACATTCTAGGCTTCTATTTATTTATCTATCTAGCCGATATCTAACTATCTATCTATCTGTCTATCTATCTATCTATCTATCTATCCGTATTTCACAAAATAGACGCTAAATCAGCACTCAGGAAAGTTGGGTGCCGCAATTAGCTATTGTCAATATTTATAAATGCTACATATCTGTGTTAGATGCGGCGATCAAATATTTTGCTCAAATCACGGATGCCTTCGATTTTATTAAACACGATCGTATAAATTAAAGCAAGTTTCAAAGATCGCAGGTCACTAACAAAAGGGACTGCGACAGTTACCTTTAAGGACCTGCGGTGACATCAGCTTTGGGCGGGGCTTTGTGGGAGGCTTGAGCGGTTTATGGGCGGGGAAAGGGACTCATCAAAGGTCCTTTAGCTAATAGATAGATAGATGCTGGATAGACAGATTAGCTAGATAACTTCATATTTTGTTGATATATTTTTGCTTAAATCACGGACGCCTTCAATTTTTATTAAACACGACCGTATATAATTAAAAGCAAATTTCAAATATCGCAGGTCACTAACAAAGGGAATGAAACAGTTAACTTTTAAGGACCTGCGGTGACATCATCAAAGGTCTTTTAGTTTTAGGATCCTAGATGGATCATTTATTGTCATTGTTTATAATGCCTTATTAAGAGGTTAATACAAGCTTAATATCATTTTATTTTTAAAGATATTAAAACTGAATTAAATTACTGACGTAATATCAGATCTAACAGAATAAAGGGGATTTGAATGGGCGGTATTTAGGCGGAGTTTGGGGCCGATGCCTGGGCTGGGCTGTGTGTAGTGGGCGGGGTTCTGGGCGGGGAAAGGGGCATGCCCACCTGTCACTTTTGTTTTGACAAGAAGTGTCCCCCTATACTACTCATACAGTGCCCCCCTTGGGTTACTTGAGGCGTTGAGCTTCTGTAACGGTCACGTACACGCACACACAGGGGGGAGGATAGTGACCACTGCGCTCCACCCTCACCCCTGGCCCTACCTACTTGTCTCACGAGTCCTGATGACAGGGGACAACTGGACGGCAGTCCCTAACTTAGGATACGTGCGGGAAGGACATACAAGACAAATAACAGATAGTGAACGGACCGGGTCAAAACCAAGAGGACAACGCAGTACAGAGGGATAAGCAAAGAATGGTCAGGAGAAGCCGGGGTCATAAATACCAGGAGAGTCGAGAAGTACCAAAGGAGTCCGCAAAGAATAGTCAGGTGGAAGCCGAGGTCACAATACCAGGAGGGATGCGCAGTACAGGAGTACAGCAATTCAGCCTTAATCAACAGACTGTAGATTCACACTAGTTCATTCAATAGCAGTTCCTCAAAAACAGCTTCGCTCCAGCTACTCAGCAGAATGTGACCTACGATACAGTCAATTCCAGCAAGAAGGCTACAGGAGTTCAAGTTCGTTCAAAAAACTGTTAATAGGGGGAGAGGGAGTAATACAGTTGTACGTACAGTACAGACCAAAAGTTTGGACACACCTTCTCATTCAAAGAATTTTCTTTATTTTCTTGACTATGAAAATTGTAGATTCACACTGAAGGCATCAAAACTATGAATTAACACATGTGGAATTATATACATAACAAACAAGTGTGAAACAACTGAAAATATGTCATATTCTAGGTTCTTCAAAGTAGCCACCTTTTGATTTGATTACTGCTTTGCACACTCTTGGCATTCTCTTGATGAGCTTCAAGAGGTAGTCCCCTGAAATGGTCTTCACTTCACAGGTGTGCCCTGTCAGGTTTAATAAGTGGGATTTATTGCCTTATAATTGGGGTTGGGACCATCAGAGGCATTGAGGAGAAGTCAGGTGGATACACAGCTGATAGTCCTACTGAATAGACTGTTAGAATTTGTATTATGGCAAGAAAAAAGCAGCTAAGTAAAGAAAAACGAGTGGCCATCATTACTTTAAGAAATGAAGGTCAGTCAGTCAGCCGAAAAATTGGGAAAACTTTGAAAGTAAGGGCTATTTGACCATGAAGGAGAGTGATGGGGTGCTGCACCAGATGACCTGGCCTCCACAGTCACCGGACCTGAACCCAATCGAGATGGTTTAGGGTGAGCTGGACCGCAGAGTGAAGGCAAAAGGGCCAACAAGTGCTAAGCATCTCTGGGAACTCCTTCAAGACTGTTGGAAGACCATTTCAGGGGACTACCTCTTGAAGCTCATCAAGAGAATGCCAAGAGTGTGCAAAGCAGTAATCAAAGCAAAAGGTGGCTACTTTGAAGAACCTAGAATATGACATATTTTCTGTTGTTTCACACTTGTTTGTTATGTATATAATTCCACATGGGTTAATTCATAGTTTTGATGCCTTCATAGTCATGAAAATAAAGAAAACTCTTTGAATGAGAAGGTGTGTCCAAACTTTTGGTCTGTACTGTATGTAAAGGGTTGGAGGAGAAAAAGGCTTCCAGATCTTCCAGTCTTCCTAAAGTTCCAGTACTAGCGGGGAAAGCCACCCCGGGAGGGGGAAGAAGAGGTACCTCCAAAAAAAAGGGGGGGTTCTTACACAGCTTAAGAAAACATATTGTCATGCACTAAAGGCACATTGGGCTGTAAGAGAGGGAATTAGTAACTGCATCATTTACTCCATGGGCCGGAATTTCAGCAAGAATGCCAGCATTTACCTTGCCCGGCAACCGTCCCGTCTTATTTAACGCAGAGAAGTTGGCATAGGCATACCCTCATCCAGAAACAATTTTGGGTTATTCTGCCCTTTCTCCACCTTCTTCATTGCCCTCCTTACCCCAAATCGCTTATGGGATTGGCCCTCTACCTCAGGCTCTGCAGAACAGAGGTAACCCTCAAATGTATATTTCAGGGCAAAGGGGGTAAGCCCTGCCGGTTTCCCAGCTGGAACCTTAGAGCCGATCCGTCGGTCTCAACTGCCCTCAATTGTTCTCCCTTGAAACCGCTTGCCTCTTCTCATTTCAGGGACCCAACCAAACACCCGAGAGCTGCTCATTCACCCTCCTCCGTTCTCCCAGGAGGGGGCCCAAGGGAGCGAGAGGGGAAGAAACAGCCTACTCTCAGACCTGTTTAGCAAATCGCCACTTAGCGCTGCCCCTCTCCATCGGCGCTCCAGTCACACTCTCCATCAGGGCAGGGGTTCGGCAGGGCCTCAAGGCCTTCAGGCGTTCTCCATTTCCACCAGGAGAAAGAGCGATCAGGTGAGTCGCAATAACAGCGGTTCGCGGCCAGGGCTCTCGACGAGGTTCACAGCAAAGTTTGCGTGCGGGACTCAGCTGGTCAGCAGGTCATCAGCTAGGGCGGCGTCTCATCTGGGCTGGGAGCTCACCATTCGGGAGGGGGAGCGCGCGTCACCTGCGTACGCCCGCACACATGCTCCACCCTGCACTCCCCCTAGAGGATGAAAGTTTATTCAAGTAAAGCTGTAGAACTTTTACCAAATCGGGACTCGACTTATTCTCTACCTCCTACAACTCCTCCCCTTTATTGATTTGGAGTCTAACCCTTAGGATTGACAGTGTCCAGGTAGGAGCACCGTTACACACAGAGAGATTATTAAGGCCGCACCACACCACTTGGCATTCCTTTAAACCTGAGAAATTATCAGCCCTAGGGGGCAGGCTATTGCGCATCCTTCTTATCACTGTTTATCGTATAAGGACAGGAGAAAACACAGGAGAGGTGGGAACTGATTATCAATCATCACTAGAACATCCTGCTTATCACTGTTTATAGTATAAGGACAGGAGAGAAGACAGGAGAGGTGAGGACTGATTATCTGTCACCACTAGAACATTGACAGGAACTGGAACACGCTGCCAAAGACGCCGATCCAGAGCATCCCAAACCTGCTCAATGGGTGACATGTCCGGTGAGTATGCTGGCAATGCAAGAACTGGGATGTTTTCAGCTTCCAGGAATTGTGCACAGATCCTTGCAATATGGGGCCGTGCATTATCAGGCTGCAACATGAGGTGATGGTCGTGGATGAACGGCACAACAATGGGTCTCAGGATCTCGTCACGGTATCTTTGTGCATTCAAAATGCCATCAATAAAATGCACCTGTGTTCGTTGTCCATAACATACGCCTGCCCATACCATAACCCCACCGCCACCATGGGCCACTCCATCCACAACATTGACGTCAGCAAACCACTCACCCACACGATGACACACTCGCTGTCTGCTATCTGCCCTGAACAGTGAAAACCAGGACTCATCCGTGCCAGACGCCATAGAATGTGAGCATTTGCCCACTCAAGTCGGTTACGACGACGAACTGCAGTCAGGTCCAGACCCCGATGACGAGCAGATGAGCTTCCCTGAGACGGTTTCTCACAATTTGTGCAGAAATTCTTTGGTTATGCAAACAGATTGTTGCTGCAGCCGTCCGGGTGGCTGGTCTCAGACGATCATGGAGGTGGACATGCTGGATGTGGAGGTCCTGGGCTGGTGTGGTTACATGTGGTCTGTGGTTGTGAGGCAGGTTGGATGTACTGCCAAATTCTCTGAAATGCATTTGGAGACGGCTTATGGTAGAGAAATGAACATTCATTGCACGGGCAACAGCTCTGGTAGACATTCCTGCAGTCAGCATGCCAGGTGCACACTCCCTCAAACGTTGCGACATCTGTGGCATTGTGCTGTGTGATCAAACTGCACATTTCAGAGTGGCCTTTTATTGTGGGCAGTCTAAGGCACACCTGTGCAATATTCATGCTGTCTAATCAGCACCTTGATAGCACCTGTGAGGAGGGATGGATTATCTCGGCAAAGGAGAAGTGCTCACTAACACAGATCTAGACGGATTTGTGAACAATATCTGAGAGTAATGGGTCTTTTGTGTCTGTAGAAAATGTTTCAGATCTTGGAGTTCAGCTCATGCAAAATGGGAGCAAAACTGAAAGTGTTGTGTTTATATTTTTGCTCAGTGTAGTTTATAGTAGTGAAAATTCCACAAACATATACAAATATACATGACTGAAGGAATAAAGATAAAAAGGTTACACTTACATAAAAGATTTTGTATTAGGATAATATTTTCAATAATATATAAACATCTACAGTACATTATGTTGAAATATAATATGGTAATAAATGAATGGTATGGTACACTGTGATAATATAGGTTAGCTATAATCACCAACTTTGGTGTAGTCATAGGAAAGAAGAAGAAATCTTCAATCAAGACTAAAGTCAGTAGAAAATGTCATGTTTTCTAGAGACTGTGATATTCATGAAGTCTATAAACATAACGACTGATGGGCACAGAGTCCCAGGAAAAGACTTGGAGGTTAACAAATCTGTGTTATATTCTGGGAAAGGTGTGAAGATAAGGGGCACTGGAGAGTGACCCAAGACAAGGGTGAAGAGCACCTGAAGCACACCTGTCCATAGACATCTCCAGAGGTAAAATTCATATAAAGAAAGTTCTGTCCTGACAGAAAGTCTGTGACAGAAGGACTGGCATCTAAAATGAAGAAATGAGCTGAAGGAGAGCGAGTGCTGAAGAGCTTCAGTAAGTGATTTAGATTTAGAATAGCTAGGGTTCAAGCAGTGAGATAGTTAGTGCCTATGTACGGCCTAGGGTGTTTCCATTGGATTGCCATAACCACCTCTGTGAATCTGTGAAGTTCAGGAATCTGCTACTTGTGATACTAATAGTAAGGCTGGTTACAGCATTGATTTGTGGGTGGGGCTGCCCTCTATATAATCCCAAGCGGCCTCACCCTGGGGACGGTCGCTTCGTGCAGCTTCCTCCAGTCGGTTTCGTCACTTCCGGTTCGTCAGTGTTCCCCCAGCCTACGTCACTTCCGCGGTAAGTCGCTGCTCTCCAGCTTCCTCGGCCTGTCTGCCAGCGCTGGGCTCGGCCGGGATTTCCTCCCTGTAACGAACCGTTCAGCACACAACTCCGTTCAGACGATATCCTCCTTTCCAATGCACAGGCAGCTACTGCAAGCACCAGTCTGCCGAACTGCAAACTACACGAACACTGGAAACCGCTGAACAGGAAAAGCATACAATCGGCTTACACTCCTGGCAATCAGCATACAATCCAATTCCCCCAATAACGAGACAACACTTCGCTTGAGGGTTAAGCAGAACTCTTTAATGGGTTATTTTTCAGCCTTTTATGCAGGTCTCCTAGCAAGGGACACTTCCCCTGGGGCCCTTGTAAAAGACTGTGACAGTTTATATTTTAGCCAATCACATGCATTTACAGTATTGAAACCTTACCAGCAATTGTACACAAAATCCCCTTCCCTCTGTCTGTAACGCAATCAACAAAATACAATGAGCATTGTCTGTGACGCAATTAACTAACACACTGGCATTGTCTGAGACGCAATCAACAAAATACAATTACCAAACGTAATGGGCTAACTTAATCACTCACAGACAGAAAACACACATTTTCCCCCCAAACACAGAAAACCCCCCCAAAACCCCACATATCCCCATAATGTATACATCCATGGATAGCTCTGATCTGGGTGAACAACATATCCAAAAATCACTCAGATCCGAACAGGAGTTCCCGAATTCCATGGAAGTCACATTTGGCCGGCTGCAAGCATGGCTTTCCTGCCCAAAACAGTTCCACAGATTTAAGCTGTGCGGCCGGTCTGTCTTCTCCCTCAAAGTTAGTATATGGGCCATAATCCTGGGCAGGAGGCGGGCAAACAGCCCCCTCCAAACACCGTGGCGAAGTGGCTTTTGCCACATATCTTCCCATTCTGGGGGAGACTAACCAGGTAGCTGACCTTCTGTCGGTCAGTGCCTGAGTTAGTCGAGTCACCCACCCACAGTAAATTATAATATAGAATCCGCAGTGCAGACCCCCCCCCCCCAACACTTGGTTACTGCACCCGGGCAATTTTGTAGCTTGTTTCGGTCCCATGGCTTCACCATGGCTGTGTTGGGCACTGGTCTCTTGGCTTTGTGGGTCGCTGAGTGAGCAGAGACCGGCGGGACTCTGCCCTGGTGCCAGCGCTTCAGCTGGGGGGAACTGCAGATAGACAAGCCTGGGACAAGGGGACAAAGGAGGGCAGAGGCCAACTGTGCTCTGCCCAGTTGCCAGCTCTTCCGCTGGAGCAACCGGGGTATAGTCCCGCCCGGTGACAAAGGGAAAGTTAGGGCAGAGGCCAGCGGCGCTCTGCCCAGATGCCAGCTCTTCTGCTGGGAGGGGGTCAGAGGAAGCTAACGGCTCCTCTACTGACCTCAGTACCTCGGTAGGGGTTAGCTGTGGAGGGTAGGGATCGCTTACCTCCTCCTCCTGGTACTCACACTGCCACTAAAGATCTGGGCCGACTGCCCAGCATCCCTGTAGGGCCGGTAGAGAGACTTCGGTCCCGTCTCCCCCTGCCTGCTGGGAGTCCTCCCAGGACCAGTCTATGAGGTCCGCGACCTCCGGTACTTCTGGTTCCTGTTGGGGGAGAGGACCGACTGTCTCTTCTCCCATGAATACACACTGGCGCTGGGGAGAAGGACGGCACCTTCAGCTCCCTGTAACTCACACTGCCGCTGGGGAGCAAGGACGGTACCTTCAGCTCCCTGGGACTCACTTGGCTTCTGGGGAGAGAGACCAACTATCTCTGCTCCCTGCAGGACACACTGCCGCTGGGGAGGAAGGACAGCACTTTCAGCTCCCTGTGGATCACTTGGCCACTGTGGAGAGGGACCAACTGTCTCCTCTCCTAAGGGTACACACTGCCGCTGGAGAGAGAGACCGGTTGTCTCTGCTCCCAATACAATACTCGGCTGTTGGGGAGGAAGGACGGCACCTTCATCTGCCTGTAACTCACACTGCCTCTGGGGAAAAAGGACGGCACCTTCAGCTCCCGGGAACTTGCTTGGCTGCTGGGGTATCTCCCCCCTGTCTACCGCTGCCATGGCCTGCAGGTACTCTCTGATCCTCGACTTCACGATCTGTACGAGGTTTTCGCAGGGTTGGGTCCCAAGAGAGACAGTACCCCATTAACCTCTCTATCAAACTCCTCCTGAGTGTAGCAGGGCTCCAAGCGGCTTCACCCTGGGGACGGTCGCTTCGTGCAGCTTCCTCCAGTCGGTTTCGTCACTTCCGGTTCGTCAGTGTTCCCCCAGCCTACGTCACTTCCGCGGTAAGTCGCTGCTCTCCAGCTTCCTCGGCCGGGGGCAGCGGTCCGTCCGGTCTGCCAGTGCTGGGCTCGGCCAGGATTTCCTCCCTGTAACGGACCGTTCAGCACACAACTCCGTTCAGACGATATCCTCCTTTCCAATGCACAGGCAGCTACTGCAAGCACCAGTCTGCCGAACTGCAAACTACACGAACACTGGAAACCGCTGAACAGGAAAAGCATACAATCGGCTTACACTCCTGGCAATCAGCATACAATGTAATTCCCCCAATAACGAGACAACACTTCGCTTGAGGGTTAAGCAGAACTCTTTAATGGGTTATTTTTCAGCCTTTTATGCAGGTCTCCTAGCAAGGGACACTCAGCTCCTGGTAAGTCTCCTTGCAGCGGTGCGAGTCTCATTTTTCTGGACAGGGCCTTTCGGCAGCGGCATCCACGGCGCTTCAGGTAAGGCTGACCGCTCTCGCTGGGCTCGACTTGCGCCACTCCTCGTCAGAGCCGCACCGCTCTGCGTCCTCGTCATCGCAGGATTTTACGTGGGCCCCCTAACACCCGGTTTCCCAGTGGGCATGCGTCGGGGCGTCACTCCCCAGATAGCTGATGAATTTATGATTGGTTTTTATTAGGTGGAAGAATATTTTAATTGCAAAAATTCTAATGAAGAAAAATTTTGCCCTCCACCTAACCCACCTTATTTAACTGGTACAAGTACATTTTCAGTACGCCTGACCTGGGGGTATGTATTGTTATGTATTTCATTTATTTGGCAGTACATTCCAGCTGAGAAGGTATGGTTGGCATTGGTTGGCAGGAACAGGGCTGGCCAGCCTGTTTCTCCATTCCTGGTTGGAGTGGGCTGGTCCTGCTTCTTGCTAGGAGGGGGAGTTCATGTATAGAGACAGAGAGGAGAGGAAGCACATGCCAGAGCTTCTACTCCTGGGAACAATAGATGAGTCCAAAAAACTGAGCTTCAAGAAAGCAGCTGAGAGACCAGCCACCAGTGTGATCAGATAAGTACTGCTTTGCGGATGCTGCTGCGGGGTCGGGGACTGCGGCTCAGACACCCATCACTTATGCTACCGTTGACCCGGGTCGGGTTCGGGTCTGGACCTTGCAGTGGACCCCTATACCCACAGGTGACAATCAATTGCTGCACAATCAGCTCTATGCCTCCTCGACTGGCGCCAGAGACTGCACTTTCCATTGCTGCTACTGGATGTAACACAAGTTATCCCCTCTAGTGTAGCTGACTCCATGAATCTTGTCTTGTTGCCTTACAGCAATTGGGCTGCAGGATGCCGGTAGTGCCAGAGGCGCCCGTGGCGTGGATTGGGTCCGCAGCATTGCTCCGGTAGGGCTCCGACCCATCCCATGCTCTGGGCCTGGGCTTAAGGTGGATGTTCTGCCATGCACATCAGGGAGTTCTCCAGTCATCTGAAGATCGGCAGTCTCCACTTGGCTTATACATTTGACGGGGGGCAGGATTTCCCTTAACCGGGTCCTTCCCTTCCCAGGTTAGGTGGAGGTGCTATTTTCCGGTTTTCTAATGTACCATTTTGGGCAAATCTTTCTTAAAACAAACAGGGCTGCGGTACTGTCTGATATCCAGTCCTCCCGATCAGCCAAGTAGCTGTTCATCAGCTTCCTGAATTGTTCAGGTATCACACATTCGTCTTTTGTCTGTGTTCCCTGCTTCTTGTCGCGCTCTCACATCATCTGATGTCTCCCTGGATCGCCCAGGCCCACGCTGCCTCTGTCATCCTGGATCGCCCAGGCTCGCTCTGTCATCCTGGATCGCCCAGGCTCGCTCTGTTTCTGTCATCCTGGATTGCCAAGGCTCGCTCTGTCTCTATCATCCTGGATCGCCCAGGCTCGCTCTGCCTCTGTCTTCCTGGATCGCCCAGGCTCGCTCTGTTTCTGTCAATCCTGGATTGCCCAGGCTCGCTCTGTCTCTATCATCCTGGATCGCCCAGGCTCGCTCTGTCTCTATCATCCTGGATCGCCCAGGCTCGCTCTGCCTCTATCATCCTGGATCGCCCAGGCTCGCTCTGCCTCTGTCTTCCTGGATCGCCCAGGCTCGCTCTGTTTCTGTCAATCCTGGATTGCCCAGGCTCGCTCTGTCTCTATCATCCTGGATCGCCCAGGCTCGCTCTGTCTCTATCATCCTGGATCGCCCAGGCTCGCTCTGCCTCTATCATCCTGGATCGCCCAGGCTCGCTCTGCCTCTGTCTTCCTGGATCGCCCAGGCTCGCTCTGCCTCTGTCATCCTGGATTGCCCAGGCTCGCTCTGTCTCTATCATCCTGGATCGCCCAGGCTCGCTCTGCCTCTGTCATCCTGGATCGCCCAGGCCCACGTTGCCTCTGTCTTCCTGGATCGCCCAGGCTCGCTCTGCCTCTGTCTTCCTGGATCGCCCAGGCTCGCTCTGTTTCTGTCAATCCTGGATTGCCCAGGCTCGCTCTGTCTCTATCATCCTGGATCGCCCAGGCTCGCTCTGTCTCTATCATCCTGGATCGCCCAGGCTCGCTCTGCCTCTATCATCCTGGATCGCCCAGGCTCGCTCTGCCTCTGTCTTCCTGGATCGCCCAGGCTCGCTCTGCCTCTGTCATCCTGGATTGCCCAGGCTCGCTCTGTCTCTATCATCCTGGATCGCCCAGGCTCGCTCTGCCTCTGTCATCCTGGATCGCCCAGGCCCACGTTGCCTCTGTCTTCCTGGATCGCCCAGGCTCGCTCTGCCTCTGTCTTCCTGGATCGCCCAGGCTCGCTCTGTTTCTGTCAATCCTGGATTGCCCAGGCTCGCTCTGTCTCTATCATCCTGGATCGCCCAGGCTCGCTCTGCCTCTGTCATCCTGGATCGCCCAGGCCCACGTTGCCTCTGTCTTCGTGGATCGCCCAGGCTCGCTCTTCCTCTGTCATCCTGGATCGTCACTTTACTAACTATCCGGTGCCTTCCTGAATCGCTCAGGTCATTTAACAGCCCGGCACCTGCCTGAATCGCTCAGGCCCTTGTTACCTCCTGTGTCGCTCGGTTCAAATAAATATTTAACACCTAGCAGTGTTGGTAGTCTTTGGCTGACACATTTGACAGGGGGCAGGATTTCCCTTAACCGGGTCCTTCCCTTCCCAGGTTAGGTGGAGGTGCTAATTTCCGGTTTCCTAATGTACCATTTTGGGCAAATCTTTCTTAAAACAAACAGGGCTGCGGTACTGTCTGATATCCAGTCCTCCCGATCAGCGAAGTAGCTGCTCAACAGCTTCCTGAATTCTTCTGGTATCACGAATACGTCTTTTGTCTGTCTTCCCTGCTTCCTGTCGCGCTCTCACTTCATCTGATGTCTCCCTGGATCGCCCAGGCCCACGCTGCCTCTGTCATCCTGGATCGCCCAGGCTCGCTCTGTCATCCTGGATCGCCCAGGCCCACGTTGCCTCTGTCTTCCTGGATCGCCCAGGCTCGCTCTTCCTCTGTCATCCTGGATCGTCACTTTTACTATCTATCCGGTGCCTTCCTGAATCGCTCAGGTCATTTAACAGCCCGGCACCTGCCTGAATCGCTCAGGCTCTTGTTACCTCCTGTGTCGCTCGGTTCAAATAAATATTTCACACCTAGCAGTGTTGGTAGTCTTTGGCTGACACATTTGACAGGGGGCAGGATTTCCCTTAACCGGGTCCTTCCCTTCCCAGGTTAGGTGGAGGTGCTAATTTCCGGTTTCCTAATGTACCATTTTGGGCAAATCTTTCTTAAAACAAACAGGGCTGCGGTACTGTCTGATATCCAGTCCTCCCGATCAGCGAAGTAGCTGCTCAACAGCTTCCTGAATTCTTCTGGTATCACGAATACGTCTTTTGTCTGTCTTCCCTGCTTCCTGTCGCGCTCTCACTTCATCTGATGTCTCCCTGGATCGCCCAGGCCCACGCTGCCTCTGTCATCCTGGATCGCCCAGGCTCGCTCTGTCATCCTGGATCGCCCAGGCCCACGTTGCCTCTGTCTTCCTGGATCGCCCAGGCTCGCTCTTCCTCTGTCATCCTGGATCGTCACTTTTACTATCTATCCGGTGCCTTCCTGAATCGCTCAGGTCATTTAACAGCCCGGCACCTGCCTGAATCGCTCAGGCTCTTGTTACCTCCTGTGTCGCTCGGTTCAAATAAATATTTCACACCTAGCAGTGTTGGTCTCTTTTTGTCCACTTATTCAGGCCTACCCCGCACTGGCTCCAGGCACAGTTCAGCCAGATTGATCATGGAGGGCTGGTAGGCATCCCTCCCCACTCCACGCTCATGCACACCTCAGCCCAGACCACAAATAGTAAGGCTGGTTACAGCCTGGATTTGTGGGTGGGGCTGCCCTCTATATAATCCCAAGCGGCCTCACCCTGGGGACGGTCGCTTCGTGCCCCACCCTCCCGACCCTTTTTTCTTTCATTTCACTTTCCTGGGTGGCCCACTTATTCAGGCCTACCCCGCACTGGCTCCGGGCACAGTTCAGCCAGATAGATCATGGAGGGCTGGTAGGCATCCCTCCCCACTCCACGCTCATGCACACCTCAGCCCAGACCACAAAAGCTAAATGTTTTGTTAAAGGACTACGTTCATTTTATTTCATTGTCAACAATTAGGGTTGAGCGAACCCGAACTGTAAAGCTCGGGTTCGTACCGAACTTTAGGATTTTTGGACCCCGGACCCGAACCCGAACATTTCAGTAAAAGTTTGGGTTCGGGTTCGGTGTTCGGTGAGTTAATGGCCCTTTTTGAAAGGCTGCAGAGCAGCCAATCAACAAGCGTTTATCTAGTGTGCCCTTAGAAGCCATCACAGCCTTGCCTACTAATGGCATGGCTGTGATTGGCCAGTGCAGCATGTGACCCAGCCTCTATATAAGCTTGGGTCACGTAGCGCTGCACGTCACTCTGCTGTGCTCAGTGTAGGGAGAGGACGCGGCTGCTATGAGGGAGAGAATCTGATATCAGAACTTGTTGTTAACTCAGTGATCGACATAGATATAGTTGTGTGGGAGCAGTGCACAATCTTTTTACCCTGCCCTGAGCCCAGTGACACGGAAAAAGAACTTTTATCCGTCTGATAGTTAGGTGGGCGGCGGCGGCCATTTTATGCAAGTTCAGTGCACCAGCACAGCATATGTGCCAAGGGAAGGAAAAATAATATAGGTACTCCGTCTGTGAGTTCAGGGACCCAGGGGGTGACATATTCACATTTTTTTTCTGTAAAGTACAATCCAAGTAAATCCATCTGTTAGATTCTGTGGGGACAAATTATATATTTTTTGCTAAAAAGTACCTCTGCGTTTAATAAGGGACGTGGCCCCGGTCGTGGCGCTGCTGGTGGAGCTCCTGTTGCAGGGAGAGGACGTGGTCGATCTGTGCCAGCTACACGCACAAGTGAAACCCCTTCCTCAGGTGCGAGTAGGCGACAGAACCTGCAGCGGTATTTGGTCGGGCCTAATGCTGCTCTACGAATGGTGAGGCCTGAACAAGTACAGGCGATAGTAGATTGGGTGGCTGACAGTGGATCCAGTTCCTTCACATTGTCTCCCACCCAGTCTCCTGCTGAAAGACCACAGTTGGCACCTGCAGCCGATGTCCATCAGTCTTTCACCTCGCCCCCTTGCAAATCAGCCAAGCAGTCTGAGCCCCAAGTCATGCAGCAGTCTCTTCTGCTTTTTGATGACCTCGTTAGCAGGGTTTCCCAGGGCCGTCCACCTAGCCCTGCCCCAGAAGTGGAAGAGATTGAGTGCACCGATGCCCAACCACTTATCTGTCAAGATGAGTACATGGGAGGACCATCGCAGCACGTCTCGGATGATGACGAAACACAGGTGCCAACTGCTGGGGCTTTCTGCAGTGTGCAGACCGACAAGGAAGGCAGGGGTGAAGACTGGGTGGAAGATGATGTGGAGGACGATGAGGTCCTCGACCCCACATGGAATCAAGGTCATGCGAGTGACCTATGAAGTTCGGAGGAAGAGGCGGTGGTCGCACAGAGCCACCAGCACAGCAGAAGAGGGAGCAGGGTGCAAAAGCATCTGTTACATTCTTGGGTGACATTTTACAATTTTTGCCGTATACAAACCCCTGCTCTGCATAGGTGACAGGGGTTTGTATACGGCAAAAATCGTCCGTTCAATTGGTGGGTGACATGAACCCATTTTTGCAGTTGAAAAACCCCTGCTCTGCATAGGTGACAGGCACTTACATTTCTAAAATTTGTCTTTAATTGACGCGCGCCACCTCCTTTCATTCGATCCTTCCGCTTTAACAACTTGTCCCACATTTCCGCTCAATCACATTGCAGTAATTGATCTCCGTTGGATGAGGTCTCCCTTTCTCACGCTCCCTCTCCGGCGTGGAAACCTGATTCGCCGATAACCGTGATCAACATGGTAGGTGCAGAAAAGAACATCGAATGTTGATAGAGAAGATATCCAAATGGATGGTGGACGTCACAGGGACGTGCGATCAGGCAGAAGTTATCTAGAGTCAATAAAGCGGCAGCAGGGCCTCTCCTGTCTAACGTTTCCAAATCCTAAATACCCCAGTGACATTCCCTATAATTTATTATTAATCATTCCAATAACAGGGCATCTTAAGAGTCCTGTATTGTTATTTATCGTCACTACCTCCCCGAGTCGGGAGTGGGTAATTGCCGCACGCCCCCTCTTTAACTTGGATGCTTATGCTTCAATACTTTGTCCCACATTTACGCTTGACTACATTTAATTTCATCCATTGACCTCCCTTGGATGTGGTCTCTCTTTCTCACGCTCCCTCTCCGGCCGGAACCCTGATTCCCCGCCACCCGTGATCACCATGGTAGGCGCAAAAAAGAACATCGAAAGTTGATAGAGCAGAATATCCAATTGGATGGTGAACGTCACGGGGACGTGCGACATGGTGGAGCAGTAAGTGTGCACACGCCTACATGAACTGACTGACCGGGGTCAGCCCCTGCAACTTCTGGGTCTCCAGATTGGGCACATGCCTGAGCTTGCCCTTTACCCCTTGGAGGTGCTGGCCTGCCCTGCAGCCGGTGTATTGTCTGAACGTGTGTTTAGCACGACTGGAGGGGGATATCACAGGTTATATTTCCCAATGTTTTGGGGTGTACCCTAATTTTAAAAATAAAATTTAAAACCAAAAACCAGTGCAGGCTACCTCCTCCTCCTCCACCGCCGCTTCCACCTACACCGCCACATCCACCGCCTCCTCAACCTCCTACTCCATATGGACCTTGTCCTCCTAGATCAAGATTATTATTTATTTTTTAACGTATTTTATGTTATTTTAAGTCATTTCCCTATCCACAGTTGTTTGCAGAGCACTTGCCATGCTCTTAACCACATTTTGCTGGCATTTGCAGCCCTCTAGCCCTTTCCATGACATTTTTACAGCCATTTTAGTGCTCAATGGGGTTTGGGGTCAAGTTCGGGTCCCGAACTCAAACTTTTTTTGTGAAGTTCGGCCAAACCCGTCGAACCTGAACATCCAGGTGTCCGCTCAACTCTACCAACAATCATGCCGAGAGCGTGAAATTCTTCATATGAGGCTAAATGGACAGTTAATCCAAATTCCTTATAAAGTTCTACCAAATTATAACTGGTGAGAAAGAAGAGGAATGACAAAAGTAACAGCTGTCCTGAGTGAGTTACAAGACGCTTCTGAAGAAGACCAAGGAATTCCTGGTATGCAAGTCAAAATCTGTGTCCAGGAAAGTGTCACCACAAATAGTAAAAAGAGATAGATCTTGTACATGGACATCATTGGGATAATATGATACAATTCAATGTAAGGACTGCACATCATCTGCATACAATTCTATCTATCGATCCTATCATAGACTTTATGTGAGTCAAATTTAAGATGAATGAGTGAAACTAAAGTATCAAGACCATGACAAGACCAGAGGAAGATGATGAAGAGAAGAAGATGCCTAATAAGATAGTAGATTAGTTCCTAAATTTATTTCATTAGTATTCAATCACAGTTTACCGTATGTTCAGAAAATATTATTATTTTTGGTCAAATAAATAATTGAAGGACAATTAATTTATAAAGAAGGAAAGAAGAATGAAGAGTCCAAGATAATTGTAAAATTAGATTTTGTGGGTTCGAAAAGAAGTATCTCACACTCAAGAGGGGGAAATGTTAAATAATATGTGATATAAAATTAATTGGTATTTAATATAAAGGATGTAATACATTACACACTGGCACCATTTATAGTGATACACAAGGGCGATGGGAGGTCTGTATGAGGACGTCAAGACCTATATTTGAAGTCTCCATATATGACAATGTATAAGCCATACATTAGTAAGACACGCCTGTATCTAGGGTATAAGGACAGACAAGGGGGTCTTCTTGCACTCACTCTGTTGGGGGTTGTTTTCTGCTGAACATGATTGAAGACACAGATGGAGCCTAAGAAGGAATTCCTCCCCTTAAGAAAGGATACTCATGGACAATTAGATTACGACTTCCTAAACTATTTTTGTAAGTAAGGTAAGATTTGTAAGGTAAGATTTGTTTGATTTGTTTGATTTAAATTTAACTCAAGCACAGAGTGTGTGAAACCATCGACTCCTATGTCTAATGTATGCAAGACTGCAGCCAAGGACAAATAAGATAAAGTGAAGTCTCAAAGGAAGCAGCTGTTGCTGGGTGATTCAATCATAAGAAGTGTGGAGCTTAAAGAAAATGGTTTTGTGAGATGTCTCCCTGGGGCTACTGCTAGAAGAGATAGAAGACGTATTATTAATATTGTTAAGCAAGCAAAGCAGGAAGGGGACGTGGATGTTCTTGTCCATCTAGGGACAAATGACCTGGCTTGCAATGAAGTGTCAAAGGTGAAAAAATATTTTATCACACTTGGTAATGACGTACAGGATTTTGCATCCAGCATTTCATTTTCTGAAGTTCTGCCTGTGCATAATGTTCAGAATGATAGGCAGAGGCGCCTAAAGGAGTTCAACATATGGCTTGGTAAATGGTGTCAAGAGCAAGGATTTGGCTTTGTTTCTCATGATAGCTCTACTTGGAATAGAAAGGAACTGTACAAAAAAGATGGTTTGCATCTTTCTTTTAAAGGAACAAATGTACTTAGTGAACAACTCCAAGAATTTGCGAAAGAGTATTTAAACTAGGAAGGGTGGGCAAAAGAGTGAAAATAAAAGAGTCCAATTGCCCCCCGAAACAATGCCAGAACAGGTCAGAAGCACAGAGGTTAAGAAATGATAAGCTCAGAGTCCTGTCTACAAATGCTCGCAGTTTAGGTAAAAAAATCAATGAACTTGGGTCAATAATGGCATCTGAGAATGTAGATTTAGTGGCTGTTACGGAGACATGGTTTAATGAAAGAAATGACTGGGACATAACCATACCTGGGTACTCTTTATACAGAAGAGACAGAGAAGGCAAGAAAGGAGGAGGAGTGGCCCTGTATGTGAAAGATAGCATTAAATCTAACCTAATACAAGTTGGTGAGGCCAACATAGAGTCAGTTTGGGTTACGTTGCAGTTTGCTAACCATGCAGTAACTCGTGTAGGTGTGATATATAGACCACCTGGTCAAGTTAAAGAACTAGATGATCTACTAGTTGAAGAAATAGCTAAAATGACAATGAAAGGAGAAGTTATCATTATGGGAGATTTCAATCTTCCAGATATAAACTGGAAAACCAAAATAGCAAGTTCTACCAGGAGTACAGATATTCTAAATTCCCTACTGGGGTTATCTCTACAACAAGTGGTTAAGGAGCCAACCCGGAGGGAGGCCATTTTGGATTTGGTATTCACAAATGGGGATTCGGTATATGATGTCATTGTAGGCGAAACCTTGGGATCTAGTGATCACCAGTCAGTGTGGTTTAATATAAGAACTGTGAAAGAGTCCCACCACACAAAAACAAAAGTTTTAGATTTTAGAAAAACAGACTTTTCAAAAATGAAATTAGTCATAAATGAGTCCTTATCAGACTGGAACGGATTACATGGAGTCCAGGAGAAATGGGACTACTTAAAAGGTGCATTATTGAAGGCAACAGAAAATTGCATTAGACTTGTCAGTAAAAGCAAAAAAAAGGAAGAGACCACTGTGGTACTCAGCAGAAGTGGCCCAAATCATTAAAAATAAAAAGCTAGCATTTTGTAATTATAAAAAAACCCAGAGCAATGAAGATAAGGAAATCTACAAGATTAGGCAGAAAGAGGCCAAGCAAGTTATAAGAACTTCTAAAGCGCAGGCAGAAGAAAAACTAGCTCAGTCTATGAAAAAAGGGTATAAGACATTCTTCAGATATATAAATGAAAAGAAGGAAATTAAAACAAAGAATAACTAAATTAAAAACAAAGGACGGAAGGTATGTAGAAGAGAATAAAGGGCTAGCCGACTGCCTTAATGAATACTTCTGTTCAGTTTTTACAAAAGAAAAAGGAGAAGGACCTCCACTAGAAAGGATGACTAATAAATCGTTTGATGCATGTATCTTTACAGAGGAAGATTTTCTAACTTTGCTGTCTAAAGTGAAGACAAATAAGTCACAGGGGCCTGATGAGATACACCCAAAATTATTAAAAGAGCTTAGTGGTGAGCTGGCAAAACCGTTAACAGATTTATTTAACCAATCATTAGTAACAGGAGTCGTCCCGGAAGATTGGAAATTGGCAAATGTCGTGCCCATTCACAAGAAAGGTAGTAGGGAGGAATCGAGCAACTATAGACCAGTGAGTCTGACATCAATAGTAGGCAAATTAATGGAAACCCTATTAAAGGATAGGATTGTGGAACATCTAAAATCCCATGGATTGCAAGATGAAAAACAACATGGGTTTACTTCAGGGAGATCATGTCAAACAAATCTTATAGATTTTTTTGACTGGGTGACTAAAATAATAGACGGTGGAGGTGCAGTAGACATCGCATATCTAGATTTTAGTAAGGCTTTTGACACTGTCCCACATAGAAGACTTATCAATAAACTGCAGTCATTGAGCATGGACTCCCATATTGTTGAGTGGATTAGGCAGTGGCTGAGTGACAGACAGCAGAGGGTTGTAGTCAATGGAGAACATTCAAAACAAGGTCATGTTACCAGTGGGGTTCCACAGGGATCTGTACTGGGACCAATTTTGTTTAATATCTTCATAAGTGATATTGCAAAAGGCCTTGATGGTAAGGTTTGTCTTTTTGCTGATGACACAAAGATATGTAACAGGGTTGATGTTCCTGGAGGGAAACGCCAAATGGAAAAAGACTTAGGAAAACTAGAAGAATGGTCAGAACTCTGGCAACTGAAATTTAATGTGGATAAGTGCAAGATAATGCACCTGGGGTGTAAAAACCCAAGGGCAGAATATAGAATATTTGACACAGTCCTGACCTCAGTATCTGAGGAAAGGGATTTAGGAGTAATTATTTCAGAAGACTTAAAGGTGGGAAGACAATGTAATAGGGCAGCACGAAATGCCAGCAGAATGCTTGGATGTATAGGGAGAGGTATAAGCAGTAGAAAGAGTGAAGTGCTTATGCCGCTGTACAGAACACTGGTGAGACCTCACTTGGAGTATTGTGCGCAGTACTGGAGGCCATATCTCCAGAAGGCAATAGATACTCTAGAGAAAGTTCAGAGAAGAGCTACTAAACTGGTCCATGGATTGCAGGATAAAACTTACCAGGAAAGGTTAAAGGACCTTAACATGTATAGCTTGGAAGAAAGAAGAGACAGAGGGGAGATGAGAGAAACTGCTAAATACATAAAGGGAATCAACTCGGTAAAAGAGGAAAGAATATTTAAAAGAAGAAAAACTACCACAAGAGGACACAGTTTTAAATCAGAGGGGCAAAGGTTTAAAAGTAATATAAGGAAGTATTACTTTACTGAGAGAGTAGTGGCTGCATGGAATAGCCTTCCTGCAGAAGTGGTAGCTGCAAATACAGTGAAGGGGTTTAACCTCTTAAGGACACATGACGTACCGGTACGTCATGATGTCCTGGTACTTAAGGACACATGACGTACCGGTACGTTATGTGTTGTTCCGATCACTGCCGCCCAGCCGGCAGTGATCGGAACCCGGTGCCTGCTCAAATCATTGAGCAGGCACCTAGGCTAAATGCGCGGGGGGGTCCCGTGACCCCCCCATGTCGGCGATCGCGGCAAACCGCAGGTCAATTCAGACCTGCGGTTTGCTGCGATTTCTGCAGTTTCTGGTCCGCGGGGATCAGAAACTTTATATGCCTAAAAAAAGTTTTATTCACCCCCCCCTGCACCCCCGAATGATTTTTATGGTGGCGGGAGGTGCAGGGGGAGGGTTGCGGGCGGTGTGGGCGGTGCGGGAGGCGGGCGGTGCGGCAGGCGGGATCGCGATCCCCCGCCCGCCTCCCCTTGAAAATTCATTGGTGTTCAGTGGGTATACCAGGGTGCCAGCACATTGCTGGCACCCTGGTATAAACGGCTGACATCTGCGATGCGATGTCAGCCGTTTAACCCTTTCCATACAGCGGTCCGTACGGACCGCTGTATGGAAAAGGTTAACAGCGCAGGGAGCTCCCTCCCTCTCCCATCGGGGGGCTGCTGTGCCTTTGCAGCCCCCCGATGGAGAGGGAGAGAGCCCCCAGACAGCCCCCGAGAGATCCCCTCCTTACCCTTCCCCGTCTGCGAAGTTCTGAGCAGACGGGGAAGGTTCCCATGGCAACAGGACGCCTCTCAGGCATCCTGCTGTCCATGGTGCTGAACAGATCTGTGCTGAAAGGCATAGATCTGTTCAGTGTAAGTAAAATACAGTGCAGTACAATATATATTGTTCTGTACTGTATTATACAGACATCAGACCCACTGGATCTTCAAGAACCAAGTGGGTCTGGGTCAAAAAAAGTGAATAAAAGTGAAAAAAAAAGTAAAAATCAAAAAACACATTTATCACTGATAAAAAATGAAAAAAATAAAATTCCCTACACATGTTTGGTATCGCCGCGTCCGTAACGACCTGATCTATAAAACGGTCATGTTACTTTACCCGAACGGTGAACACCATAAAAATAAAAAATAAAAAACTATGATGAAATTGAAATTTTGCCCACCTTACTTCCCAAAAAAGGTAATAAAAAGTGATCAAAAAAGTCGCATGTACGCCAAAATTGTAACAATCAAATCGTCATCTCATCCCGCAAAAATCATACCCTACCCAAGATAATCGCCCAAAAACTGAAAAAAACTATGGCTCTTAGACTATGGAGACACTAAAAGATCATTTTTTTTGTTTCAAAAATGAAATTATTGTGTAAAACTTACATAAATAAAAAAAAAGTATCCATATTAGGTATCGCCGCGTCCGTATCGTCCGGCTCTATAAAAATATCACATGATCTAACCACTCAGATGACCACCGTAAAAAAATAAAAATAAAAACGGTGTAAAAAAAGCCATTTTTTGTCATCTTACGTCACAAAAAGTGTAATAGCAAGCAATTAAAAAGTCATATGCACCCCAAAATAGATGCCAATCAAACCGTCATCTCATCGCGCAAAAAATGAGACCCTACTTAAGATAATCGCCCAAAAACTGAAAAAACTATGGCTCTTAGACTATGGAGACACTAAAACATTTTTTTGGTTTTAAAAATGAAATCATTGTGTAAAACTTACATAAATAAAAAAAATTGTATACATATTAGGTATCGCCGCGTCCGTGACAACCTGCTCTATAAAATTACCACATGATCTAACCTGTCAGATGAATGTTGTAAATAACAAAAAAAAAAAACGGTGCCAAAAAAGCTATTTCTTGTTACCTTGCCGCACAAAAAGTGTAATATAGAGCAACCAAAAATCATATGTACCCTAAACTAGTACCAACAAAACTGCCACCCTATCCCGTAGTTTCTAAAATGGGGTCACTTTTTTGGAGTTTCTACTCTAGGGGTGCATCAGGGGGGCTTCAAATGGGACATGGTGTAAAAAAAAACAGTCCAGCAAAACCTGCCTTCCAAAAACCATATGGCGTTCCTTTCCTTCTGCGCCCTGCCGTGCGCCCGTACAGCGGTTTACGACCACATATGGGGTGTTTCTGTAAACTACAGAATTAGGGCCATAAATAATGAGTTTTGTTTGGCTGTTAACCCTTGCTTTGTAACTGGAAAAAAAAATATTAAAATGGAAAATCTGCCAAAAAAGTGAAATTTTGAAATTGTATCTCTATTTTCCATTAAATCTTGTGCAACACCTAAAGGGTTAACAAAGTTTGTAAAATCAGTTTTGAATACCTTGAGGGGTGTAGTTTCTTAGATGGGGTCACTTTTATGGAGTTTATAATCCAGGGGTGCATCAGGGGGGCTTCAAATGGGACATGGTGCCAAAAAAACAGTCCAGCAAAATTAGCCCTCCAAAAACCAAACGGCGCACCTTTCACTCTACGCCCCGCTGTGTGCCCGTACAGTAGTTTACGGCCACATATTGGGTGTTTCTGTAAACAGCAGAGTCAGGGCAATAAAGATACAGTCTTGTTTGGCTGTTAACCCTTGCTTTGTTAGTGGAAAAAATGGGTTAAAATGGAAAATTAGGCAAAAAAATGAAATTCTCAAATTTCATCGCCATTTGCCAATAACTCTTGTGCAACACCTAAAGGGTTAACGACGTATGTAAAATCAGTTTTGAATACCTTGAGGGGTGTAGTTTCTTAGATGGGGTCACTTTTAGGGAGTTTCTCCTCTAGGGGTGCATCAGGGGGCTTCAAATGGGACATGGTGTAAATAAACCAGTCCATAAAAATCAGCCTTCCAAAAACCATATGGCGCACCTTTCCCTCTACGCCCTACTGTGTGCCCGTACAGTAGTTTACGGCCACATATTGGGTGTTTCTGTAAACGGCAGAGTCAGGGCAATAAAGATACAGTCTTGTTTGGCTGTTAACCCTTGGTTTGTTAGTGGAAAAAATGGGTTAAAATGAAAAATTAGACAAAAAAAATGAAATTCTCAAATTTCCTCCCCATTTGCCAATAACTCTTGTGCAACACCTAAAGGGTTAGCAACGTATGCAAAATCAGTTTTGAATACCTTGAGGGGTGTAGTTTCTTAGATGGGGTCATTTTTGGGTGGTTTCTATAATGTAAGCCTCGCAAAGTGACTTGAGACTTGAACTGGTCCCTAAAAATTGAGTTTTTGTAAATTTCTGAAAAATTTCAATATTTGCTTCTAAACTTCTAAGCCTTATAACATCCCCAAAAAATAAAATATCATTCCCAAAACAATTCAAACATGAAGTAGACATATGGGGAATGTAAAGTCATCACAATTTTTGGGGGTATTACTATGTATTACAGAAGTAGAGAAACTGAAACTTTGAAATTTGCAAATTTTTCCAAATTTTTGTTAAATTAGGTATTTTTTGGTGCAAAAAAAATTATTTTTTTGACTCCATTTTACCAGTGTCATGAAGTACAATATGTGACGAAAAAACAATCTCAGAACGGCCTGGATAAGTCAAAGCGTTTTAAAGTTATCAGCACTTAAAGGGACTCTGGTCAGATTTTCAAAAAATGGCCTGGTCCTAAGGTGTAAAAAGGCTGTGTCCTTAAGGGGTTAAGCATGCATGGGATAGGCATAAGGCTATCCTTCATATAAGATAGGGCCAGGGACTATTCATAGGATTCAGATATATTGGGCAGACTAGATGGGCCAAATGGTTCTTATCTGCCGACACATTCTATGTTTCTATATGTTTCTATGATCCCCCGTCAGTGGAGATTCTACATATTACATAGGTTTGTGTCCTCGTTGTAAACACAAAGTAGGGGGAAGTTTCATTTTTATAAATTTGTTTATTTTTTTTGTTTTTTAAATACAATGAAAGAATTTATAGTCCTCAGGTGCCTCTCAGTCCACCCCAAGTGATGAACTTCAGAGGCCGCTGAGAAGAGACTATCCAGCCTTTTCCTTGCACAAGCCACTGGTCCAATTATCTGCAGACTATCTCACCTCTTTGTTTTCAGTGAAAGAATTCAGTTTCTTTCCATTCATGGCAGCACATTGCATCAGCTCCTTCTCTCCTCTCTCAATAAAGCCTTTACTCAGCAACCACCGAGGTGATTCAGAAAGCCACCTGTAATAAGAAACAGAGCAGAGAAGAGGGTGAGAGTGGAGAGGAGGAGGGAAGAGGAAAGAGAGAGGAGGAGAGAGAAGGAAAGAGGATGAGACAAGAAGAAGCGGAGAGGAGAAGAGGAGACGGAAGGAGAAAGAGAGTGGAGAGAAGAGGAAAGTGGAGGAGGAGTAAAGAGGATGAGACAAGGAGAAGAGAGGAGGAGGGAAGAAGAAAGCAAAGTAGGAGAGAGAATGAAAGAGGTGGAGGGATGATTAGAGAGGAGGGGAGAAAAGGAAAGATAGAGGAGGAGAGAATGGAAGAAGAATTAGAGAGAGAGAGGATTAGAAAGGAGGAAAAGGGAGGAAGGGGGATAAGAGAGAAGAGGAGAGGGAAGGAAAGAGAATAAGACAGGGAGGAGAAAAGAAGAGGAAAGAGGAGGAGAGAGATGTAAGAGTAGAGGAAGGGAGAAGAGGAAATAGAATGAAAGAGAGGAGGGGGGAGAAAAGAGGAGATCAGTGCAAGGAGGAAGGGAACAGGAGAGAGAATAAAAGAGGAAATAATAGAAGGAAAGCGAGAGAAGAGAAAAGAGGAGGCAAGAGGAGGATAGAGGAAGAAGGAGGAGGCGAGTGGAGAACACATAGGCAAGGAGGTGGAGGAAAGAGAAGGACAAGGAGGAAGAAGCAACCGAGAGGAGGAAAGAGCAGCAGAGATGAGTGGAGAAAAGAGGATACGATAGTAGAGGAGGAGAGCAGAAACAGGTGGAATCAGGAGGAGAATGGAGAAAAAAAGGAAGGAGAAGAGAAGAGACGAGGAAAAGGATACAAGACATGGGAAAAAAAGGAGGATTTGGGAAGAGAGGAGGGAAATGGAGGAAAGAAAAGGAGGAAAGGGAGAAAAGAAAAAAGAGGGAGGCTGAAAAAGGGAGGAGAATGCAGAGGAGAAAGAGGAAGAGAGAGGAGGAAAGAGGAATAGGTATCAAAGTTATGGAGGACAGAGAGAAAACAGAAAGAGAGAGAGATGAGAAGAAAGAAGGAAAGAGAAAGGTGGAAAAGGACAAAGAAGAGAGGAAGAAAAAGGGAGGAAAAAAGATTAGCAAAAGTAAGAAAGGAGGAAAAGGAGAAGAAAACAGAGAAGAGGAAATAAAAGCAAAGACAAAGTGGGGGATAATGAGAAAATTGAAAAGGAGAGTGGAGGAAAAAGGAGGATATAAAAGACAAAGGGAAAAAGGGACAGCAAGTAGGAGAGCGGAGGAAAGAGAGGAGAAAGAGAAAAAGGGGAAAGAGAGTAGGAGAGAGGAGGAAAGAGAGGAGAAAGAGAAAAAGGGAAAAGAGAGTAGGAGAGAGGAGGAAAGAAAATAGGGGAGAGAACACGTGGATAGAAGTGGAAATAGAGGAAAGAAAAAGAAAGAGAATGAAGAAAATAGGAGAAGGAAACAGGAAAGAGAAGAGGAAGAGACAGGAAGAAAGATGAGGGATAAAAAAAGAAAGAGAGGAATAAAATAGGAGGATGAAATATATTGATAGGAGAGTTAAAATTAGGAAAGAGATAGAAGGAAAGGGGGAAAGGGAAGAGGAGAGAAGAGGAAAGAGAAGACAAAGAAAGGTGAAAAGATGAGGTATAAGGAGTAAAGAGAAAAGGAAAGAGAAGGAGAACGTGGAAAAAGGAGGAAAGAGAACAAGAGAGATGGGCAAAGAGGAGGAGAAGAGAAGAAAGAAAAAATAGAAGAGATGGGGAGCAAAATGCAGAGAAGGAAAATGAGGACAGAGGAGTACAGAGTAGAATGAAAAGGAGAAGAGACCAAAAAAACAAGATGAGGTAAAGCAGGAAAGAACAAAAAAGAGGAAAGAGAGAAGAACAGGAAAGGGCAGGAAGAGGGGGACAGAAAAATAAGGTAGGAGAAATGAAGAAAGCAGATGAAAAAGAGGAAGAAAGAAAACAGTAGGAGCACATAGGAAGATAAGATAAGAGGAAGAGAATCCACAGACTCTGGTCTCATGATGTCACTGGTTAGATATTAAGAAGGTTCTTACCAGACACTGGCTATGCCTAGAAGACATGGTGCTGTGATGGACACCATCAGCCAGCGCCAGTCTCTGACTAGATAGGTAATCAGTGCTAGAAGAGCGGTTCCTATAGACCAGCCGATACTAGTAAAAATCCCGGCCGCTGTACGATGCTGGAGGTCCACCCACTCAAAACCTGTGGGTGAGAGGGAGTCAGTGAATCTAAGAGGCTTCAATAATTCTGCCCTCCACAACTTCCATACAGCTGTGATGACCCTGATTTTCCCCAGGTTTAGATCTACACCTTCCCACTGGTGTTACTCATCTACTGATGCCCTCCACATCTTCTGTACAGCTGTGATCACCGCCTGATGTCCCCCAAAACTAGATCCACACCTCCCCTGATGATGCTCACCCACTGATGCCCTTCACATCTTCTGTACAGCTGTGACCATGCCTGATGTCCCCCAGGTCTAGATCTATACCTCCCCCAGATGTTCCTCACCCACTGATGCCCTCCACATATTCTGTACAGCTGTTAATACCCCTGATGTCCTTGAGGTCTAGATTCACACCTTCCCCCTGATACTCCTCACCCACTGATGCCCTCCACTCCACATCTTCTGTACGGCTGTGACCACGGCAGATATACCCCAGGTCTAGATCCACACCTCCACCTGATGCTGCTTACCCACTGATGCCCTCCACATCTTCTGTACAGCTGTGACCACTGACCACCCCTAATGTCCTCGAGGTCTAGATCTATACCTCCCCAAGATGCTCCTCACCCACTAATGCCCTCCACATTTTTACAGCTGTAATCACCCCTGATGTCCTTGAGGTCTAGATCCACACCTCCCCTGATGATGCTCACCCACTGATGCCCTCCACATCTTCTGTACAGCTGTGACCACGCCTGATGTCCCCCAGGTCTAGATTCACACCTCCCCCAGATGCTCCTCACCCAACCCCAGCTTGAATATTCCATGGTGATGTTGGGGCTATTGAAGTTGCCCCAGGTTCTCTCTGTATATATTGTTTGTACCCAACTTTCTTAGAGGGAACCAGCCACACGGAAACTGCAGTCTAATGCATCCAAATACTGCACCAAACACGGTGTATTGCATCCATATACTGCACCCATGTACTGCATCCATATAATGCACCTGTGTACTGCATTCATATACTGCATCCATATAATGCACCCGTGTACTGCATCCATATACTGCACCTGTGTACTGCATCCATATACTGCACCTGTGTACTGTATTCATATACTGCACCTGTGTACTGCATCCATGTACTGAACCTGTGTACTGTATTCATACACTGCATCCATATACTGCACCTGTGTACTGCATCCATATACTGCACCTGTGTACTGCATCCATGTACTGAACCTGTGTACTGTATTCATACACTGCATCCATATAATGCACCCGTGTACTGCATCCATATAATGCACCTGTGTACTGCATCCATGTACTGAACCTGTGTACTGTATTCATACACTGCATCCATATACTGCACCTGTGTACTGCATCCATGTACTGCATCCATATGCTACATCCATACACTGCACCTTGTACTGCACCTATATAACAAACTGTTAACTCAAATTTCTTAACTCTTTATGATATCCTTAAACAAAAGCCATTGAAAAGCAATTGAAGGTGTCGTCTTAACACAACTAGTTTAGTTAACACGTCTAGTTAAGCATGTATGTTAACTCTACTACATCTGAATTTGTGCTGACATAGCAATGTCTACATGTAATCTGTGGACCCTTCTTATACTGTGTGTTACATGGTGTCATTGCTGCTACTGTTAGTCCTAATATCACTAATACAGTGTATAATACATGGTACTTTCTTGTACCGTGTCTTATACGCGGCATTGCTCCTATTATTAGTCCTGATATTACACTGTTTATGTGTAATACGTGGCCTTTTCTTATAATGTGTATTAAACAGTGGCATTGCTCCTATTATTAGTCCTGATATTACAAAGAGAGCTGTCCGTAGAAGCGATCACTAGAGAGCCATCCATAGAAGTGAATGGAAACGCCATACTTGTAATTGCACTGCTGACCACTCTTCAAACAGCAGATTTTGTTGGAATGGTTTTTAGGCACCATTTCACATTTGATGAGACTCTGTGGTATTCATAGGGTGGAAATCCCAAAAAAGTGACCCTATTTTGCAAACTGCACCCCTCAAGGAATTTATTGAAGGGTATTGTGAGTACTTCGACCCCACAAGCACATCATAGAATTTAGAATCATTTGGCTGTGAAAATGAAAATTTGTCTTTTTTCCAGTGAAATGTTGCTTTAGTCCCAGATTTTTCATTTTCACCAGAGGTAACATAAGAGATACCTCACAATTTGTTACACAATTTCTACTGAATATGAGAACAACCCATATGTGGTCGTAAATAGGGATGAGCGAACCCGAACTGTATAGTTCGGGTTCGTACCGAATTTTGGGGTGTCCGTCACACGGACCCGAACATTTTCGTAAAAGTCCGGGTTCGGGTTCGGTGTTCGGCGCTTTCTTGGCGCTTTTTGAAAGGCTGCAAAGCAGCCAATCAACAAGCGTCATACTACTTGCCCCAAGAGGCCATCACAGCCTTGCCTACTATTGGCATGGCTGTGATTGGCCAGTGCACCATGTGACCCAGCCTCTATATAAGCTGGAGTCACGTAGCGCCGCACGTCACTCTGCTCTGATCAGTGTAGGGAGAGGTTGCAGCTGCGACGTTAGGGCGAGATTAGGCAGATTAACTCCTCCAAAAGACTTCATTCTGTGATCGATCTCCAGCTGTGGATCATTGAAGTGCTGATATTGAATTGCTCACTTTTTTTAGGCTGCCCAGAGCGTTTTTATATCAATTTTTTCTGGGGTGATCGGCGGCCATTTTGTGTCTTGTGGTGCGCCAGCACAAGCTACCACCAAGTGTATTTAACCATCGATAGTGTGGTTATTTTGTGCTATATCCTACATCAGCTGCAGGCTGAGCCTGTGTCACCGAAGTGCATTTAACCATCAACAGTCTGATTATTTTTTGGCCATATATTACATCAGAGGCAAGTTGAGCCTGTCACCCAGCGCCTAAAAAATAGGCCTGACATTTCTATTCCTCCAAGCGCACAGATGGCGCATGAAAACCAAGCCCATCGGTCTGTCACATCACCCCCGTGCATATCAGGAAAACTGTCTGAGCCTCAAGTTATGCAGCAGTCTCTTATGCTGTTTGAAAACTCTGCTGCCAGGGTTTCCCAAGGGCATCCACCTAGCCCTTCCCCAGCGGTGGAAGAGATAGAATGCACTAACGCACAACCACTTATGTTTCCTGATGATGAGGACATGGGAATACCACCTCAGCACGTCTCTGATGATGACGAAACACAGGTGCCAACTGCTGCGTCTTTCTGCAGTGTGCAGACTGAACAGGAGGTCAGGGGTCAAGACTGGGTGGAAGACGATGCAGGGGACGATGAGGTCCTAGACCCCACATGGAATGAAGGTCGTGCCACTGACTTTCACAGTTCGGAGGAAGAGGCAGTGGTGAGACCGAGCCAACAGCGTAGCAAAAGACAAAGAGGGAGCAGTGGGCAAAATCAGAACACCCGCCGCCAAGAGACTACGCCTGCTACTGACCGCCACCATCTGGGACTGAGCACCCCAAAGGCAGCTTCAAGGAGTTCCCTGGCATGGCACTTCTTCAAACAATGTGCTGACGACAAGACCCGAGTGGTTTGCACGCTGTGCCATCAGAGCCTGAAGCGAGGCATTAACGTTCTGAACCTTAGCACAACCTGCATGACCAGGCATCTACATGCAAAGCATGAACTGCAGTGGAGTAAACACCTTAAAAACAAGGAAGTCACTCAGGCTCCCCCTGCTACCTCTTCTGCTGCTGCCGCCTCGGCCTCTTCTGCTGCTGCCGCCTTGGCCTCTTCCTCCGCCTCTGGAGGAACGTTGGCACCTGCCGCCCAGCAAACATGGGATGTACCACCAACACCACCACCTGCGTCACCAAGCATCTCAACCATGTCACACGGCAGCGTTCAGCTCTCCATCTCACAAACATTTGAGAGAAAGCGTAAATTCCCACCTAGCCACCCTCGATCCCTGGCCCTGAATGCCAGCATTTCTAAACTACTAGCCTATGAAATGCTGTCATTTAGGCTGGTGGACACACACAGCTTCAAACAGCTCATGTCGCTTGCTGTCCCACAGTATGTTGTTCCCAGCCGCCACTACTTCTCCAAGAGAGCCGTGCCTTCCCTGCACAAACAAGTGTCCGATAAAATCAAGTGTGCACTGCGCAACGCCATCTGTGGCAAGGTCCACCTAACCACA
Source organism: Bufo bufo (assembly GCF_905171765.1). Classification (NCBI taxonomy): domain Eukaryota; kingdom Metazoa; phylum Chordata; class Amphibia; order Anura; family Bufonidae; genus Bufo; species Bufo bufo. Next base: position 633,341,619 of record NC_053392.1, read on the forward strand.
GATACGTGGACCAGTAAGCACGGCCAGGGACGCTATATCTCCCTAAATGCACACTGGGTAAATGTAGTGGCGGCTGGGCCCCAGGCGGAGTGCTGTTTGGCGCACGTCCTTCCGCCGCCAAGGATCGCAGGGCAACATTCTTTGCCTCCTGTCTCCTCCTCCTCCTACTCAGCTTCCTCCTCCACTGCTTCCACCAGCTCATCCGGTCAGCCACACACCTTCACCACCAACTTCAGCACAGCACGGGGTAAACGTCAGCAGGCCGTTCTGAAACTCATATGTTTGGGGGACAGGCCCCACACCGCACAGGAGTTGTGGCGGGGTATAGAACAACAGACCGACGAGTGGTTGCTGCCGGTGAGCCTCAAGCCCGGCCTGGTGGTGTGCGATAATGGGCGAAATCTCGTTGCAGCTCTGGGACTAGCCGGTTTGACGCACATCCCTTGCCTGGCGCATGTGCTGAATTTGTTGGGGCAGAAGTTCATTCGCAACTACCCCGACATGTCAGAGCTGCTGCATAAAGTGCGGGCCGTCTGTTCACGCTTCCGGCGTTCACACCCTGCCGCTGCTCGCCTGTCTGCGCTACAGCGTAACTTCGGCCTTCCCGCTCACCGCCTCATATGCGACGTGCCCACCAGGTGGAACTCCACCTTGCATATGCTGGACAGACTGTGCGAGCAGCAGCAGGCCATAGTAGAGTTTCAGCTGCAGCACGCACGGGTCAGTCGCACTGCGGATCAGACACACTTCACCACCAATGACTGGGCCTCCATGCGAGACCTGTGTGCCCTGTTGTACTGTTTCGAGTACTCCACCAACATGGCCAGTGGCGATGACGCCGTTATCAGCGTTACAATACCACTTCTATGTCTCCTTGAGAAAACACTTAGGGCGATGATGGAAGAGGAGGTGGCCCAGGAGGAAGAGGAGGAAGAGGGCTCATTTTTAGCACTTTCAGGCCAGTCTCTTCGAAGTGACTCAGAGGGAGGTTTTTTGCAACACCAGAGGCCAGGTACAAATGTGGCCAGACAGGGCCCACTACTGGAGGACGAGGAGGACGAGGATGAGGAGGAGGTGGAGGAGGATGAGGATGAAGCATGTTCACAGCGGGGTGGCACCCAACGCAGCTCGGGCCCATCACTGGTGCGTGGCTGGGGGGAAACACAGGACGATGACGATACGCCTCCCACAGAGGACAGCTTGTCCTTACCTCTGGGCAGCCTGGCACACATGAGTGACTACAAGCTGCAGTGCCTGCGCAACGACAGCAGAGTTGCCCACATTTTAACGTGTGCGGACTACTGGGTTGCCACCCTGCTGGATCCCCGGTACAAAGACAATGTGCCCACCTTACTTCCTACACTGGAGCGTGATAGGAAGATGCGCGAGTACAAGCGCACGTTGGTAGACGCGCTACTGAGAGCATTCCCAAATGTCACAGGGGAACCAGTGGAAGCCCAAGGCGAAGGCAGAGGAGGAGCAAGAGGTCGCCAACGCAGCTGTGTCACGGCCAGCTCCTCTGAGGGCAGGGTTAGCATGGCAGAGATGTGGAAAAGTTTTGTCACCACGCCACAGCTAACTGCACCACCACCTGATACGGAACGTGTTAGCAGGAGGCAACATTTCACTAACCTGGTGGAACAGTACCTGTGCACACCCCTCCACGTACTGACTGATGGTTCGGCCCCATTCAACTTCTGGGTCTCCAAATTGTCCACGTGGCCAGAGCTAGCCTTTTATGCCTTGGAGGTGCTGGTCTGCCCGGCGGCCAGCGTTTTGTCTGAACGTGTATTCAGCACGGCAGGGGGCGTCATTACAGACAATCGCAACCGCCTGTCTACAGCCAATGTGGACAAGCTGACGTTCATAAAAATGTACCAGGCATGGATCCCACAGGACCTGTCCATCCCTTGTGCAGATTAGACATTAACGACCTCCCCTTAACAATATATTATTCTACTCCAGGGCACTTCCTCATTCAATACTATTTTTATTTTCATTTTACCATTATATTGCGGGGCAACCCAAAGTTGAATGAACCTCTCCTCTGTCTGGGTGCCGGGGCCTAAATGTGTGACAGTGGCCTGTTCCAGTGGTGGGTGACGTGATGCCTGATTCTCTGCTATATAGAGATAATCCACGGCACACCAATGTCTTTTGCTTTGCAAATTTATTATTGGTACAAAAAAGTATTCATAGATTTTGTCAATATATGACTGGTCACGCCATCATAGTAATATCAGCATCAATCACATATCTTTGTAGGCCATAATGTGTCCCAACGTTTCGGTCCTGTCAAAGACCTTTCTCAAGGGATCACTCTGAGGACCACAGTGTGCATACAGCCGGCGCTATGCACACTGTGGTCCTCAGAGTGATCCCTTGAGAAAGGTCTTTGACAGGACCGAAACGTTGGGACACATTATGGCCTACAAAGATATGTGATTGATGCTGATATTACTATGATGGCGTGACCAGTCATATATTGACAAAATCTATGAATACTTTTTTGTACCAATAATAAATTTGCAAAGCAAAAGACATTGGTGTGCCGTGGATTATCTCTATATACTCTGCGACTGAAGTCCTCTGCGAGCACCCACCATTATATTCAGGTGTGCGGACTCAAGCCTGATTCTCTGCTATGACATGAAGCCTGATTCTCTGCTGACGTGAAGCCAGATTCTCTGCTATGGGACCTCTGTCCAATTGATATTGGTTAATTTTTATTTTTTTTATTTTTATTTTAATTCATTTCCCTATCCACATTTGTTTGCAGGGGATTTACCTACATGTTGCTGCCTTTTGCAGCCCTCTAGCTCTTTCCTGGGCTGTTTTACAGCCTTTTTAGTGCCCAAAAGTTCAGATCCCCATTGACTTCAATGGGGTTCGGGTTCGGGACGAAGTTCGGGTCGGGTTCGGATCCCGAACCCGAACATTTCCGGGAAGTTCGGCCGAACTTCTCGAACCCGAACATCCAGGTGTTCGCTCAACTCTAGTCGTAAACTGCTGTATGAGTGCGCCACAGGACGCAGAAGGGAAAGAGTGCAATATGCTTTTGGAGGGCAGATTTTGCTGAAATGGTTTTTGGGCACCATATCATATTTGAACAGACCCTGAGGTACCGTTACAGTAGAAAACCCTGAAAAGTGACCCCATTTTGGGACCTTCACCACCCAAGGAATTTTTCAAGGGGTGTAGTGTACACTTTAACACAACAAGTGTTTCATAAAATTTGAAACCCTTGGCCATGAAAATGAAAAATTTCATTTTTTTTTCTAGTAAAATGTTGGTTTATCCCCAGATTTTTTCATTTTTACAAAGGGGTAACAGGGGGAAAGGGACCTCACAATTTGTTACCCATTTTCTCCTGAATTTGGCAACGCCTAATATATGGTTGTACACTGCTGTCTGGGCACACTACAGGGTTCAGAAGGGAAGGAGCACCATGTGCATTTGAGGCCTAGATTGGTCATTTGTACAGCACTGGCCGACAACTGCAGAGCCTCCGAGGTTAAATATAAAAAGACACCCCCAAGAAATGACCCCATTTTAGAAATCAGAACCCTCACAGTTTTTATCAAGGGGTGGAGTGAGCATTCTGACACAAATGTTTTACAAAAATTAATTTACAGCAGATTGGGCAAAGTGAACATTGCAATATTTACACAGATCTGCCATTTCAGAGCCCAATATGTTGTGCCCATTGTGTGCCAGTGTGGAATGGACACCCTCTTATGTGGTGCTTCCTGTTTTTATAAACTCCCTGCATGTGGCCCTAATCTTATCAACACCCCATATGTGGCCCCAATCTTTTGCCTGGACATACCACAGAGCTCAGGGGTATAAGGGCACCATTCAGATCTGAGGCCCAAAATGGTGATTTACGCATCTTGTGCTAACAACTGTAGAGGCTCTGAGGTGAAATCATAAATGGACCACGAAAAGTGACCCCATAATGAAAATTACACCCTCAAGGTATTTATTAAGAGGGGGAGTCAGCATTTTGACCCCACAGCAATGAGCCAGGGACTGTGAAAAGTGAAAAATGCTAATTTTCCACAGATATGGCTTATTTCAGTGCCCATTATGCTGTGCCCACCGTGTGCCATCTGAGACCTACCATGCCCTTTAAATTGTTAGGTGGATTCTACTGGGTACGGAAATGCCATAAATGTGAAGGTAACTGCTGTAGGGGTGCGCTGCAGGGTTCAGGAAAGCCACCACTTGGATTTTGATGGATTAGATTACGGGCGCCATGTTTCTATTGAACAGACATTTTCTGACAACCATACATTTACTTTTCTCTTGGTGCAGCTGTGTCAGGGCTAATTTTTACGGGATAAGTCGCCATCATTGGTTCTATTGGGGGGTAGATAAAACAGATTGATCACTTTTTATTTAGCTTTTTGCACAGCAATTCCGCCATTGATTTTGGGGTTTTATTATTGCGGTGTCCACCGTGCGGGGAAAATGGTCTGTTATCATTATTCTGCAGGTCAGTACGGTTACAGAGACACCAATTTTATATTGTTTTTTTTATTTTTTTTACGTTTTACCACTTTTACACAAAGCAGTTTTGCAAAGAAAAATCATGTTTTTGCATCACCATATTCTGAAAGCCATATTTATTTTTTATTTTTCTGGCAATAGATTGAGGGCTTGTTTTTTTAGATGATGGTTTGATACCATTTTGGGCTGCATCATTTTTGATCTCTCAGTATTACCCATTTTATGTCCTGGCACAGTTTTTTTTATTTGTACTTAAAACTTTTATTTATTTATTCTTTAACTTTTTTTTTTTTACTTTTTTTTTTTATGTCCCACTGTGAGACTTCAACTTTTCAGGGTTTGATCTCTGTTTAAATTCAGTACAATACAGGCTGTATTGTGCTGCATTGACTGTCAGTGTATATACTGACAGTAGCCTAAGAGACGCTGGTATAGTGCCCTGGAGCAGGGGGTACTGTGAAGTCTGGACCTTTATGGACATTTGCCCCGGTTTCCCCTATGAAAAGTTATGAACTTCTTACTTTATTTTACTTTAAAGGGTTAACTTGCACTGTTTAATACTGTGTAACTGCATTATATATGTTGTGATATATATCATGTTCATTATCACTGTATTTGCGAGACTCTGTGGAAAGGGTTAATGAACACTGAGATACTGTATTTTCCACAGCTGCCATAGGGTTAAAGAAGACCATGTTTTGTAGAGAAAACGCCAGATGTTGCTTACCACGAAAACCAGACGGACTGACCTTGTGACTGTCTGGTTTAGCTCTGTTGTTATGTCTGGAAAATCTGCTGTGTCTATGAAAGCTGTAATGTAAGTCTATGTAAGTCTATGGAAGCTCTAATGTAAGTCTATGACAGACGGAAAGTGTAACATTGTATCTGTTTGAGCTGAGTTTCTCCACTCCGCCCCTCCCACTAGAAGGTTCCAGTCTAGCTATAAATGGTATATAAGGAGAGAATTGAGAGCCCCTAGTGTGCTGCAGTTAGGGACCTGTGCTTGGAGGGGAGACTCATGCCAATCTGCATGAGTGCTCAGAAGAAAATGCTAAGATGGGGACGCTGAGTCACAGACTATGGGTCACCACCCCTGTGGCCAAGGAGCAACAGACTGTGGGTCTCAAGCCTTTGACCAGGGTAACAGCCTTCTGAAGAGAGAGAGGGGCCCTGGCCCCTGCCTCATATCAAAGAATGCCCTTTGTAAAAAAAAAAAAATTCAAAGGTTTTATTTAAAATAGGTGAGGGGTGCGCTCCGCTCTGCTGCCTGGCCTGCCTGTCTCTTCAACAGAGCAGACCAGTGGCTGCTGGAGCATGACGCAGCTGCCGCACAGGCAGAGAGAGGAAGGAGGCGGAGCCCCAGCCGGCAGCCACAACAGACAGCCTGAGCCAGCCAAGCAACAACAGAACTTACAGGTATTTGGTAGCCATGGGGGGGGGCTCATATAGGACAGACAGGGGGGGGCTCATATAGGACAGGGGGGGGCTCATATAGGGGAGGGGGGGGGCTCATATAGGACAGACAGGGGGGCTCATATAGGGCAGGGGGGGCTCATATAGGACAGGGGGGGGCTCATATAGGACAGGGGGGGGCTCATATAGGACAGGGGGACAGTGTGTGCTTTCCTGCTACTACATCAACCCCCCCCCCCAGGGATCTTGGGGGCATTAAGGGTTGGACTTTAACTCCTTGCTGCTGATTCTGAGTGTGCCAGTGTGTGTGTCCGTCCCTGTGTGTGTGTGTCCGTCTCTGTGTGTGTGTGTCCGTCCCTGTGTGTGTGTGTGTCCGTCCCTGTGTGTGTCCGTCCCTGTGTGTGTGTGTGTCCGTCCCTGTGTGTGTGTGTGTCCGTCCCTGTGTGTGTGTGTGTCCGTCCCTATGTGTGTGTGTGTCCGTCCCTGTGTGTGTGTGTGAGTGTGTGTGTGTGTCCGTCCCTGTGTGTGTGTGTGTGTGTGTGAGTGTGTGTGTCCGTCCCTGTGTGTGTGTGTGTCCGTCCGTGTGTGTGAGTGTGTGTGTGTGTCCGTCCGTGTGTGTGAGTGTGTGTGTGTGTCCGTGTGTGTGTGTGAGTGTGTGTGTGTGTGTGTGTGTCCGTCCCTGTGTGAGTGTGTGTGTGTGTCCGTCCCTGTGTGTGTCTCTCCCTGTGTGTATCACCATGCCCACAGTGTTCCTATGTCTTGACGCAGCTGCTTCAGAACGTTCTGTGTGGGACAAGAGGAAGAAGATGGAAGAGGAGTCAGCGCCAGCATGGAGTTTGTGCAATAGACACAGGGAGGCACACTAAGGACGAAGGTAACACTTCCACATGATCTACACTAGTGTTATCTGTGGTTTTACATAGGACTGCAGGTAACACTACTACATTATTTAGCACTAGTGTTATCTGTGGTTTTACATAGGACTGCAGGTAACACTACCACAAGGTTAGCTCGCACAGGGCGCCTGAACACCTAAGGCCGGCCCTGGCTGCGCACCCCAGCGCCAAGGGATGACGTCACTGATGTAATATGCCTCTTATATGTGGAGAGCGGTGATGTCACAGATGTAATATTTCACCTATATATGGACAGCGGTGATGTCACTGATGTAATATATTACTTATAAGTGATATATTACATCAGTGACATCACCACTCTCCACACATAAGTAATATATTACATCAGTGACATCACTGCTGTCCACATATACCGGTAAGTAATATATTACATTAGTGACATCACCGCTCATCACATATATGTGGACAGCGGTGATGTCACTGATGTAATATATCGCCTATATGTGGACAGCGGTAATGTCACTGATGTAATATATCACTTATATGTGGAGAGCGGTGATGTCACTGATGTAATATATCGCCTATATGTGGACAGCGGTAATGTCACTGATGTAATATATCACTTATATGTGGACAGCGGTGATGTCACTGATGTAAAATATCACTTATATGTGGAGAGCGGTGATGTCACTGATGTAATATATCATTATATGTGGAGAGTGTTCATGTCACTGATGCAATACAGCGCTCCAGATGGCGAGCAAAATGGTCGCCAATGTGCCTTAAAATTTGCAGATGGCAACAAGACTTGTCATAGACTACATAGAGATAATCCACGGCACACCAATGTCTTTTGCTTTACAAATTTATTATTGGTACAAAAAAGTATTCATAGATTTTGTCAATATATGACTGGTCGCGCCATCATAATGATATCAGCATAAATCACATATCTTTGTAGGCCATAATGTGTCCCAACGTTTCGGTCCTGTCAAAGACCTTTCTCAAGGGATCTGTAAAGGAGTATAAATATAACGTTTTTATTGGCGTCTAGATGTGCCGACCATAGCATACTGTTGACATATATTAAGGGAGGAAACAAATAAGAGAATAGGAGGGATTGTACACATACATATATGAGTGTGTATGTGCGTTTCTGCACACACACACACATACATGCACATGCACATACATATGCATACATACAGGTCTCAGATTATGACATTGGTAAAAAAGAGAGTAAAGGGTAGGTAAAGTAAGAGGGATACAGGACAGGTAAGGCAAATGCTGTCTTTGTTAGAGGAGGACCTAGTGATCAGGACTGGGCTGTAGCATGAACTATTACTGATCGGTGGGGCATAAAACTGAATCAAGGATCTGGGTAATGAATAAGTTAGATTGATGTGGTAAGTATCACAAGAATTGTCTGTGCATGAATAGAGCAGCGAATTAAATCTAAGTACCTAGTGCATAAATGGCATGGGTATGTAGCATAGATATATGGCATATAGACTCACCATGGCCGGGTAGCAAATGGCTGGATGCAGGCGCTGTGTGTCTCTGCGTCTGTTTGGATTTTATGCTAGAGGACCGGAAGTCATGCGGGCGCTATGATCTGTGACCGGGTTCAGTTGGTCACATGATCGCTGGTGACGTCATGTGAGCCGCGTGACCGCGGGCCGCAGTATGCGCATGCGCACTAGGTGCTGGGGCAGAGAAATGAAAGATAGCTTTATTCTGGGGATGTGTAACCTGTTGTGCCTAGGAAAAAGGAAATAATTGGCTGGGGATCGCTCTGCTGGTAGATTAGAAGGAAGAAGAGGAGTTGTAGAGAAAGATATTGAGAATATTATGAAATAAAAAGTATATACAGTTCTATGCTAGAGCTATGATTGAGATGAATGGGGAAGGTTTTCTCTGGTGAAAAGGGGTCACATACATATATAGAAGGAATAATTTAAAGTATAATTAAGTAATTGCTTCTATTCTCGTCGTGCTAAAATATGAGGAATAAAACAAGAAACCACACAATAGACAATAAAACAAAAAACAAAAGACAAAAGGCGAACAAATCACATTATATAGTTCTAGGTTCCATAGATAAGTATCTAAGCATATACGTATCTATATGTACTATAATCTTATACTATATTATACTATAATATAATCTATGATGAGAGAGAGGGGGGACGGAATGGGAGAAAAAGGGGGAGGGGGAGGGGAAGAGGGGGAAGGGTGGAAGGAAAGTACGGGGGAGGGGAAGGGAGGGGGGGGGAGGGGGGAGGGAAAGGTTTTTTTCTCACCAACTTGTATATTGACTATGAATATATCCGACTAGGGAGCCTGAAATAAAGGAGAAGTATATGCATATTAATATCAAAGAAATAACATTATGGCTCCATATCAGTCCACAGTCCGAAAAATAAGAAAAATGATTAAAGATTAAGTGTTTAAAGATCACAGTAAAAGTCACATTCCCGGTTAAGGCCTCTCGGGGATAAAGTGTCCAGTCGGTGAATCCAGAAGCTTTCTCTTTGTTTCAATGTTTTGATCCTGTTACCGCCTCTCCGTGGGGTGATCACTTGTTCCAAAACCTGATAGCGTAAGGATGAGATCTGGTGGTTGTGCTCCTTAAAATGTGCTGGGATTGGTAACAAAAACTGTTCAGTCCTGATGGTGGATTTATGTTTAGAAATACGGTTCCTTATTTGTTACGTGGTTTCGCCCACATAGCAAAGTCCACACGGGCATTTAATTAAATAAACGACAAATGAGGAATCACAGGTATAGTATCCTTTGATAGGGAATCTTTTGCCAGTGTGTGGATGTGCGATAAAGTTGCCCTTGATCACACTCGAGCACTGCGCACAGTGTAGGCACGGGAAAGTGCCGTATTTTGGATTCTGTAAAAAACGCTGTTTTGGTATTTTATTTAAAGGTCCAATATCTGCACGGATGAGGTGGTCCCTAATGTTTTGTGATCTTTTGTAACAAGTGATGGGGGGAGACTGAAACTCTGGGATCTCGGGGTATGCTTGTGACAGTATAGACCATTGTTTTCTGATTGTTTGTTGGATTTTTGGGGCAAGGGGGTGGTATGTGAGGATGCATGGTATCCGTGGTGAGGGAATGGTGGTTTGTGAGGTAGTTTGTTTGCATATTGTCGGTTTGTTGGTAATCAGTTGGTCAGGATAGCCTCTCTGTCTGAATTTAGATTTCATATCTGATTGTCTCTGTTGTAAAGTTGATGGATCTGTTACTATTCTTTCTAACCTTGTGAATTGAGATTTAGGGAGTGACGCTTTGGTGGCTCTAGGGTGGTTACTGGTATAATGTAGTAGGCTGTTCCTGTCTGTTGGTTTATTGTAGAGGTCAAATTGAATGTGACCAGATGGATCCTTCAGGACTAAGGTATCTAAAAAGCTGATTTTCTCGGTATTGGTTATGATAGTGAAACCAAGTTCTGGGTAGACATTGTCAAGGTGGTGATGAAAGTGCAAAGCACTCGATAAGTTTGTCTACACACATCATCTTTTTCAAGAACATGCGAAAATATGGCTCCGATTTATCGATGATATTTTCTGTTTGTGGAGAGGTCCCTTATCGAGTGCTTTGCACTTTCATCACCACCTTGACAATGTCTACCCAGAACTTGGTTTCACTATCATAACCAATACCGAGAAAATCAGCTTTTTAGATACCTTAGTCCTGAAGGATCCATCTGGTCACATTCAATTTGACCTCTACAATAAACCAACAGACAGGAACAGCCTACTACATTACACCAGTAACCACCCTAGAGCCACCAAAGCGTCACTCCCTAAATCTCAATTCACAAGGTTAGAAAGAATAGTAACAGATCCATCAACTTTACAACAGAGACAATCAGATATGAAATCTAAATTCAGACAGAGAGGCTATCCTGACCAACTGATTACCAACAAACCGACAATATGCAAACAAACTACCTCACAAACCACTATTCCCTCACCACGGATACCATGCATTCTCACATACCACCCCCTTGCCCCAAAAATCCAACAAACAATCAGAAAACAATGGTCTATACTGTCACAAGCATACCCCGAGATCCCAGAGTTTCAGTCTCCCCCCATCACTTGTTACAAAAGATCACAAAACATTAGGGACCACCTCATCCGTGCAGATATTGGACCTTTAAATAAAATACCAAAACAGCGTTTTTTACAGAATCCAAAATACGGCACTTTCCCGTGCCTACACTGTGCGCAGTGCTCGAGTGTGATCAAGGGCAACTTTATCGCACATCCACACACTGGCAAAAGATTCCCTATCAAAGGATACTATACCTGTGATTCCTCATTTGTCGTTTATTTAATTAAATGCCCGTGTGGACTTTGCTATGTGGGCGAAACCACGTAACAAATAAGGAACCGTATTTCTAAACATAAATCCACCATCAGGACTGAACAGTTTTTGTTACCAATCCCAGCACATTTTAAGGAGCACAACCACCAGATCTCCTCCTTACGCTATCAGGTTTTGGAACAAGTGATCACCCCACGGAGAGGCGGTAACAGGATCAAAACATTGAAACAAAGAGAAAGCTTCTGGATTCACCGACTGGACACTTTATCCCCGAGAGGCCTTAACCAGGAATGTGACTTTTACTGTGATCTTTAAACACTTAATCTTTAATCATTTTTCTTATTTTTCGGACTGTGGACTGATATGGAGCCATAATGTTATTTCTTTGATATTAATATGCATATACTTCTCCTTTATTTCAGGCTCCCTAGTCGGATATATTCATAGTCAATATACAAGTTGGTGAGAAAAAAACCTTTCCCTCCCCCCTCCCCCCCCCCTCCCTTCCCCTCCCCCGTACTTTCCTTCCACCCTTCCCCCTCTTCCCCTCCCCCTCCCCCTTTTTCTCCCATTCCGTCCCCCCTCTCTCTCATCATAGATTATATTATAGTATAATATAGTATAAGATTATAGTACATATAGATACGTATATGCTTAGATACTTATCTATGGAACCTAGAACTATATAATGTGATTTGTTCGCCTTTTGTCTTTTGTTTTTTGTTTTATTGTCTATTGTGTGGTTTCTTGTTTTATTCCTCATATTTTAGCACGACGAGAATAGAAGCAATTACTTAATTATACTTTAAATTATTCCTTCTATATATGTATGTGACCCCTTTTCACCAGAGAAAACCTTCCCCATTCATCTCAATCATAGCTCTAGCATAGAACTGTATATACTTTTTATTTCATAATATTCTCAATATCTTTCTCTACAACTCCTCTTCTTCCTTCTAATCTACCAGCAGAGCGATCCCCAGCCAATTATTTCCTTTTTCCTAGGCACAACAGGTTACACATCCCCAGAATAAAGCTATCTTTCATTTCTCTGCCCCAGCACCTAGTGCGCATGCGCATACTGCGGCCCGCGGTCACGCGGCTCACATGACGTCACCAGCGATCATGTGACCAACTGAACCCGGTCACAGATCATAGCGCCCGCATGACTTCCGGTCCTCTAGCATAAAATCCAAACAGACGCAGAGACACACAGCGCCTGCATCCAGCCATTTGCTACCCGGCCATGGTGAGTCTATATGCCATATATCTATGCTACATACCCATGCCATTTATGCACTAGGTACTTAGATTTAATTCGCTGCTCTATTCATGCACAGACAATTCTTGTGATACTTACCACATCAATCTAACTTATTCATTACCCAGATCCTTGATTCAGTTTTATGCCCCACCGATCAGTAATAGTTCATGCTACAGCCCAGTCCTGATCACTAGGTCCTCCTCTAACAAAGACAGCATTTGCCTTACCTGTCCTGTATCCCTCTTACTTTACCTACCCTTTACTCTCTTTTTTACCAATGTCATAATCTGAGACCTGTATGTATGCATATGTATGTGCATGTGCATGTATGTGTGTGTGTGTGCAGAAACGCACATACACACTCATATATGTATGTGTACAATCCCTCCTATTCTCTTATTTGTTTCCTCCCTTAATATATGTCAACAGTATGCTATGGTCGGCACATCTAGACGCCAATAAAAACTTTATATTTATACTCCTTTACAGATCCCTTGAGAAAGGTCTTTGACAGGACCGAAACGTTGGGACACATTATGGCCTACAAAGATATGTGATTTATGCTGATATCATTATGATGGCGCGACCAGTCATATATTGACAAAATCTATGAATACTTTTTTGTACCAATAATAAATTTGCAAAGCAAAAGACATTGGTGTGCCGTGGATTATCTCTATATACTCTGCGACTGAAGTCCTCTGCGAGCACCCACCATTATACTCAGGTGTGCGGTTTCCACAATTTCCTTAATTGTCATAGACTACAGGCCTGAGGTCTATTTGGTAGTGAAATCCCAGCGCAGGCAGGCGTGATGATGTCATCACGCCCGCCTGTGCCAGGACGCGGTGAGGTGTGCGCGTCTGCGTTGCACCATCCCTCGCCGTACCAGCAGCTAGTGAGCGCCAGTGAAAGGAAACAGGTGAGTATAAGATTTTTGCTTCTTTTTTAAGGTGTGGGAAGGCGGGATCCAGGGGGCCCAAGTAAATTCTTGCCCAGGGTCCAATCAATATTAAAGACGGCCCTGCATACACTAAACCTTGTATTGCATCCAATCAGGGCCAGATTAAAGGCCCCAAGACCTCCACCACTACAGAGTATATAATGGCCTTCACAAGATCGTCAGGTTCAGACATAAGTAAGTGGCTGTACATGTGCTCTGATCTCTTCTAGCGCTGTACCTGAGGTCCTATCACTTCTAGTGCTGTACCTGCGGTCCTATCACTTCTAGCGCTGTACATGTGCTCTGATCTCTTCTAGCGCTGTACCTGAGGTCCTATCACTTCTAGTGCTGTACCTGCGGTCCTATCACTTCTAGCGCTGTACATGTGCTCTGATCTCTTCTAGCGCTGTACCTGCGGTCCTATCACTTCTAGCGCTGTACCTGCGGTCCTATCACTTCTAGCGCTGTACATGTGCTCTGATCTCTTCTAGTGCTGTACCTGCGGTCCTATCACTTCTAGTGGTGTACATGTGCTCTGATCTCTTCTAGTGCTGTACCTGCGGTCCTATCACTTCTAGCACTGTATCTGCGGTCCTATCACTTCTAGCGCTGTACCCGCAGTCCTATCACTTCTAGCGCTGTACCTGCGGTCCTATCACTTCTAGCGCTGTACATGTGCTCTGATCTCTTCTAGCGCTGTACCTGCAGTCTGAACTCTTCTAGCGCTGTACCTGCTGTCTTATCACTTCTAGCGCTGTACATGTGCTCTGATCTCTTCTAGCGCTGTACCTGCGGTCCTATCACTTCTAGCGCTGTACATGTGCTCTGATCTCTTCTAGTGCTGTACCTGCGTTCCTATCACTTCTAGCGCTGTACCTGCGGTCCTATCACTTCTAGCGCTGTACATGTGCTCTGATCTCTTCTAGTGCTGTACCTGCGGTCCTATCACTTCTAGCACTGTATCTGCGGTCCTATCACTTCTAGCGCTGTACCTGCGGTCCTATCACTTCTAGCGCTGTACATGTGCTCTGATCTCTTCTAGCGCTGTACCTGCAGTCTGAACTCTTCTAGCGCTGTACCTGCTGTCTTATCACTTCTAGCGCTGTACCCGCAGTCCTATCACTTCTAGCGCTGTACCTGCGGTCCTATCACTTCTAGCGCTGTACCTGCGGTCCTATCACTGCTAGCGCTGTACATGTGCTCTGATCTCTTCTAGCGCTGTACCTGCTGTCCTATCACTTCTAGCGCTGTACCTGCGGTCCTATCACTTCTAGCGCTGTACATGTGCTCTGATCTCTTCTAGTGCTGTACATGTGCTCTGATCTCTTCTAGTGCTGTACCTGCGGTCCTATCACTTCTAGCGCTGTACATGTGCTCTGATCTCTTCTAGTGCTGTACCTGCGGTCCTATCACTTCTAGCGCTGTACCTGCGGTCCTATCACTTCTAGCGCTGTACATGTGCTCTGATCTCTTCTAGCGCTGTACCTGCAGTCTGAACTCTTCTAGCGCTGTACCTGCTGTCTTATCACTTCTAGCGCTGTACCCGCAGTCCTATCACTTCTAGCACTGTACCTGCGGTCCTATCACTTCTAGCGCTGTACCTGCGGTCCTATCACTGCTAGCGCTGTACATGTGCTCTGATCTCTTCTAGCGCTGTACCTGTAGTCCTATCACTTCTAGTTCTGTACCTGCAGTCTGAACTCTTCTAGTGCTGTACCTGCGGTCCTATCACTTCTAGAGCTGTACCTGCGGTCCTATCACTTCTAGCGCTGTAGCTGTGGTCCTATCACTTCTAGCGCTGTACCTGAGATCTGATCACTTCTAGCGCTGTACCTGCGGTCCTATCACTTCTAGCGCTATACCTGCGGTCCTATCACTTCTATCGGTGAACCTGAAGTCTGATCTCTTCTAGCTCTGTACCTGCGGTCCTATCACTTCTAGAGCTGTACCTGCGGTCCTATCACTTCTATCGCTGTACCTGTGGTCCTATCACTTCTAGCGCTGTACCTGTGGTCCTATCACTTCTAGCGCTGTACCTGCAGTCCTATCACTTCTAGCGTTTTACCTGCGGTCCTATCACTTCTAGCGTTTTACCTGCGGTCCTATCACTTCTAGCGCTGTACCTGCGGTCCTATAACTTCTAGCGCTGTACCTGCGGTCCTATCACTTCTAGCGCTGTATCTGCAGTCCTATCACTTCTAGTGCTGTACCTGCGGTCCTATCACTTTTAGCGCTGTACATGCGGTCCTATCACTTCTAGCACAGTACCTGTGGTCCTATCACTTCTAGTGCTGTACCTGTGGTCATATCACTTCTAGCGCTGTACCTGTGGTCCTATCACTTTTAGCGCCGTACCTGCGGTCCTATAACTTCTAGCGTTTTACCTGCGGTCCTATCACTTCTAGCGCTGTAGCTGCTGTCCTATCACTTCTAGCGCTGTACCTGAGATCTGATCACTTCTAGTTCTGTACCTGTGGTCCTATCACTTGTAGCGTTTTACCTGCGGTCCTATCACTTCTAGCGCTGTAGCTGCTGTCCTATCACTTCTAGCGCTGTACCTGCGGTCCTATCACTTCTAGCGCTGTAGCTGCTGTCCTATCACTTCTAGCGCTGTACCTGCTGTCCTATCACTTCTAGCGCTGTACCTGAGATCTGACCTCTTCTATCGCTGTACCTGTGGTCCTATCACTTCTAGCGCTGTACTTGCTGTCTTATCACTTCTAGCGCTGTACCCGCAGTCCTATCACTTCTAGCGCTGTACATGCGGTCCTATCACTTCTATCGCTGTACCTGTGGTCCTATCACTTCTAGCGCTGTACCTGCAGTCCTATCACTTCTAGCGTTTTACCTGCGGTCCTATCACTTCTAGTTCTGTACCTGCGGTCCTATCACTTCTAGCGCTGTACCTGCGGTCCTATCACTTCTAGCGCTGTACCTGCAGTCCTATCACTTCTAGCGCTGTATCTGCGGTCCTATCACTTCTAGTGCTGTACCTGCGGTCCTATCACTTCTATCGCTGTACCTGCGGTCCTATCACTTCTATCGCTGTACCTGCGGTCCTATCACTTCTAGCGCTGTACATGCGGTCCTATCACTTCTAGCACAGTACCTGTGGTCCTATCACTTCTAGCACAGTACCTGTGGTCCTATCACTTCTAGCGCTGTACCTGCGGTCCTATCACTTCTAGCGCTGTACCTGCAGTCCTATCACTTCTAGCGCTGTACCTGCGGTCCTATCACTTCTAGCGCTGTACATGTGCTCTGATCTCTTCTAGTGGTGTACATGTGCTCTGATCTCTTCTAGCGCTGTACCTGCGGTCCTATCACTTCTAGCGCTGTACATGTGCTCTGATCTCTTCTAGTGCTGTACCTGCGGTCCTATCACTTCTAGCGCTGTACATGTGCTCTGATCTCTTCTAGTGCTGTACCTGCGGTCCTATCACTTCTAGCGCTGTACCTGCGGTCCTATCACTTCTAGCGCTGTACATGTGCTCTGATCTCTTCTAGTGCTGTACATGTGCTCTGATCTCTTCTAGTGCTGTACCTGCGGTCCTATCACTTCTAGCGCTGTACATGTGCTCTGATCTCTTCTAGTGCTGTACCTGCGGTCCTATCACTTCTAGCGCTGTACATGTGCTCTGATCTCTTCTAGTGCTGTACCTGCGGTCCTATCACTTCTAGCGCTGTACCTGCGGTCCTATCACTTCTAGCGCTGTACATGTGCTCTGATCTCTTCTAGCGCTGTACCTGCAGTCTGAACTCTTCTAGCGCTGTACCTGCTGTCTTATCACTTCTAGCGCTGTACCCGCAGTCCTATCACTTCTAGCGCTGTACCTGCGGTCCTATCACTTCTAGCGCTGTACCTGCGGTCCTATCACTGCTAGCGCTGTACATGTGCTCTGATCTCTTCTAGCGCTGTACCTGTAGTCCTATCACTTCTAGCACTGTACCTGCTGTCCTATCACTTCTAGCGCTGTACATGTGCTCTGATCTCTTCTAGTGCTGTACCTGCGGTCCTATCACTTCTAGCGCTGTACATGTGCTCTGATCTCTTCTAGTGCTGTACCTGCGGTCCTATCACTTCTAGCGCTGTACATGTGCTCTGATCTCTTCTAGTGCTGTACCTGCGGTCCTATCACTTCTAGCGCTGTACATGTGCTCTGATCTCTTCTAGTGCTGTACCTGCGGTCCTATCACTTCTAGCGCTGTACATGTGCTCTGATCTCTTCTAGTGCTGTACCTGCGGTCCTATCACTTCTAGCGCTGTACCTGCGGTCCTATCACTTCTAGCGCTGTACATGTGCTCTGATCTCTTCTAGCGCTGTACCTGCAGTCTGAACTCTTCTAGCGCTGTACCTGCTGTCTTATCACTTCTAGCGCTGTACCCGCAGTCCTATCACTTCTAGCACTGTACCTGCGGTCCTATCACTTCTAGCGCTGTTCCTGCGGTCCTATCACTGCTAGCGCTGTACATGTGCTCTTATCTCTTCTAGCGCTGTACCTGTAGTCCTATCACTTCTAGTTCTGTATCTGCAGTCTGAACTCTTCTAGTGCTGTACCTGCGGTCCTATCACTTCTAGAGCTGTACCTGCGGTCCTATCACTTCTAGCGCTGTAGCTGTGGTCCTATCACTTCTAGCGCTGTACCTGAGATCTGATCACTTCTAGCGCTGTACCTGCGGTCCTATCACTTCTAGCGCTATACCTGCGGTCCTATCACTTCTATCGGTGAACCTGAAGTCTGATCTCTTCTAGCTCTGTACCTGCGGTCCTATCACTTCTAGAGCTGTACCTGCGGTCCTATCACTTCTATCGCTGTACCTGTGGTCCTATCACTTCTAGCGCTGTACCTGTGGTCCTATCACTTCTAGCGCTGTACCTGCAGTCCTATCACTTCTAGCGTTTTACCTGCGGTCCTATCACTTCTAGCGTTTTACCTGCGGTCCTATCACTTCTAGCGTTTTACCTGCGGTCCTATCACTTCTAGCGCTGTACCTGCGGTCCTATCACTTCTAGCGCTGTACCTGCAGTCCTATCACTTCTAGCGCTGTATCTGCAGTCCTATCACTTCTAGTGCTGTACCTGCGGTCCTATCACTTCTAGTGCTGTACCTGCGGTCCTATCACTTCTAGCGCTGTACATGCGGTCCTATCACTTCTAGCACAGTACCTGTGGTCCTATCACTTCTAGTGCTGTACCTGTGGTCCTATCACTTTTAGCGCTGTACCTGCGGTCCTATCACTTCTAGCGTTTTACCTGCGGTCCTATCACTTCTAGCGCTGTAGCTGCTGTCCTATCACTTCTAGCGCTGTACCTGCGGTCCTATCACTTCTAGCGCTGTAGCTGCTGTCCTATCACTTCTAGCGCTGTACCTGCTGTCCTATCACTTCTAGCGCTGTACCTGAGATCTGACCTCTTCTATCGCTGTACCTGTGGTCCTATCACTTCTAGCGCTGTACCTGCTGTCTTATCACTTCTAGCGCTGTACCCGCAGTCCTATCACTTCTAGCGCTGTACATGCGGTCCTATCACTTCTATCGCTGTACCTGTGGTCCTATCACTTCTAGCGCTGTACCTGCAGTCCTATCACTTCTAGCGTTTTACCTGCGGTCCTATCACTTCTAGTTCTGTACCTGCGGTCCTATCACTTCTAGCGCTGTACCTGCGGTCCTATCACTTCTAGCGCTGTACCTGCAGTCCTATCACTTCTAGCGCTGTATCTGCGGTCCTATCACTTCTAGAGCTGTACCTGCGGTCCTATCACTTCTAGCGCTGTACCTGCGGTCCTATCACTTCTAGCGCTGTACCTGCGGTCCTATCACTTCTATCGCTGTACCTGCGGTCCTATCACTTCTAGCGCTGTACATGCGGTCCTATCACTTCTAGCACAGTACCTGTGGTCCTATCACTTCTAGCACAGTACCTGTGGTCCTATCACTTCTAGCGCTGTACCTGCGGTCCTATCACTTCTAGCGCTGTACCTGCAGTCCTATCACTTCTAGCGCTGTACCTGCGGCCCTATCACTTCTATCGCTGTACCTGCGGTCCTATCACTTCTAGCGCTGTACCTGCCGTCCTATCACTTCTAGCGCTGTACCTGCGGTCCTATCTCTTCTAGTGCTGTACCTGCGATCCGATTACTTTTAGCGCTGTACCTGCGATCCTATCATATTTAGCGCGGTCCTATCCCTTCTAGCGATGTACCTCCGGTCCTATCACTTTTAGTGCTCTACCTGCAGTCCTATCACTTTTAGCGCTGTACCTGCGGTCCTATCCCTTCTAGTGCTGTACCTGCGATCCGATTACTTCTAGCGCTGTATCTGCGGTCCTATCACTTCTAGTGCTGTACCTGTGGTCCTATCTCTTCTAGTGCTGTACCTGCAGTCCTATCACTTCTAGCGCTGTATCTGCGGTCCTATAACTTCTAGCGCTGTACATGCGGTCCTATCACTTCTAGCGCTGTACCTGCGGTCCTATCTCTTCTAGTGCTGTACCTGCGATCCGATTACTTTTAGCGCTGTACCTGCGATCCTATCATATTTAGCGCGGTCCTATCCCTTCTAGCGATGTACCTCCGGTCCTATCACTTTTAGTGCTCTACCTGCAGTCCTATCACTTTTAGCGCTGTACCTGCGGTCCTATCACTTCTAGTGCTGTACCTGCGGTCCTATAACTTCTAGCGCTGTACATGCGGTCCTATCACTTCTAGCGCTGTACCTGCGGTCCTATCTCTTCTAGTGCTGTACCTGCGATCCGATTACTTTTAGCGCTGTACCTGCGATCCTATCATATTTAGCGCGGTCCTATCCCTTCTAGCGATGTACCTCCGGTCCTATCACTTTTAGTGCTCTACCTGCAGTCCTATCACTTTTAGCGCTGTACCTGCGGTCCTATCCCTTCTAGTGCTGTACCTGCGATCCGATTACTTCTAGCGCTGTATCTGCGGTCCTATCACTTCTAGTGCTGTACCTGCGGTCCTATCTCTTCTAGTGCTGTACCTGCAGTCCTATCACTTCTAGCGCTGTATCTGCGGTCCTATCACTTCTAGTGCTGTACCTGCGGTCCTATAACTTCTAGCGCTGTACATGCGGTCCTATCACTTCTAGCGCTGTATCTGCGGTCCTATCACTTCTAGTGCTGTACCTGTGGTCCTATCACTTCTAGTGCTGTACCTGCGGTCCTATCACTTCTAGTGCTGTACCTGCGGTCCTATCACTTCTAGCGCTGTACCTGTGGTCCTATCACTTCTAGCACAGTACCTGTGGTCATATCACTTCTAGCACAGTACCTGTGGTCATATCACTTCTAGTGCTGTACCTGCGATCCGATTACTTCTAGCGCTGTACCTGCGGTCCTATCACTTCTAGTGCTGTACCTGCGGTCCTATCACTTCTAGCGCTGTAGCTGCTGTCCTATCACTTCTAGCGCTGTACCTGCGGTCCTATCACTTCTAGCGCTGTAGCTGCTGTCCTATCACTTCTAGCGCTGTACCTGCTGTCCTATCACTTCTAGCGCTGTACCTGAGATCTGACCTCTTCTATCGCTGTACCTGTGGTCCTATCACTTCTAGCGCTGTACCTGCTGTCTTATCACTTCTAGCGCTGTACCCGCAGTCCTATCACTTCTAGCGCTGTACATGCGGTCCTATCACTTCTATCGCTGTACCTGTGGTCCTATCACTGCTAGCGTTTTACCTGCGGTCCTATCACTTCTAGTTCTGTACCTGCAGTCCTATCACTTCTAGCGCTGTACCTGCGGTCCTATCACTTCTAGCGCTGTACCTGCAGTCCTATCACTTCTAGCGCTGTATCTGCGGTCCTATCACTTCTAGAGCTGTACCTGCGGTCCTATCACTTCTAGCGCTGTACCTGCGGTCCTATCACTTCTATCGCTGTACCTGCGGTCCTATCACTTCTAGCGCTGTACATGCGGTCCTATCACTTCTAGCACAGTACCTGTGGTCCTATCACTTCTAGCACAGTACCTGTGGTCCTATCACTTCTAGCGCTGTACCTGCGGTCCTATCACTTCTAGCGCTGTACCTGCAGTCCTATCACTTCTAGCGCTGTACCTGCGGTCCTATCACTTCTAGCGCTGTACCTGCCGTCCTATCACTTCTAGCGCTGTACCTGCGGTCCTATCTCTTCTAGCGCTGTACCTGCGGTCCTATCACTTCTAGCGCTGTACATGCGGTCCTATCACTTCTAGCGCTGTACCTGCGGTCCTATCTCTTCTAGTGCTGTACCTGCGATCCGATTACTTTTAGCGCTGTACCTGCGATCCTATCATATTTAGCGCGGTCCTATCCCTTCTAGCGATGTACCTCCGGTCCTATAACTTTTAGTGCTCTACCTGCAGTCCTATCACTTTTAGCGCTGTACCTGCGGTCCTATCCCTTCTAGTGCTGTACCTGCGATCCGATTACTTCTAGCGCTGTATCTGCGGTCCTATCACTTCTAGTGCTGTACCTGTGGTCCTATCTCTTCTAGTGCTGTACCTGCAGTCCTATCACTTCTAGCGCTGTATCTGCGGTCCTATAACTTCTAGCGCTGTACATGCGGTCCTATCACTTCTAGCGCTGTACCTGCGATCCGATTACTTTTAGCGCTGTACCTGCGATCCTATCATATTTAGCGCGGTCCTATCCCTTCTAGCGATGTACCTCCGGTCCTATCACTTTTAGTGCTCTACCTGCAGTCCTATCACTTTTAGCGCTGTACCTGCGGTCCTATCACTTCTAGTGCTGTACCTGCGGTACTATAACTTCTAGCGCTGTACATGCGGTCCTATCACTTCTAGCGCTGTACCTGCGGTCCTATCTCTTCTAGTGCTGTACCTGCGATCCGATTACTTTTAGCGCTGTACCTGCGATCCTATCATATTTAGCGCGGTCCTATCCCTTCTAGCGATGTACCTCCGGTCCTATCACTTTTAGTGCTCTACCTGCAGTCCTATCACTTTTAGCGCTGTACCTGCGGTCCTATCCCTTCTAGTGCTGTACCTGCGATCCGATTACTTCTAGCGCTGTATCTGCGGTCCTATCACTTCTAGTGCTGTACCTGCGGTCCTATCTCTTCTAGCGCTGTACCTGCCGTCCTATCACTTCTAGCGCTGTACCTGCGGTCCTATCTCTTCTAGTGCTGTACCTGCAGTCCTATCACTTCTAGCGCTGTATCTGCGGTCCTATCACTTCTAGTGCTGTACCTGCGGTCCTATAACTTCTAGCGCTGTACATGCGGTCCTATCACTTCTAGCGCTGTATCTGCGGTCCTATCACTTCTAGTGCTGTACCTGTGGTCCTATCACTTCTAGTGCTGTACCTGCGGTCCTATCACTTCTAGTGCTGTACCTGCGGTCCTATCACTTCTAGCGCTGTACCTGTGGTCCTATCACTTCTAGCACAGTACCTGTGGTCATATCACTTCTAGCACAGTACCTGTGGTCATATCACTTCTAGTGCTGTACCTGCGATCCGATTACTTCTAGCGCTGTACCTGCGGTCCTATCACTTCTAGCGCTGTACCCGCAGTCCTATCACTTCTAGTGCTGTACCTGCGGTCCTATCACTTCTAGTGCTGTACCTGCGGTCCTATCACTTCTAGCGCTGTACCTGCGGTCCTATCACTTCTAGTGCTGTACATGCGGTCCTATCACTTCTAGCACAGTACCTGTGGTCCTATCACTTCTAGTGCTGTACCTGCAGTCCTATCACTTCTAGCGCTGTATCTGCGGTCCTATAACTTCTAGCGCTGTACATGCGGTCCTATCACTTCTAGCGCTGTACCTGCGGTCCTATCTCTTCTAGTGCTGTACCTGCGATCCGATTACTTTTAGCGCTGTACCTGCGATCCATCATATTTAGCGCGGTCCTATCCCTTCTAGCGATGTACCTGCGGTCCTATCACTTTTAGCGCTGTACCTGCGGTCCTATCCCTTCTAGTGCTGTACCTGCGATCCGATTACTTCTAGCGCTGTATCTGCGGTCCTATCACTTCTAGTGCTGTACCTGCGGTCCTATCCCTTCTAGTGCTGTACCTGCGATCCGATTACTTCTAGCGCTGTATCTGCGGTCCTATCACTTTTAGCGCTGTACCTGCGGTCCTATCTCTTCTAGTGCTGTACCTGCAGTCCTATCACTTCTAGCGCTGTATCTGCGGTCCTATCACTTCTAGTGCTGTACCTGCGGTCCTATAACTTCTAGCGCTGTACATGCGGTCCTATCACTTCTAGCGCTGTATCTGCGGTCCTATCACTTCTAGTGCTGTACCTGTGGTCCTATCTCTTCTAGTGCTGTACCTGCGGTCCTATCACTTCTAGCGCTGTACCTGTGGTCCTATCACTTCTAGCACAGTACCTGTGGTCATATCACTTCTAGCACAGTACCTGCGGTCCTATCACTTCTAGCGCTGTACCTGCGATCCGATTACTTCTAGCGCTGTATCTGCGGTCCTATCACTTCTAGTGCTGTACCTGTGGTCCTATCACTTCTAGCGCTGTACCTGCGGTCCTATCACTTCTAGCGCTGTACCCGCAGTCCTATCACTTCTAGTGCTGTACCTGCGGTCCTATCACTTCTAGTGCTGTTCCTGCGGTCCTATCACTTCTAGCGCTGTACCTGCGGTCCTATCACTTCTAGTGCTGTACATGCGGTCCTATCACTTCTAGCGCTGTACCTGTGGTCCTATCACTTCTAGCACAGTACCTGTGGTCATATCACTTCTAGTGCTGTACCTGCGATCCGATTACTTCTAGCGCTGTACCTGCGATCCGATTACTTCTAGCGCTGTACCTGCTGTCCTATCACTTTTAGCACCGTACCTGCGGTCCTATCACTTCTAGCGTTTTACCTGCGGTCCTATCACTTCTAGCGCAGTACCTGTGGTCCTATCACTTCTAGCGCTGTACCTGCGGTCCTATCACTTTTAGCACCGTACCTGCGGTCCTATCACTTCTAGCGTTTTACCTGCGGTCCTATCACTTCTAGCGCTGTAGCTGCTGTCCTATCACTTCTAGCGCTGTACCTGAGATCTGATCTCTTCTATCGCTGTACCTGTGGTCCTATCACTTCTAGCGCTGTACCTGCAGTCCTATCACTTCTAGCGTTTTACCTGCGGTCCTATCACTTCTAGTGCTGTACCTGCGGTCCTATCACTTCTATCGCTGTACATGCGGTCCTATCTCTTCTAGTGCTGTACCTGCGGTCCTATCACTTCTAGCGCTGTACCTGCGGTCCAATCACTTCTAGTGCTGTACATGTGCTCTGATCTCTTCTAGTGCTGTACCTGCGGTCCTATCACTTCTAGCGCTGTACATGTGCTCTGATCTCTTCTAGTGCTGTACCTGCGGTCCTATCACTTCTAGCGCTGTACATGTGCTCTCTCTCTTCTAGCGCTGTACCTGAGGTCCTATCACTTCTAGCGCTGTACATGCGGTCCTATCACTTCTAGCACAGTACCTGTGGTCATATCACTTCTAGCGCTGTACCTGCGGTCCTATCACTTCTAGCGCTGTACCTGTGGTCATATCACTTCTAGCGCAGTACCTGCGGTCCTATCACTTCTAGCGCTGTACATGTGCTCTGATCTCTTCTAGTGCTGTACCTGCGGTCCTATCACTTCTAGCGCTGTACATGTGCTCTCTCTCTTCTAGCGCTGTACCTGAGGTCCTATCACTTCTAGCGCTGTATCTGCGGTCCTATCACTTCTAGCGCTGTACCTGCGGTCCTATCACTTCTAGCGCTGTACCTGTGGTCATATCACTTCTAGCGCAGTACCTGCGGTCCTATCACTTCTAGCGCTGTACCTGCGGTCCTATCACTTCTAGCGCTGTACCTGCCGTCCTATCACTTCTAGCGCTGTACCTGCGGTCCTATCTCTTCTAGTGCTGTACCTGCGATCCGATTACTTTTAGCGCTGTACCTGCGATCCTATCATATTTAGCGCTCTACCTGCAGTCCTATCACTTTTAGCGCTGTACCTGCGGTCCTATCCCTTCTAGTGCTGTACCTGCGATCCGATTACTTCTAGCGCTGTACCTGCGGTCCTATCACTTCTAGCGCTGTACCTACGGTCCTATCTCTTCTAGTGCTGTACCTGCGATCCGATTACTTCTAGCGCTGTACCTGCGGTCCTATCACTTCTAGCACAGTACCTGTGGTCCTATCACTTCTAGCGCTGTACCTGCGGTCCCATCACTTCTAGCGCTGTACCTGCAGTCCTATCACTTCTAGCGCTGTACCTGCGGTCCTATCACTTCTAGCGCTGTACCTGCCGTCCTATTACTTCTAGCGCTGTACCTGCGGTCCTATCTCTTCTAGTGCTGTACCTGCGATCCGATTACTTCTAGCGCTGTACCTGCGGTCCTATCATATTTAGCGCTCTACCTGCAGTCCTATCACTTTTAGCGCTGTACCTGCGGTCCTATCCCTTCTAGTGCTGTACCTGCGATCCGATTACTTCTAGCGCTGTACCTGCGGTCCTATCACTTCTAGCGCTGTACCTACGGTCCTATTACTTCTAGCGCTGTACCTGCGGTCCTATCATATTTAGCGCTCTACCTGCAGTCCTATCACTTCTAGCGCTGTACCTGCGGTCCTATCCCTTCTAGTGCTGTACCTGCGATCCGATTACTTCTAGCGCTGTACCTGCGGTCCTATCACTTCTAGCGCTGTACCTACGGTCCTATTACTTCTAGCGCTGTACCTGCGGTCCTATCATATTTAGCGCTCTACCTGCAGTCCTATCACTTTTAGCGCTGTACTTGCGGTCCTATCCCTTCTAGCGATGTACCTCCGGTCCTATCACTTTTAGTGCTCTACCTGCGGTACTATCACTTTTAGCGCTCTACCTGAGGTCTGATCACTTCTTCAGCTAGACTATGGACTGATTTACTGCAGTTTTTACACCAGTCTATGGACTGACTGCAGCACTTACACTACACTGTGAAGTGACTGGCTGAAGTTTTTACAATAAACTATGGACTGATTGACCGCAGCATTTATACTAGACTACGGACTGAATGACTACTGCATCCCCACCTTTTGGTCCGTCTGTTCCTAATCATGGCTTCTTACTTTTTCCTCTAGTTTTTCACCCTCCATCCTAATATCCCCTACGTTTTTGTTTGTTCCATCAGATGTTCCTCACATTGGGCTGTGCCCACTTCATGTATATATCTTGGGGTTCTGAACTGTAACTTACAGTATGGATTGCCATATCTTGGTTAGTTACTCTAAGTGCCCCCTTTCCCCTGACTGTACTGATATTTCTCCGGTGTGAGTGCGCTCCAGGAAATCTTACACAGGACTATCACAATGCCGTGCATTCCACAGAGAGATAATCCGGATAGTGTCAGGCAAATGACAGCCATTGGGTATGATACTGAAGCCGCAGAGAGTCCCCCGAAGACCAGAGACAGGACCCAAGAAAGAAGTAGCATCGATCTACGTCCAAACCTAAAGCACAGAAGAAAAATAGTTATAATCTATATTGTGGAGTCATTCTCAGGCAAGGGGAGGCTCATCTGTTATAAAGTGTTTGATCTCTCATGAATCTAATAGATCTAAAGCGTGGGGTGGCCTTGTGTTTCCCAAGATATTGCCCAGATGCATAGGATGGTCTGCAGGCCTTGCTCAGACATCTTTATGGACAGAGAGTTGGAGTGAGCAGGACCCCCATAATACAGACATAGGTGCAGGGGTGGTCAGGTCACCTAGTCTGTTCTGTAGCACAAAAGCCAGAGTGGGGAGGGGGCCCACTGTAGCTATAGGGTGGCTTCTCTATGTCCACTATGTAGTAGCCTAACTTTATTTTAGCCCTAACTCCCTTTGACCACATCAGATGTTTTCAATAACCTATAACTTCACTAAACAATCAGGAATGCAGTCCTTAACCCCATCACTACTCTAGACCTCCATCACGGTTATCATTATCCTCTCATTCCTCTAGAACTCCAGCAATGTTATCATTATTTCCTCACCACAATAGACCTCCTGGAATGTTCCAATTATACCCTCACTGCCCAAGAACACCAGGAGTGTCATCATTACATCCTCACTGTATATCTCCAGGGATCTTATCATTACCCGCTCACTGCTCTACACCTCCGAGGATTTTATTATGCCCTCTCTGCAGTATCATACTAGAACTGTAATTATTACCCCCACACTGACCCAGACCACCAGGAATATTATGATATCCTCACTCCCCTAGACATTAGAAATGTTATCATTATCCCCTCACTGCTCTAGATCTCCAAGGATTATATACCTGTAATACCCACTCAATACCTCTTGCATGCTAGGATATCATTGGCCCCGGACCTGAAGGGATGCTATGAAACCCCTCACTTTTCTAGATTTCTAGGGATGCTATTATAACTCCTTCACTGAGTTAGTACAGCTAGGAAGTTATCAATAGCTAGAGATAGTCATCAAGCCACTGGAGGCTCATTGTGTGACTGAGCCACTGTGTTGACGACTAATGCTGTTCCCACCTCACCACTCTGTCGGGGGCTCTACTTGTCTCAACAACAAGTTCTTTGGATCAAACAGTGCAGTGTTTTATTCACACTTTAGGCAAGTGACAAAACAAGCCGTCATAAACAAGTAAAAAGTCACCTTGCGGTGTTGGTGGTAATTCACAGCATGCAGCAATTCTGCCTCAAAGAGTCCTTGAGCGTAGCAGCACCAACCTGTTTTCACGCCAAACAGGTAGCAAGCCTTCATCCAGACACAAGGCTCCCAGATCCCAACACAGAGACATGGCTTCTGAGCCCAGCTGCCTATTTAAGGACAGCCAGGTGCTGCCGAAACCCAGAGCGGCACTTAAAATCCGGTCCAGTATTTGACCTCACCTGGCTGTAAATCAGCCCAGCAGCACATGCTGGGAGGAAAGTACCTGTTTTTCCAGACCAAACCTCTCACTGTGTCACAAGGGGTTCTCCGACTTCAGCAGATGGCAGTTATCACGTAGCTGCAGGGTAATTCCAGGCACTTATTAACTGTGATTCTCCATGTTGCCTCCTTTGCTGGCTGGACTCATTTTTCCATCACATTACACACATCTCGTTTCCAAGGTTACGACCATCCTGTAATCCAGCAACGGTGGTCGAGTTTGCACATTCTAGGAAAGGCTCCTCTCTCTCTGGTGGCCGGGACCGTGGGAGTGCGCATAGGCTGGCGCATTTACGATAGTGTGTAAGCATGACCACAGCTACTGGATTACAAGGTGGTTGTAACTAGAGATGAGTGAATTTCTCCAAAATTCGATTCAAACGGTTTGGCGAATTTTCCCAAAATATTTGATCCGATCATAAATTATTTGTGAAGAATCGTGTTAAACAACAGCGATTTCCTGTCTGCAGAGAGCCTGTATAGCAGTGTAGAACACTGTGTCTGTATAGCAGTGTAGAACACTGTGTCTGTATAGCGGTGTAGAACACTGTGCCTGTATAGCAGTGTAGAGCACTGTGCCTGTATAGCGGTGTAGAACACTGTGCCTGTATAGTGGTGTAGAGCACTGTGCCTGTATAGCGGTGTAGAACACTGTGCCTGTATAGCGGTGTAGAACACTGTGCCTGTATAGCGGTGTAGAACACTGTGCCTGTATAGCGGTGTAGAACACTGTGCCTGTATAGCGGTGTAGAACACTGTGCCTGTATAGCGGTGTAGAACACTGTGCCTGTATAGCGGTGTAGAACACTGTGCCTGTATAGCGGTGTAGAACACTGTGCCTGTAGAGCGGTGTAGAACACTGTGCCTGTATAGCGGTGTAGAACACTGTGTCTGTATAGCGGTGTAGAACACTGTGCCTGTATAGCGGTGTAGAGCACTGTGCCTGTATAGCGGTGTAGAACACTGTGCCTGTATAGTGGTGTAGAACACTGTGCCTGTATAGTGGTGTAGAACACTGTGCCTGTATAGTGGTGTAGAACACTGTGCCTGTATAGGGGTGTAGAACACTGTGCCTGTATAGCGGAGTAGAACACTGTGCCTGTATAGCGGTGTAGAACACTGTGCCTGTATAGTGGTGTAGAGCACTGTGCCTGTATAACGGTGTAGAACACTGTGCCTGTATAGCGGTGTAGAGCACTGTGCCTGTATAGTGGTGTAGAACACTGTGCCTGTATAGTGATGTAGAACACTGTGCCTGTATATTGGTGTAGAACACTGTGCCTGTATAGTGGTGTAGAACACTGTGCCTGTATGGTGGTGTAGAACACTGGGCCTGTATAGGGGTGTAGAACACTGTGCCTGTATAGCGGTGTAGAACACTGTGCCTGTATAGTGATGTAGAACACTGTGCCTGTATATCGGTGTAGAACACTGTGCCGGTATAGTGATGTAGAACACTGTGCCTGTATATCGGTGTAGAACACTGTGCCTGTATAGCGGTGTAGAACACTGTGCCTGTATAGTGATGTAGGACACTGTGCCTGTATAGCGGTGTAGAACACTGTGCCTGTATAGAGGTGTAGAACACTGTGCCTGTATAGTGGTGTAGAACACTGTGCCTGTATAGTGGTGTAGAACACTGTGCCTGTATAGGGGTGTAGAACACTGTGCCTGTATAGTGGTGTAGAACACTGTGCCTGTATAGTGGTGTAGAACACTGTGCCTGTATAGCGGTGTAGAACACTGTGCCTGTATAGTGATGTAGAACACTGTGCCTGTATAGGGGTGTAGAACACTGTGCCTGTATAGCGGTGTAGAACACTGTGCCTGTATAGCGGTGTAGAACACTGTGCCTGTATAGCGGTGTAGAACACTGTGCCTGTATAGCGGTGTAGAACACTGTGCCTGTATAGTGGTGTAGAACACTGTGCCTGTATAGCGGTGTAGAACACTGTGCCTTTATAGCGGTGTAGAACACTGTGCCTGTATAGCGGTGTAGAACACTGTGCCTGTATAGGGGTGTAGAACACTGTGCCTGTATAGTGGTGTAGAACACTGTGCCTGTATAGCGGTGTAGAACACTGTGCCTGTATAGCGGTGTAGAACACTGTGCCTGTATAGCGGTGTAGAACACTGTGCCTGTATAGCGGTGTAGAACACTGTGCCTGTATAGTGGTGTAGAACACTGTGCCTGTATAGTGGTGTAGAGCACTGTGCCTGTATAGCGGTGTAGAACACTGTGCCTTTATAGCGGTGTAGAACACTGTGCCTGTATAGCGGTGTAGAACACTGTGCCTGTATAGTGGTGTAGAACACTGTGCCTGTATAGTGGTGTAGAGCACTGTGCCTGTATAGCGGTGTAGAACACTGTGCCTTTATAGCGGTGTAGAACACTGTGCCTGTATAGCGGTGTAGAACACTGTGCCTGTATAGCGGTGTAGAACACTGTGCCTGTATAGGGGTGTAGAACACTGTGCCTGTATAGTGGTGTAGAACACTGTGCCTGTATAGTGGTGTAGAACACTGTGCCTGTATAGCGGTGTAGAACACTGTGCCTGTATAGTGATGTAGAACACTGTGCCTGTATAGTGGTGTAGAACACTGTGCCTGTATAGCGGTGTAGAACACTGTGCCTGTATTGGGGTGTAGAACACTGTGCCTGTATAGTGATGTAGAACACTGTGCCTGTATATTGGTGTAGAACACTGTGCCTGTATAGTGGTGTAGAACACTGTGCCTGTATGGTGGTGTAGAACACTGGGCCTGTATAGTGGTGTAGAACACTGTGCCTGTATAGGGGTGTAGAACACTGTGCCTGTATAGTGGTGTAGTACACTGTGCCTGTATAGTGGTGTAGAACACTGTGCCTGTATAGCGGTGTAGAACACTGTGCCTGTATAGGGGTGTAGAACACTGTGCCTGTATAGTGATGTAGAACACTGTGCCTGTATATTGGTGTAGAACACTGTGCCTGTATAGTGGTGTAGAACACTGTGCCTGTATGGTGGTGTAGAACACTGGGCCTGTATAGTGGTGTAGAACACTGTGCCTGTATAGGGGTGTAGAACACTGTGCCTGTATAGTGATGTAGAACACTGTGCCTGTATATTGGTGTAGAACACTGTGCCTGTATAGTGGTGTAGAACACTGTGCCTGTATAGTGATGTAGAACACTGTGCCTGTATAGTGATGTAGAACACTGTGCCTGTATATCGGTGTAGAACACTGTGCCGGTATAGTGATGTAGAACACTGTTACGTCCAAGGACACGCTAGTCCTGTCACACATACAGATAGCTGTCCACATGTCTGTCACGTCCACAGATACTTTAGGTCTTGTCACGACTACAGGCAACGATTCGATGCATCTGTCACGACTACAGACTAATTAAGTCCTGTCACGACTACAGACAGGTTCAGGTCCTGTCATCACTACAGTTGACGACTTGCATGCCTTAGTTCACTGTCATGGGTCAGCCCGGTACTCGCTGGGTGCTTCACAGTAAGTTCTATGGTGTCCACATCTTCCATTCTGCCACTGGGGGGGCTGTAGGGTGGTTTGTGTGCTGGGTACGAGTTACGTGTGTTCTACACCACTATACAGGCACAGTGTTCTACACCCCTATACAGGCACAGTCTTCTACACCACTATACATGCACAGTGCTCTACACCACTATACAGGCACAGTGTTCTACACCACTATACAGGCACAGTGTTCTACACCCCTATACAGGCACAGTGTTCTACACCACTATACAGGCACAGTGTTCTACACCCCTATACAGGCACAGTCTTTTACACCACTATACATGCACAGTGCTCTACACCACTATACAGGCACAGTGTTCTACACCGCTATACAGCCACAGTGTTCTACACCACTATACATGCACAGTGCTCTACACCACTATACAGGCACAGTGTTCTACACCGATATACAGGCACAGTGTTCTACACCGCTATACAGGCACAGTGTTCTACACCACTATACAGGCACAGTCTTCTACACCACTATACATGCACAGTGCTCTACACCACTATACAGGCACAGTGTTCTACACCGCTATACAGCCACAGTGTTCTACACCACTATACATGCACAGTGCTCTACACCACTATACAGGCACAGTGTTCTACACCGATATACAGGCACAGTGTTCTACACCACTATACAGGCACAGTGTTCTACACCTCTATACAGGCACAGTGTTCTACACCCCTATACAGCCACAGTGTTCTACATCGCTATACAGGCACAGTGTTCTACACCGCTATACAGGCACAGTGTTCTACACCCCTATACAGGCACAGTGTTCTACACCGCTATACAGGCACAGTGTTCTACACCGCTATACAGGCACAGTGTTCTACACCTCTATACAGGCACAGTGTTCTACACCGCTATACAGGCACAGTCTTCTACACCACTATACATGCACAGTGCTCTACACCACTATACAGGCACAGTGTTCTACACCGCTATACAGCCACAGTGTTCTACACCACTATACATGCACAGTGCTCTACACCACTATACAGGCACAGTGTTCTACACCGATATACAGGCACAGTGTTCTACACCGCTATACAGGCACAGTGTTCTACACCACTATACAGGCACAGTCTTCTACACCACTATACATGCACAGTGCTCTACACCACTATACAGGCACAGTGTTCTACACCGATATACAGGCACAGTGTTCTACACCGCTATACAGGCACAGTGTTCTACACCACTATACAGGCACAGTCTTCTACACCACTATACATGCACAGTGCTCTACACCACTATACAGGCACAGTGTTCTACACCGCTATACAGGCACAGTGCTCTACACCACTATACAGGCACAGTGTTCTACACCACTATACAGGCACAGTGCTCTACACCACTATACAGGCATAGTGTTCTACACCGCTATACAGGCACAGTGTTCAACACCGCTATACAGGCATAGTGTTCTACACCGCTATACAGGCACAGTGTTCAACACCGCTATACAGGCACAGTGTTCTACACCGCTATACAGGCACAGTGTTCTACACCGCTATACAGGCACAGTGTTCTACACCCCTATACAGCCACAGTGTTCTACACCGCTATACATGCACAGTGTTCTACACCGCTATACAGGCACAGTGTTCTACACCGCTATACAGGCACAGTGTTCTACACCGCTATACAGGCACAGTGCTCTACACCACTATACAGGCACAGTGTTCTACACCGCTATACAGGCACAGTGTTCTACACCGCTATACAGGCACAGTGTTCTACACCACTATACAGGCACAGTGTTCTACACCGCTATACAGGCACAGTCTTCTACACCGCTATACAGGCACAGTGTTCTACACCGCTATACAGGCACAGTGTTCTACAACGCTATACAGGCACAGTGTTCTACACCACTATACAGGCACAGTGTTCTACACCACTATACAGGCACAGTGTTCTACATTGGTATACAGGCACAGTGTTCTACACCGCTATACAGGCACAGTGTTCTGCACCGCTATACAGGCACAGTGTTCTACACCGCTATACAGGCACAGTGTTCTACACCGCTATACAGGCACAGTGTTCTACACCGCTATACAGGCACAGTGTTCTGCACCGCTATACAGGCACAGTGTTCTACTCCGCTATACAGGCACAGTGTTCTACACCGATATACAGGCACAGTATTCTACACCGCTATACAGGCACAGTGTTCTACACCGCTATACAGGCACAGTGCTCTACACCACTATACAGGCACAGTGCTCTACACCCCTATACAGGCACAGTGTTCTACACCGCTATACAGGCACAGTGTTCTACACCACTATACAGGCACAGTGCTCTACACCACTATACAGGCATAGTGTTCTACACCGCTATACAGGCACAGTGTTCAACACCGCTATACAGGCA
The DNA here is from genome assembly GCF_905171765.1 of Bufo bufo. Taxonomy (NCBI): domain Eukaryota; kingdom Metazoa; phylum Chordata; class Amphibia; order Anura; family Bufonidae; genus Bufo; species Bufo bufo. The sequence goes on from NC_053392.1 coordinate 633,375,767, forward strand.
CAGTGTTCTACACCGCTATACAGGCACAGTGTTCTACACCGCTATACAGGCACAGTGTTTTACACCGCTATACAGGCACAGTGTTCTACACCGCTATACAGGCACAGTGTTCTACACCGCTATACAAACACAGTGTTCTACACCGCTATACAGGCACAGTGTTCTACACCGCTATACAGGCACTGTGTTCTACACCGCTATACAGGCACAGTGTTCTACACCGCTATCCAGGCATAGTGTTCTACACCGCTATACAGGCACAGTGTTCTACACCCCTATACAGGCACAGTGTTCTACACCACTATACAGGCACAGTGTTCTACACCACTATACAGGCACAGTGTTCTACACCGCTATACAGGCACAGTGTTCTACACCGCTATACAGGCACAGTGTTCTACACCGCTATACAGGCACAGTGTTCTACACCCCTATACAGGCACAGTGTTCTACACCACTATACAGGCACAGTGCTCTACACCACTATACAGGCACAGTGTTCTACCCCGCTCTACAGGCACAGTGTTCTACACCACTATACAGGCACAGTGTTCTACATCACTATACAGGCACAGTCTTCTACACCACTATACAGGCACAGTGTTCTACACCACTATACAGGCACAGTGTTCTACACCGCTATACAGGCACAGTGTTCTACACCGCTATACAGGCACTGTGTTCTACACCGCTATACAGGCACAGTGTTCTACACCGCTATACAGGCACAGTGTTCTACACCGCTATACAGGCACAGTGTTCTACACCGCTATACAGGCACAGTGTTCTACACCACTATACAGGCACAGTGTTCTACACCGCTATACAGCCACAGTGTTCTACACCGCTATACAGGCACAGTGTTCAACACCGCTATACAGGCACAGTGTTCTACACCGCTATACAGGCACAGTGTTCTACACCGCTATACAGGCACAGTGTTCTACACCCCTATACAGCCACAGTGTTCTACACCGCTATACATGCACAGTGTTCTACACCGCTATACAGGCACAGTGTTCTACACCGCTATACAGGCACAATGCTCTACACCACTATACAGGCACAGTGTTCTACACCGCTATACAGGCACAGTGTTCTACACCGCTATACAGGCACAGTGTTCTACACCACTATACAGGCACAGTGTTCTACACCGCTATACAGGCACAGTCTTCTACACCGCTATACAGGCACAGTGTTCTACACCGCTATACAGGCACAGTGTTCTACAACGCTATACAGGCACAGTGTTCTACACCACTATACAGGCACAGTGTTCTACACCACTATACAGGCACAGTGTTCTACACTGGTATACAGGCACAGTGTTCTACACCGCTATACAGGCACAGTGTTCTGCACCGCTATACAGGCACAGTGTTCTACACCGCTATACAGGCACAGTGTTCTACACCGCTATACAGGCACAGTGTTCTGCACCGCTATACAGGCACAGTGTTCTACACCGCTATACAGGCACAGTGTTCTACACCGATATACAGGCACAGTGTTCTACACCACTATACAGGCACAGTGTTCTACCCCGCTATACAGGCACAGTGTTCTACACCTCTATACAGGCACAGTGTTCTACACCACTATACAGGCACAGTGTTCTACACCGCTATACAGGCACAGTGTTCTACACCACTATACAGGCACAGTGTTCTACCCCGCTATACAGGCACAGTGTTCTACACCACTATACAGGCACAGTGTTCTACACCACTATACAGGCACAGTGTTCTACACCGCTATACAGGCACAGTGTTCTTCACCACTATACAGGCACAGTGTTCTACACCGCTATACAGGCACAGTGCTCTACACTGCTATACAGGCACAGTGTTCTACACCGCTATACAGGCACAGTGTTCTACACCGATATACAGGCACAGTGTTCTACACCACTATACAGGCACAGTGTTCTACACCACTATACAGGCACAGTGGTCTGCACCACTATACAGGCACAGTGTTCTACACCGCTATACAGGCACAGTGTTCTACACCGCTATACAGGAACAGTGTTCTACACCGATATACAGGCACAGTGCTCTACACCGAAATACAGGCACAGTGTTCTACACCACTATACAGGCACAGTGTTCTACACCGCTATACAGGCACAGTGCTCTACACCTCTATACAGGCACAGTGTTCTACACCGCTATACAGGCTCAGTGTTCTACACAGCTATACAGACACAGTGTTCTACACCGCTATACAGGTACAGTGTTCTACACCGCTATACAGGCTCAGTGTTCTACACCACTATACAGACACAGTGTTCTACACCACTATACAGGCACAGTGTTCTACCTTACTATACAGGCACAGTGTTCTACACCGCTATACAGGCACAGTGCTCTACACCGCTATACAGGCACAGTGTTCTACACCGCTATACAGGCACAGTGTTCTACACCGATATACAGGCACAGTGTTCTACACCACTATACAGGCACAGTGTTCTACACCAATATACAGGCACAGTGTTCTACACCAATATACAGGCACAGTGTTCTACACCGCTATACAGGCACAGTGTTCTACACCGCTATACAGGCACAGTGTTCTACACCGCTATACAGGCACAGTGTTCTACACCCCTATACAGGCACAGTGTTCTACACCGCTATACAGGCACAGTGTTCTACACCGCTATACAGGCACAGTGTTCTACACCGCTATACAGGCACAGTGTTCTACACCGCTATACAGGCACAGTGCTCTAAACCTCTATACAGGCACAGTGTTCTACACCGCTATACAGGCACAGTGTTCTACACCGCTATACAGGCACAGTGTTATACACCACTATACAGGCACAGTGCTCTACACCCCTATACAGGCACAGTGTTCTACACCGCTATACAGGCACAGTGTTCTACACCGCTATACAGGCACAATCTTCTACACCAATATACAGGCACAGTGTTCTACACCACTATACAGGCACAGTGTTCTACACCGCTATACAGGCTCAGTGTTCTACACAGCTATACAGACACAGTGTTCTACACCGCTATACAGGCACAGTGCTCTACACCTCTATACAGGCACAGTGTTGTACACCGCTATACAGGCACAGTGTTCTACACCACTATACAGGCACAGTGTTCTACACCGCTATACAGGCTCAGTGTTCTACACAGCTATACAGACACAGTGTTCTACACCGCTATACAGGTACAGTGTTCTACACCGCTATACAGGCTCAGTGTTCTACACCAATATACAGGCACAGTGTTCTACACCGCTATACAGGCACAGAGTTCTACACCCCTATACAGGCACAGTGTTCTACACCGCTATACAGGCACAGGGTTCTACACCGCTATACAGGCACAGTGTTCTACACCGCTATACAGGCACAGTGTTCTACACCCCTATGCAGGCACAGTGTTCTACACTGCTAAACAGGCACAGTGTTCTACACCGCTATACAGGCTCAGTGTTCTACACAGCTATACAGACACAGTGTTCTACACCGCTATACAGGTACAGTGTTCTACACCGCTATACAGGCTCAGTGTTCTACACCACTATACAGACACAGTGTTCTACACCACTATACAGGCACAGTGTTCTACCTTACTATACAGGCACAGTGTTCTACACCGCTATACAGGCACAGTGCTCTACACCGCTATACAGGCACAGTGTTCTACACCGCTATACAGGCACAGTGTTCTACACCGATATACAGGCACAGTGTTCTACACCACTATACAGGCACAGTGTTCTACACCAATATACAGGCACAGTGTTCTACACCAATATACAGGCACAGTGTTCTACACCGCTATACAGGCACAGTGTTCTACACCGCTATACAGGCACAGTGTTCTACACCGCTATACAGGCACAGTGTTCTACACCCCTATACAGGCACAGTGTTCTACACCGCTAAACAGGCACAGTGTTCTACACCGCTATACAGGCACAGTGTTCTACACCGCTATACAGGCACAGTGTTCTACACCCCTATACAGCCACAGTGTTCTACACCGCTATACATGCACAGTGTTCTACACCGCTATACAGGCACAGTGTTCTACACCGCTATACAGGCACAATGCTCTACACCACTATACAGGCACAGTGTTCTACACCGCTATACAGGCACAGTGTTCTACACTGCTATACAGGCACAGTGTTCTACACCACTATACAGGCACAGTGTTCTACACCGCTATACAGGCACAGTCTTCTACACCGCTATACAGGCACAGTGTTCTACACCGCTATACAGGCACAGTGTTCTACAACGCTATACAGGCACAGTGTTCTACACCACTATACAGGCACAGTGTTCTACACCACTATACAGGCACAGTGTTCTACACTGGTATACAGGCACAGTGTTCTACACCGCTATACAGGCACAGTGTTCTGCACCGCTTTACAGGCACAGTGTTCTACACCGCTATACAGGCACAGTGTTCTACACCGCTATACAGGCACAGTGTTCTACACCGCTATACAGGCACAGTGTTCTGCACCGCTATACAGGCACAGTGTTCTACACCGCTATACAGGCACAGTGTTCTACACCGATATACAGGCACAGTGTTCTACACCACTATACAGGCACAGTGTTCTACCCCGCTATACAGGCACAGTGTTCTACACCTCTATACAGGCACAGTGTTCTACACCACTATACAGGCACAGTGTTCTACACCGCTATACAGGCACAGTGTTCTACACCACTATACAGGCACAGTGTTCTACCCCGCTATACAGGCACAGTGTTCTACACCACTATACAGGCACAGTGTTCTACACCACTATACAGGCACAGTGTTCTACACCGCTATACAGGCACAGTGTTCTTCACCACTATACAGGCACAGTGTTCTACACCACTATACAGGCACAGTGCTCTACACTGCTATACAGGCACAGTGTTCTACACCGCTATACAGGCACAGTGTTCTACACCGATATACAGGCACAGTGTTCTACACCACTATACAGGCACAGTGTTCTACACCACTATACAGGCACAGTGGTCTGCACCACTATACAGGCACAGTGTTCTACACCGCTATACAGGCACAGTGTCTACACCGCTATACAGGAACAGTGTTCTACACCGATATACAGGCACAGTGCTCTACACCGAAATACAGGCACAGTGTTCTACACCAATATACAGGCACAGTGTTCTACACCGCTATACAGGCACAGTGCTCTACACCTCTATACAGGCACAGTGTTCTACACCGCTATACAGGCTCAGTGTTCTACACAGCTATACAGACACAGTGTTCTACACCGCTATACAGGTACAGTGTTCTACACCGCTATACAGGCTCAGTGTTCTACACCACTATACAGACACAGTGTTCTACACCACTATACAGGCACAGTGTTCTACCTTACTATACAGGCACAGTGTTCTACACCGCTATACAGGCACAGTGCTCTACACCGCTATACAGGCACAGTGTTCTACACCGCTATACAGGCACAGTGTTCTACACCGATATACAGGCACAGTGTTCTACACCACTATACAGGCACAGTGTTCTACACCAATATACAGGCACAGTGTTCTACACCAATTTCCAGGCACAGTGTTCTACACAGCTATACAGGCACAGTGTTCTACACCGCTATACAGGCACAGTGTTCTACACCGCTATACAGGCACAGTGTTCTACACCCCTATACAGGCACAGTGTTCTACACCGCTAAACAGGCACAGTGTTCTACACCGCTATACAGGCACAGTGTTCTACACCGCTATACAGGCACAGTGTTCTACACCGCTATACAGGCACAGTGCTCTAAACCTCTATACAGGCACAGTGTTCTACACCGCTATACAGGCACAGTGTTCTACACCGCTATACAGGCACAGTGTTCTACACCACTATACAGGCACAGTGCTCTACACCCCTATACAGGCACAGTGTTCTACACCGCTATACAGGCACAGTGTTCTACACCGCTATACAGGCACAATCTTCTACACCAATATACAGGCACAGTGTTCTACACCACTATACAGGCACAGTGTTCTACACCGCTATACAGGCTCAGTGTTCTACACAGCTATACAGACACAGTGTTCTACACCGCTATACAGGCACAGTGCTCTACACCTCTATACAGGCACAGTGTTGTACACCGCTATACAGGCACAGTGTTCTACACCACTATACAGGCACAGTGTTCTACACCGCTATACAGGCTCAGTGTTCTACACAGCTATACAGACACAGTGTTCTACACCGCTATACAGGTACAGTGTTCTACACCGCTATACAGGCTCAGTGTTCTACACCAATATACAGGCACAGTGTTCTACACCGCTATACAGGCACAGAGTTCTACACCCCTATACAGGCACAGTGTTCTACACCGCTATACAGGCACAGGGTTCTACACCGCTATACAGGCACAGTGTTCTACACCGCTATACAGGCACAGTGTTCTACACCCCTATGCAGGCACAGTGTTCTACACTGCTAAACAGGCACAGTGTTCTACACCGCTATACAGGCTCAGTGTTCTACACAGCTATACAGACACAGTGTTCTACACCGCTATACAGGTACAGTGTTCTACACCGCTATACAGGCTCAGTGTTCTACACCACTATACAGACACAGTGTTCTACACCACTATACAGGCACAGTGTTCTACCTTACTATACAGGCACAGTGTTCTACACCGCTATACAGGCACAGTGCTCTACACCGCTATACAGGCACAGTGTTCTACACCGCTATACAGGCACAGTGTTCTACACCGATATACAGGCACAGTGTTCTACACCACTATACAGGCACAGTGTTCTACACCAATATACAGGCACAGTGTTCTACACCAATATACAGGCACAGTGTTCTACACCGCTATACAGGCACAGTGTTCTACACCGCTATACAGGCACAGTGTTCTACACCGCTATACAGGCACAGTGTTCTACACCCCTATACAGGCACAGTGTTCTACACCGCTAAACAGGCACAGTGTTCTACACCGCTATACAGGCACAGTGTTCTACACCGCTATACAGGCACAGTGCTCTAAACCTCTATACAGGCACAGTGTTCTACACCGCTATACAGGCACAGTGTTCTACACCGCTATACAGGCACAGTGTTATACACCACTATACAGGCACAGTGCTCAACACCCCTATACAGGCACAGTGTTCTACACCGCTATACAGGCACAGTGTTCTACACCGCTATACAGGCACAATCTTCTACACCAATATACAGGCACAGTGTTCTACACCACTATACAGGCACAGTGTTCTACACCGCTATACAGGCTCAGTGTTCTACACAGCTATACAGACACAGTGTTCTACACCGCTATACAGGCACAGTGCTCTACACCTCTATACAGGCACAGTGTTGTACACCGCTATACAGGCACAGTGTTCTACACCACTATACAGGCACAGTGTTCTACACCGCTATACAGGCTCAGTGTTCTACACAGCTATACAGACACAGTGTTCTACACCGCTATACAGGTACAGTGTTCTACACCGCTATACAGGCTCAGTGTTTTACACCAATATACAGGCACAGTGTTCTACACCGCTATACAGGCACAGAGTTCTACACCCCTATACAGGCACAGTGTTCTACACCGCTATACAGGCACAGGGTTCTACACCGCTATACAGGCACAGTGTTCTACACCGCTATACAGGCACAGTGTTCTACACCCCTATGCAGGCACAGTGTTCTACACTGCTAAACAGGCACAGTGTTCTACACCGCTATACAGGCACAGTGTTCTACACCGCTATACAGGCACAGTGTTCTACACCGCTATACAGGCACAGTGCTCTAAACCTCTATACAGGCACAGTGTTCTACACCGCTATACAGGCACAGTGTTCTACACCGCTATACAGGCACAGTGTTCTACACCAATATACAGGCACAGTGCTCTACACCCCTATACAGGCACAGTGTTCTACACCGCTATACAGGCACAGTGTTCTACACCGCTATACAGGCACAATCTTCTACACCAATATACAGGCACAGTGTTCTACACTACTATACAGGCACAGTGTTCTACACCGCTATACAGGCACAGTGTTCTACACCACTATACAGGCACAGTGTTCTACACCACTATTCAGGCACAGTGTTCTACACCACTATACAGGCACAGTGTTCTACACTACTATACAGGCACAGTGTTCTACACCGCTATACAGGCACAGTGTTCTACACCACTATACAGGCACAGTGTTCTACACCACTATACAGGCACAGTGTTCTACACCGCTAGACAGGCACAGTGTTCTACACCACTATACAGGCACAGTGTTCTACACCGCTATACAGGCACAGTGTTCTACACCGCTATACATGCACAGTGTTCTACACCACTATACAGGCACAGTGTTCTACACCACTATACAGGCACAGTGTTCTACACCGCTATACATGCACAGTGTTCTACACCACTATACAGGCACAGTGTTCTACACCTCTATACAGGCACAGTGTTCTACACCACTATACAGGCACAGTGTTCTACACCACTATACAGGCACAGTGTTCTACACCTCTATACAGGCACAGTGTTCTACACCGCTATACAGGCACAGTGTTCTACACCACTATACAGGCACAGTGTTCTACACCACTATACAGGCACAGTGTTCTACACCGCTATACAGGCACAGTGTTCTACACCGCTATACAGGCACAGTGTTCTACACCTCTATACAGGCACAGTGTTCTACACCGCTATACAGGCACAGTGTTCTACACCGCTATACAGGCACAGTGTTCTACCCCGCTATACAGGCACAGTGTTCTACACAGCTATACAGGCACAGTGTTCTACACTCCTATACAGGCACAGTGTTCTACACCACTATACAGGCACAGTGTTCAACACCGCTATACAGGCACAGTGTTCTACACCGCTATACAGGCACAGTGTTCTACACCGCTATACAGGCACAGTGTTCTACACCCCTATACAGGCACAGTGTTCTACACCGCTATACAGGCACAGTGTTCTACACCGCTATACAGGCACAGTGTTCTACACCGCTATACAGGCACAGTGTTCTACACCGCTATACAGGCACAGTGTTCTACACCGCTATACAGGCACAGTGCTCTAAACCTCTATACAGGCACAGTGTTCTACACCGCTATACAGGCACAGTGTTCTACACCGCTATACAGGCACAGTGTTCTACACCACTATACAGGCACAGTGCTCTACACCCCTATACAGGCACAGTGTTCTACACCACTATACAGGCACAGTGCTCTACACCCCTATACAGGCACAGTGTTCTACACCGCTATACAGGCACAGTGTTCTACACCACTATACAGGCACAGTGTTCTACACCTCTATACAGGCACAGTGTTCTACACCGATATACAGGCACAGTGTTCTACACCGCTATACAGGCACAGTGTTCTACACCGCTATACAGGCACAGTGTTCTACACCACTATACAGGCACAGTGCTCTACACCCCTATACAGGCACAGTGTTCTACACCGCTATACAGGCACAGTGTTCTACACCGATATACAGGCACGGTGTTCTACACCACTATACAGGCACAGTGTTCTACACCACTATACAGGCACAGTGTTCTACACCACTATACAGGCACAGTGCTCTACACCCCTATACAGGCACAGTGTTCTTCACCGCTATACAGGCACAGTGTTCTACACCGCTATACAGGCAAAGTGTTCTACACTGCTATACAGGCACAATCTTCTACACCAATATACAGGCACAGTGTTCTACACCGCTATACAGGCACAGTGTTCTACACCGCTATACAGGCACAGTGTTCTACACCACAATACAGGCACAGTGTTCTACACCACTATTCAGACACAGTATTCTACACCACTATACAGGCACAGTGTTCTACACCGCTATACAGGCACAGTGTTCTACACCACTATACAGGCACAGTGTTCTACACCACTATACAGGCACAGTGTTCTACAACGCTATACAGGCACAGTTTTCTACACCACTATACAGGCACAGTGTTCTACACCACTATACAGGCACAGTGTTCTACACCTCTATACAGGCACAGTGTTCTACACCACTATACAGGCACAGTGTTCTACACCACTATACAGGCACAGTGTTCTACACCACTATACAGGCACAGTGTTCTACACCTCTATACAGGCACAGTGTTCTACACCACTATACAGGCACAGTGTTCTACACCACTATACAGGCACAGTGTTCTACACCGCTATACAGGCACAGTGTTCTACACCGCTATACAGGCACAGTGTTCTACACCACTATACAGGCACAGTGTTCTACACCACTATACAGGCACAGTGTTCTACATCACTATACAAGCACAGTGTTCTACACTGCTATACAGGCACAGTGCTCTACACCACTATACAGGCACAGTGTTCTACACCGCTATACAGGCACAGTGTTCTACACCGCTATACAGGCATAGTGTTCTACACCCCTATACAGGCACAGTGCTCTACACCGCTATACAGGCACAGTGTTCTACATCACTATACAGGCACAGTGTTCTACACCGCTATACAGGCACAGTGTTCTACACCCCTATACAGGCACAGTGCTCTACACCGCTATACAGGCACAGTGCTCTACACCACTATACATGCACAGTGTTCTACACCACTGTACAGGCACAGTGTTCTACACCGCTATACAGGCACAGTGTTCTACACCCCTATACAGGCACAGTGTTCTACACCACTATACAGGCACAGTGTTCTACACCACTATACAGGCACAGTGTTCTACACCGCTATACAGGCACAGTGCTCTACACCGCTATACAGGCACATTGTTCTACACCACTATACAGGCACCGGTGCTGGATTACAAGATGGTCGTTACCATGAAAACGAGATGTGTGTAATGTGATGGAAAAATGAATCCAGCCAGCAAAGGAGGCAACATGGAGAATCACAGTCCATTAATAAGTGCCCGGAATTACCCTGCAGCTACGTGATAACTGCCATCTGCTGGAGTCGGAGCATGTGCTGCTGGGCTGATTTACAGCCTGGGCGGAGTTTAAGAGCCGGTCCGGGTTTTGGAAGCACCTGGCTGTCCTTAAATAGGCAGCTGGGCTCAGAAGCCATGTCTCTTTGTTAGGATCTGGGAGCCTTATGTCTGGATGAAGGCTTGCTACCTGTTTGGCGTGAAAACAGGTTGGTGCTGCTACGCTCAAGGACTCTGAGGCAGAATTGCTGCATGGTGTGAATTACCACCAACACCACAAGGTGACTTTTTGCTTGTTTATGACGATTGTTTTGTCACTTGCCTAAATTGTGAATAAAACACTGAACTGTTTGATCCAAAGAACTTGTTGTTGCCTCTGTACTGCGTCCGCTAATCCGGTCTACCGAGGTCATACCTGAAAGGACTAGCGCCTGCACTACTGGACTATCCCTGCAGGGGGGGCTAGACTCTCATTCTGAGGAGGGATCACAGCAAACATTTTCTTAGCCGGACATTATGTATAATAATATCTAAGTTACAGATATCAGAGGGACAAAGGGCCACAAGGGGCCCTCTGCTGCATGATGAGGGGACGGGATCAGCCCCCGCAGAGCCGCTCATTTCTCTGTATGATGGTCTGTGGCTGACGGGTACTCACCACCCTCATCATCCACTCACCTGTCAGAAAGGTACCCAAAGACAACTGACCCCAGCATCACTCCGATAAAAAAGAAGGTGGCCAGCAGGTGGCTTAACCCTTTCCTCTCACAGACCAGATCCCACTGTGTAATAAAGAAGGGGTTAATTACTAATTATAATGTCAGAACATGGAAACCAATGGATAATTAATGCCCCTAAGTTATTCCTACCGCCAAAATGTCCATACCCCCCCACTAACCAAATAATACACCCCGTGTCCTTATAATACACCGCTCTGTCCTTATAATACACCCCTCTGTCCTTATAATACACCCCTCTGTCCTTATAATACACCCCTCTGTCCTTATAATACACCCCTCTGTCCTTATATTACACCCCCTGTCCTTATATTACACCCCCTGTCCTTATAATACACCCCCTGTCCTTATAATACACCCCTCTGTCCTTATATTACACCCCCTGTCCTTATATTACACCCCCTGTCCTTATAATACACCCCCTGTCCTTATAATGCACAGCTCTGTCCTTATAATACACCCCCTGTCCTTATAATACACCTTCTGTCCTTATAATGCACCCCCTGTCCTTATAATACACCCCTCTGTCCTTATAATACACCCCCTGTCCTTATATTACACCCCCTGTCCTTATATTACACCCCCTGTCCTTATAATACACCCCCTGTCCTTATAATACACCCCTCTGTCCTTATAATACACCCCTCTGTCCTTTATAATGCACAGCTCTGTCCTTATAATGCACAGCTCTGTCCTTATAATGCACCCCCTGTCCTTATAATACACCCCTCTGTCCTTATAATACACCCCCTGTCCTTATATTACACCCCCTGTCCTTATAATACACCCCCTGTCCTTATAATGCACAGCTCTGTCCTTATAATACACCCCCTGTCCTTATAATACACCCCTCTGTCCTTATAATGCACCCCTCTATCCTTATAATACACCCTCTGTCCTTATAATGCACCCCTCTATCCTTATAATGCACCCCTCTATCCTTATAATACACCCCTCTGTCCTTATAATGCACCCCTCTATCCTTATAATACACCCCTCTGTCCTTATAATACACCCCTCTGTCCTTATAATGCACCCCTCTATCCTTATAATGCACCCCTCTATCCTTATAATACACCCCTCTGTCCTTATAATGCACCCCTCTATCCTTATAATGCACCCCTCTATCCTTATAATACACCCCTCTGTCCTTATAATGCACCCCTCTATCCTTATAATACACCCCTCTGTCCTTATAATACACCCCTCTGTCCTTATAATGCACCCCTCTATCCTTATAATGCACCCCTCTATCCTTATAATACACCCCTCTGTCCTTATAATGCACCCCTCTATCCTTATAATACACCCCCTGTCCTTATAATGCACCCCTCTATCCTTATAATACACCCCCTGTCCTTATAATACACCCCCTGTCCTTATAATACACCTTCTGTCCTTATAATGCACCCCCTGTCCTTATAATACACCCCCTGTCCTTATAATACACCCCCTGTCCTTATAATACACCCCCTGTCCTTATAATACACCTTCTGTCCTTATAATGCACCCCCTGTCCTTATAATGCACCCCTCTATCCTTATAATACACCCCCTGTCCTTATAATACACCCCTCTGTCCTTATAATACACCCCTCTGTCCTTATAATACACCCCTCTGTCCTTATAATACACCCCTCTGTCCTTATAATACACCCTCTGTCCTTATAATACACCCCTCTGTCCTTATAATACACCCCTCTGTCCTTATAATACACCCCTCTGTCCTTATAATACACCCCTCTGTCCTTATAATGCACCCTCTGTCCTTATAATACACCCCTCTGTCCTTATAATACACCCCTCTGTCCTTATAATACACCCCTCTGTCCTTATAATGCACCCCTCTATCCTTATAATACACCCTCTGTCCTTATAATACACCCCTATATCCTTATAATACACCCCTCTGTCTTTATAATACACCCCTCTGTCCTTATAATACACCCCTCTGTCCTTATAATGCACCCCTGTCCTTATAATGCACCCCTCTGTCCTTATATTACACCCCTATCCTTATAATGCACCCCTCTGTCCTTATATTACACCCCTGTCCTTATAATACACCCTCTGTCCTTATAATGCACCCTCTGTTCTTATAATACACCCCTCTGTCCTTATAATGCACCCTCTGTCCTTATAATACACCCCTCTGTCCTTATAATGCACCCCTCTGTCCTTATATTACACCCCTGTCCTTATAATGCACCCCTCTGTCCTTATAATGCACCCCTCTGTCCTTATAATGCACCCCCTGTCCTTATAATACACCCCTCTGTCCTTATAATGCACCCCTCTGTCCTTATAATGCACCCCTCTGTCCTTATAATGCACCCCTCTGTCCTTATAATACACCCCTGTCCTTATAATGCACCCCTCTGTCCTTATATTACACCCCTGTCCTTATAATACACCCTCTGTCCTTATAATGCACCCTCTGTTCTTATATTACACCCCCTGTCCTTATAATACACCCTCTGTCCTTATAATGCACCCCTCTGTCCTTATATTACACCCCTGTCCTTATAATGCACCCCTCTGTCCTTATAATGCACCCCTCTGTCCTTATAATGCACCCCTCTGTCCTTATAATACACCCCTGTCCTTATAATGCACCCCTCTGTCCTTATATTACACCCCTGTCCTTATAATACACCCTCTGTCCTTATAATGCACCGTCTGTCCTTATATTACACCCCCTGTCCTTATAATACACCCTCTGTCCTTATAATGCACCCCCTGTCCTTATATTACACCCCCTGTCCTTATAATACACCCTCTGTCCTTATAATGCACCCCATGTCCTTATATTACACCCCCTGTCCTTAGAATACACCCCTCTGTCCTTATAATACACCCCCTGTCCTTATAATGCACAGCTCTGTCCTTATAATACACCCCTCTGTCCTTATAATACACCCCCTGTCCTTATAATACACCCCTCTGTCCTTATAATACACCCCTCTGTCCTTATAATACACCCCTCTGTCCTTATAATACACCCCTCTGTCCTTATAATACACCCCCTGTCCTTATAATACACCCCCTGTCCTTATAATGCACAGCTCTGTCCTTATAATACACCCCCTGTCCTTATAATGCACCCCCTGTCCTTATAATACACCCCTCTGTCCTTATAATACACCCCCTGTCCTTATAATGCACAGCTCTGTCCTTATAATACACCCTCTATCCTTATAATACACCCCTGTCCTTATAATGCACCCTCTATCCTTATAATACACCCCTGTCCTTATAATGCACCCTCTATCCTTATAATACACCCCCTGTCCTTATAATGCACCCCTGTCCTTATAATGCACCCTCTATCCTTATAATACACCCCTGTCCTTATAATGCACCCTCTATCCTTATAATACACCCCTCTGTCCTTATAATGCACAGCTCTGTCCTTATAATACACCCCCTGTCCTTATAATACACCCTCTATCCTTATAATGCACCCTTTATCCTTATAATACACCCCCTGTCCTTATAATACACCCCCTGTCCTTATAATACACCCTCTATCCTTATAATGCACCCTTTATCCTTATAATACACCCTCTATCCTTATAATGCACCCTCTATCCTTAAAATACACCCTCGTTCCTTATAATACACCCCCTGTCCTTATAATGCACCCCATGTCCTTATATTACACCCCCTGTCCTTAGAATACACCCCTCTGTCCTTATAATACACCCCCTGTCCTTATAATGCACAGCTCTGTCCTTATAATACACCCCTCTGTCCTTATAATACACCCCCTGTCCTTATAATACACCCCTCTGTCCTTATAATACACCCCTCTGTCCTTATAATACACCCCTCTGTCCTTATAATACACCCCCTGTCCTTATAATACACCCCCTGTCCTTATAATGCACAGCTCTGTCCTTATAATACACCCCCTGTCCTTATAATGCACCCCCTGTCCTTATAATACACCCCTCTGTCCTTATAATACACCCCCTGTCCTTATAATGCACAGCTCTGTCCTTATAATACACCCTCTATCCTTATAATACACCCCTGTCCTTATAATGCACCCTCTATCCTTATAATACACCCCCTGTCCTTATAATGCACCCTCTATCCTTATAATACACCCCTGTCCTTATAATGCACCCTCTATCCTTATAATGCACAGCTCTGTCCTTATAATACACCCCTGTCCTTATAATGCACCCTCTATCCTTATAATACACCCCTCTGTCCTTATAATACACCCTCTGTCCTTATAATGCACAGCTCTGTCCTTATAATACACCCCCTGTCCTTATAATACACCCTCTATCCTTATAATGCACCCTCTATCCTTATAATACACCCCCTGTCCTTATAATGCACCCTCTATCCTTATAATACACCCCCTGTCCTTATAATACACCCTCTATCCTTATAATACACCCTCTATCCTTATAATACATCCTCTATCCTTATAATACACCTTCTATTCTCATAATACATTATCTATTCTTATAATACACCCTCTATCCTTATAATACATCCTATATCCTTATAATATACTCCCTTGTCCTTATAATACACTCCCTTGTCCTTATAATACACAGTTTATCTACTTATCATTCTGTCTCCTATTTTAATAGCACACCCCTCTTTCCTTACAGTGCCCCCCTATTCTTTCCTTATAGTGCACCCCTCTCTCCTTATAATACACCCCTCTGTCCTTATAATGCACCCCCTGTCCTTATAATGCTCCCCCTGTCCTTATAATACACCCCCTGTCCTTATAATGCACCCCCTGTCCTTATAATACACCCCCTGTCCTTATAATGCACCCTCTGTCCTTATAATACACCCCCTGTCCTTATAATACACCGCTCTGTCCTTATAATGCACCCTCTGTCCTTATAATACACCCCCTGTCCTTATAATGCACCGCTCTGTCCTTATAATACACCCCTGTCCTTATAATGCACCCTCTATCCTTATAATGCACCGCTCTGTCCTTATAATGCACCCCTGTCCTTATAATACACCCTCTATCCTTATAATACACCCCCTGTCCTTATAATGCACCCCTCTCTCCATATAGTGCACCCCTCTCTCCTTATAGTGCACCCCTCTCTCCATATAGTGCACCCCTCTCTCCATATAGTGCACCCCTCTCTCCTTATAGTGCACCCCTCTCTCCTTATAGTGCACCCCTCTTATAGTGCACCCCTTTCTCCATATAGTGCACCCCTCTCTCCATATAGTGCACCCCTCTCTCCACATAGTGCACCCCTCTCTCCATATAGTGCACCCCTCTCTCCATATAGTGCACCCCTCTCTCCATATAGTGCACCCCTCTCTCCACATAGTGCACCCCTCTCTCCACATAGTGCACCCCTCTCTCCATATAGTGCACCCCTCTCTCCATATAGTGCACCCCTCTCTCCATATAGTGCACCCCTCTCTCCATATAGTGCACCCCTCTCTCCTTATAGTGCACCCCTCTCTCCTTATAGTGCACCCCTCTTATAGTGCACCCCTTTCTCCATATAGTGCACCCCTCTCTCCATATAGTGCACCCCTCTCTCCTTATAATACACCCCCTGTCCTTATAATACACCCCCTGTCCTTATAATACACCCCTCTGTCCTTATAATGCACCCCTCTGTCCTTATAATGCACCGCTCTGTCCTTATAATACACCCCCTGTCCTTATAATACACCCCCTGTCCTTATAATACACCCTCTGTCCTTATAATACACCCCCTGTCCTTATAATACACCCTCTGTCCTTATAATGCACCCTCTGTCCTTATAATACACCCCTGTCCTTATAATACACCCCCTGTCCTTATAATACACCCCTCTGTCCTTATAATACACCCTCTGTCCTTATAATGCACCCTCTGTCCTTATAATACACCCCCTGTCCTTATAATGCACCCCTCTGTCCTTATAATACACCCTCTGTCCTTATAATACACCCCCTGTCCTTATAATGCACCCCTCTGTCCTTATAATACACCGCTCTGTCCTTATAATACACCCCTCTGTCCTTATAATGCACCCCTGTCTTATGGTTCTCCCCACGCTCTTTGTCGTGTACCCCTCTCTTTTGATAGTTAATCTCTCTCTTTATAGTGAACCCCTTTCCTTATAGTGCACTCCTTTATACTTATAGTTCACCCCTCTCTCTGTACTGTGTACCCCTCTGATGATTCTTCCCTCGCTCTTTCTCGTACTCCCCTCTCTCCTTATACTCCAACCCTTCTTAAATGCACTCCTCTCTTATTATGCTGCACCCTCTCTCCTTATAATGCTCCCCGATATCCTTATAGTGCACTTCTTTATACTTATAGTGCAGCCCTCTCTCCTTATAGTGCATGTCTCTTACGGTTCTCCCCTTGCACTTTGTCATGCTCCCCTCTCTCATAGTGCACTCCTCTCTTAATATGCTGCACCCCTCTCTCCATATAGTGCACCCCTCTCTCCTTATAGTGCACCCCTCTCTCCTTATAGTGCACCCCTCTCTCCTTATAGTGCACCCCTCTCTCCTTATAGTGCACCCCTCTCTCCTTATAGTGCACCCCTCTCTCCATATAGTGCACCCCTTTCTCCTTATAGTGCACCCCTCTCTCCATATAGTGCACCCCTCTCTCCTTATAGTGCACCTCTCTCTCCATATAGTGCACCCCTCTCTCCATATAGTGCACCCCTCTCTCCATATAGTGCACCCCTCTCTCCATATAGTGCACCCCTCTCTCCATATAGTGCACCCCTCTCTCCATATAGTGCACCCCTTTCTCCTTATAGTGCACCCCTCTCTCCTTATAGTGCACCCCTCTCTCCTTATAGTGCACCCCTCTCTCCTTATAGTGCACCCCTCTCTCCATATAGTGCACCCCTTTCTCCTTATAGTGCACCCCTCTCTCCATATAGTGCACCCCTCTCTCCTTATAGTGCACCCCTCTCTCCATATAGTGCACCCCTCTCTCCATATAGTGCACCCCTCTCTCCTTATAGTGCACCCCTCTCTCCTTATAGTGCACCCCTCTCTCCTTATAGTGCACCCCTCTGTCCTTATAATACACCCCTCTGTCCTTATAATGCACCCCTCTGTCCTTATAATACACCCCCTGTCCTTATAATACACCCTCTGTCCTTATAATACACCCCCTGTCCTTATAATACACCCTCTGTCCTTATAATACACCCCTCTGTCCTTATAATACACCCCTCTGTCCTTATAATACACCCCTCTGTCCTTATAATACACCCCCTGTCCTTATAATGCACCGCTCTGTCCTTATAATACACCCCTCTGTCCTTATAATGCACCCTCTGTCCTTATAATACACCCCCTGTCCTTATAATGCACCCCTCTGTCCTTATAATACACCCCCTGTCCTTATAATACACCCCCTGTCCTTATAATACACCCCTCTGTCCTTATAATACACCCCTCTGTCCTTATAATACACTCCTCTGTCCTTATAATACACCCCCTGTCCTTATAATACACCCCCTGTCCTTATAATACACCCCTGTCCTTATAATACACCCCCTGTCCTTATAATACACCCTCTGTCCTTATAATACACCCCCTGTCCTTATAATGCACCCTCTGTCCTTATAATACACCCCCTGTCCTTATAATACACCCCCTGTCCTTATAATACACCCCTGTCCTTATAATGCACCCCCTGTCCTTATAATACACCCCCTGTCCTTATAATGCACCCCTCTGTCCTTATAATGCACCCTCTGTCCTTATAATACACCCCCTGTCCTTATAATACACCCCTCTGTCCTTATAATGCACCCCTCTGTCCTTATAATACACCCCTCTGTCCTTATAATGCACCCCTCTGTCCTTATAATGCACCCCCTGTCCTTATAATACACCCTCTGTCCTTATAATGCACCCCCTGTCCTTATAATACACCCCCTGTCCTTATAATACACCCTCTGTCCTTATAATACACCCCCTGTCCTTATAATGCACCCTCTGTCCTTATAATACACCCCCTGTCCTTATAATACACCCCTCTCTCCATATAATGCACCCCTCTCTCCTTATAGTGCACCCCTCTCTCCTTATAGTGCACCCCTCTCTCCATATAGTGCACCCCTCTCTCCTTATACACCCTGTACAGAATTATTAGGCAAATGAGTATTTTGACCACATCATCCTCTTTATGCATGTTGTCTTACTCCAAGCTGTATAGGCTCGAAAGCCTACTACCAATTAAGCATATTAGGTGATGTGCATCTCTGTAATGAGAAGGGGTGTGGTCTAATGACATCAACACCCTATATCAGGTGTGCATAATTATTAGGCAACTTCCTTTCCTTTGGCAAAATGGGTCAAAAGAAGGACTTGACAGGCTCAGAAAAGTCAAAAATAGTGCGATATCTTGCAGAGGGATGCAGCACTCTTAAAATTGCAAAGCTTCTGAAGCGTGATCATCGAACAATCAAGCGTTTCATTCAAAATAGTCAACAGGGTCGCAAGAAGCGTGTGGAAAAACCAAGGCGCAAAATAACTGCCCATGAACTGAGAAAAGTCAAGCGTGCAGCTGCCAAGATGCCACTTGCCACCAGTTTGGCCATATTTCAGAGCTGCAACATCACTGGAGTGCCCAAAAGCACAAGGTGTGCAATACTCAGAGACATGGCCAAGGTAAGAAAGGCTGAAAGACGACCACCACTGAACAAGACACACAAGCTGAAACGTCAAGACTGGGCCAAGAAATATCTCAAGACTGATTTTTCTAAGGTTTTATGGACTGATGAAATGAGAGTGAGTCTTGATGGGCCAGATGGATGGGCCCGTGGCTGGATTGGTAAAGGGCAGAGAGCTCCAGTCCGACTCAGACGCCAGCAAGGTGGAGGTGGAGTACTGGTTTGGGCTGGTATCATCAAAGATGAGCTTGTGGGGCCTTTTCGGGTTGAGGATGGAGTCAAGCTCAACTCCCAGTCCTACTGCCAGTTTCTGGAAGACACCTTCTTCAAGCAGTGGTACAGGAAGAAGTCTGCATCCTTCAAGAAAAACATGATTTTCATGCAGAACAATGCTCCATCACACGCGTCCAAGTACTCCACAGCGTGGCTGGCAAGAAAGGGTATAAAAGAAGAAAATCTAATGACATGGCCTCCTTGTTCACCTGATCTGAACCCCATTGAGAACCTGTGGTCCATCATCAAATGATTGAGATTTACAAGGAGGGAAAACAGTACACCCCTCTGAACAGTGTCTGGGAGGCTGTGGTTGCTGCTGCACGCAATGTTGATGGTGAACAGATCAAAACACTGACAGAATCCATGGATGGCAGGCTTTTGAGTGTCCTTGCAAAGAAAGGTGGCTATATTGGTCACTGATTTGTTTTTGTTTTGTTTTTGAATGTCAGAAATGTATATTTGTGAATGTTGAGATGTTATATTGGTTTCACTGGTAAAAATAAATAATTGAAATGGGTATATATTAGTTTTTTGTTAAGTTGCCTAATAATTATGCACAGTAATAGTCACCTGCACACACAGATATCCCCCTAAAATAGCTAAAACTAAAAACAAACTAAAAACTACTTCCAAAAATATTCAGCTTTGATATTAATGAGTTTTTTGGGTTCATTGAGAACATGGTTGTTGTTCAATAATACAATTAATCCTCAAAAATACAACTTGCCTAATAATTCTGCACTCCCTGTAGTGCACCCCTCTCTCCTTATAGTGCACCCCTCTCTCCTTATAGTGCACCCCTCTCTCCATATAGTGCACCCCTCTCTCCTTATAGTTCACTTCTCTCCATATAGTGCACCCCTCTCTCCTTATAGTGCACCCCTCTCTCCATATAGTGCACCCCTCTCTCCTTATAGTTCACTTCTCTCCATATAGTGCACCCCTCTCTCCATATAGTGCACCCCTTTCTCCTTATAGTGCACCCCTTTCTCCATATAGTGCACCCCTCTCTCCTTATAGTGCACCCCTCTCTCCATATAGTGCACCCCTCTCTCCTTATAGTGCACTCCTCTCTCCTTATAGTGCACCCCTCCCTCCTTATAGTGCACCTCTCTCTCCATATAGTGCACCCCTCTCTCCTTATAGTGCACCCCTCTCTCCTTATAGTGCACCCCTCTCTCCATATAGTGCACCCCTTTCTCCATATAGTGCACCCCTTTCTCCATATAGTGCACCCCTTTCTCCATATAGTGCACCCCTCTCTCCTTATAGTGCACCCCTCTCTCCTTATAATGCACCCCTCTCTCCTTATAGTGCACCCCTCTCTCCTTATAGTGCACCCCTCTCTCCTTATAGTGCACCCCTCTCTCCATATAGTGCACCCCTCTCTCCTTATAGTGCACCCCTCTCTCCTTATAGTGCACCCCTCTCTCTATATAGTGCACCCCTCTCTCCATATAGTGCACCCCTCTCTCCTTATAGTGCACCCCTCTCTCCTTATAGTGCACCCCTCTCTCCTTATAGTGCACCCCTCTCTCCATATAGTGCACCCCTCTCTCCTTATAGTGCACCCCTCTCTCCTTATAGTGCACCCCTCTCTCCATATAGTGCACCCCTCTCTCCTTATAGTGCACCTCTCTCCATATAGTCCACCCCTCTCTCCATATAGTGCACCCCTCTCTCCTTATAGTGCACCCCTCTCTCCATATAGTGCACCCCTCTCTCCTTATAGTGCACCCCTCTCTCCTTATAGTGCACCCCTCTCTTAATATGCTGCACCCCTCTCTCCATATAGTGCACCCCTCTCTCCATATATAGCACCCCTCTCTCCTTATAGTGCACCCCTCTCTCCATATAGTGCACCCCTCTCTCCATATAGTGCACCCCTCTCTCCATATAGTGCACCCCTCTCTCCTTATAGTGCACCCCTCTCTCCATATAGTGCACCCCTCTCTCCTTATAGTTCACCTCTCTCCTTATAGTGCACCCCTCTCTCCATATAGTGCACCCCTCTCTCCATATAGTGCACCCCTCTCTCCATATAGTGCACCCCTCTCTCCTTATAGTGCACCCCTCTCTCCTTATAGTGCACCCCTCTCTCCATATAGTGCACCCCTCTCTCCTTATAGTGCACCCCTCTCTCCTTATAGTTCACTTCTCTCCATATAGTGCACCCCTTTCTCCTTATAGTGCACCCCTCTCTCCTTATAGTGCACCCCTCTCTCCATATAGTGCACCCCTCTCTCCTTATAGTGCACCCCTCTCTCCTTATAGTGCACCCCTCTCTCCTTATAGTGCACTCCTCTCTCCATATATTGCACCCCTCTCTCCTTATAGTTCACCTCTCTCCATATAGTGCACCCCTCTCTCCATATAGTGCACCCCTCTCTCCTTATAGTGCACCCCTCTCTCCTTATAGTGCACCCCTCTCTCCTTATAGTGCACCCCTCTCTCCATATAGTGCACCCCTCTCTCCATATAGTGCACCCCTCTCTCCATATAGTGCACCCCTCTCTCCTTATAGTGCACCCCTCTCTCCTTATAGTGCACCCCTCTCTCCTTATAGTGCACCCCTCTCTCCATATAGTGCACCCCTCTCTCCTTATAGTGCACCCCTCTCTCCTTATAGTGCACCCCTCTCTCCATATAGTGCACCCCTCTCTCCTTATAGTGCACCCCTCTCTCCTTATAGTGCACCTCTCTCTCCATATAGTGCACCCCTCTCTTCATATAGTGCACCCCTCTCTCCATATAGTGCACCCCTCTCTCCTTATAGTGCACCCCTCTCTCCTTATAGTGCACCCCTCTCTCCATATAGTGCACCCCTCTCTCCATATAGTGCACCCCTCTCTCCTTATAGTTCACTTCTCTCCATATAGTGCACCCCTCTCTCCATATAGTGCACCTCTCTCTCCTTATAGTGCACCCCTTTCTCCTTATAGTGCACCCCTCTCTCCTTATAGTGCACCCTCTCTCCTTATAGTGCACCCCTTTCTCCATATAGTGCACCCCTCTCTCCTTATAGTGCACCCCTCTCTCCTTATAGTGCACCCCTCTCTTAATATGCTGCACCCCTCTCTCCATATAGTGCACCCCTTTCTCCTTATAGTGCACCCCTCTCTCCATATAGTGCACCCCTCTCTCCTTATAGTGCACCCCTCTCTCCTTATAGTGCACCCCTCTCTCCTTATAGTTCACTTCTCTCCATATAGTGCACCCCTTTCTCCTTATAGTGCACCCCTCTCTCCTTATAGTGCACCCCTCTCTCCTTATAGTGCACCCCTCTCTCCATATAGTGCACCCCTCTCTCCTTATAGTGCACCCCTCTCTCCTTATAGTTCACCCCTCTCTCCTTATAGTTCACTTCTCTCCATATAGTGCACCCCTTTCTCCTTATAGTGCACCCCTCTCTCCTTATAGTGCACCCCTCTCTCCTTATAGTGCACCCCTCTCTCCATATAGTGCACCCCTCTCTCCTTATAGTGCACCCCTCTCTCCTTATAGTGCACCCCTCTCTCCATATAGTGCACCCCTCTCTCCTTATAGTGCACCCCTCTCTCCATATAGTGCACCCCTCTCTCCTTATAGTGCACCCCTCTCTCCTTATAGTGCACCCCTCTCTCCTTATAGTGCACCCCTCTCTCCTTATAGTGCACCCCTCTCTCCATATAGTGCACCCCTCTCTCCTTATAGTGCACCCCTCTCTCCATATAGTGCACCCCTCTCTCCTTATAGTGCTCTTCTCTTTCCTTATAGTGCACCCCTTTCTCCATATAGTGCACCCCTCTCTCCATATAGTGCACCCCTCTCTCCATATAGTGCACCCCTCTCTCCATATAGTGCACCCCTCTCTCCTTATAGTGCACCCCTCTCTCCTTATAGTGCACCCCTTTCTCCTTATAGTGCACCCCTCTCTCCTTATAGTGCACCCCTTTCTCCTTATAGTGCACCCTCTCTCCTTATAGTGCACCCCTCTCTCCTTATAGTGCACCCCTCTCTCCTTATAGCGCACCCCTCTCTCCATATAGCGCACCCCTTTCTCCATATAGTGCACCCCTCTCTCCATATAGTGCACCCCTCTCTCCATATAGTGCACCCCTCTCTCCATATAGTGCACCCCTCTCTCCTTATAGTGCACCCCTCTCTCCTTATAGTGCACCCCTCTCTCCATATAGTGCACCCCTCTCTCCTTATAGTGCACCCCTCTCTCTATATAGTGCACCCCTTTCTCCTTATAGTGCACCCCTTTCTCCATATAGTGCACCCCTCTCTCCATATAGTGCACCCCTCTCTCCATATAGTGCACCCCTCTCTCCATATAGTGCACCCCTCTCTCCTTATAGTGCACCCCTCTCTCCTTATAGTGCACCTTCTCTCCTTATTATGCACCCCTCTCTCCATATAGTGCACCCCTCTCTCCTTATAGTGCTCTTCTCTTTCCTTATAGTGCACCCCTTTCTCCATATAGTGCACCCCTCTCTCCATATAGTGCACCCCTCTCTCCTTATAGTGCACCCCTCTCTCCATATAGTGCACCCCTCTCTCCTTATAGTGCACCCCTCTCTCCTTATAGTGCACCCCTTTCTCCTTATAGTGCACCCCTCTCTCCTTATAGTGCACCCCTTTCTCCTTATAGTGCACCCTCTCTCCTTATAGTGCACCCCTCTCTCCTTATAGTGCACCCCTCTCTCCTTATAGTGCTCTTCTCTTTCCTTATAGTGCACCCCTCTCTCCATATAGTGCACCCCTCTCTCCATATAGTGCACCCCTCTCTCCATATAGTGCACCCCTCTCTCCATATAGTGCACCCCTCTCTCCTTATAGTGCACCCCTCTCTCCTTATAGTGCACCCCTTTCTCCTTATAGTGCACCCCTCTCTCCTTATAGTGCACCCCTTTCTCCTTATAGTGCACCCTCTCTCCTTATAGTGCACCCCTCTCTCCTTATAGTGCACCCCTCTCTCCTTATAGCGCACCCCTCTCTCCATATAGCGCACCCCTTTCTCCATATAGTGCACCCCTCTCTCCATATAGTGCACCCCTCTCTCCATATAGTGCACCCCTCTCTCCATATAGTGCACCCCTCTCTCCTTATAGTGCACCCCTCTCTCCTTATAGTGCACCCCTCTCTCCATATAGTGCACCCCTCTCTCCTTATAGTTCACTTCTCTCCATATAGTGCACCCCTCTCTCCTTATAGTGCACCCCTCTCTCCATATAGTGCACCCCTCTCTCCTTTTAGTTCACTTCTCTCCATATAGTGCACCCCTCTCTCCATATAGTGCACCCCTTTCTCCTTATAGTGCACCCCTTTCTCCATATAGTGCACCCCTCTCTCCTTATAGTGCACCCCTCTCTCCATATAGTGCACCCCTCTCTCCTTATAGTGCACTCCTCTCTCCTTATAGTGCACCCCTCCCTCCTTATAGTGCACCTCTCTCTCCATATAGTGCACCCCTCTCTCCTTATAGTGCACCCCTCTCTCCTTATAGTGCACCCCTCTCTCCATATAGTGCACCCCTTTCTCCATATAGTGCACCCCTTTCTCCATATAGTGCACCCCTTTCTCCATATAGTGCACCCCTCTCTCCTTATAGTGCACCCCTCTCTCCTTATAATGCACCCCTCTCTCCTTATAGTGCACCCCTCTCTCCTTATAGTGCACCCCTCTCTCCTTATAGTGCACCCCTCTCTCCATATAGTGCACCCCTCTCTCCTTATAGTGCACCCCTCTCTCCTTATAGTGCACCCCTCTCTCTATATAGTGCACCCCTCTCTCCATATAGTGCACCCCTCTCTCCTTATAGTGCACCCCTCTCTCCTTATAGTGCACCCCTCTCTCCTTATAGTGCACCCCTCTCTCCATATAGTGCACCCCTCTCTCCTTATAGTGCACCCCTCTCTCCTTATAGTGCACCCCTCTCTCCATATAGTGCACCCCTCTCTCCTTATAGTGCACCTCTCTCCATATAGTCCACCCCTCTCTCCATATAGTGCACCCCTCTCTCCTTATAGTGCACCCCTCTCTCCATATAGTGCACCCCTCTCTCCTTATAGTGCACCCCTCTCTCCTTATAGTGCACCCCTCTCTTAATATGCTGCACCCCTCTCTCCATATAGTGCACCCCTCTCTCCATATATAGCACCCCTCTCTCCTTATAGTGCACCCCTCTCTCCATATAGTGCACCCCTCTCTCCATATAGTGCACCCCTCTCTCCATATAGTGCACCCCTCTCTCCTTATAGTGCACCCCTCTCTCCATATAGTGCACCCCTCTCTCCTTATAGTTCACCTCTCTCCTTATAGTGCACCCCTCTCTCCATATAGTTCACCCCTCTCTCCATATAGTGCACCCCTCTCTCCATATAGTGCACCCCTCTCTCCTTATAGTGCACCCCTCTCTCCTTATAGTGCACCCCTCTCTCCATATAGTGCACCCCTCTCTCCTTATAGTGCACCCCTCTCTCCTTATAGTTCACTTCTCTCCATATAGTGCACCCCTTTCTCCTTATAGTGCACCCCTCTCTCCTTATAGTGCACCCCTCTCTCCATATAGTGCACCCCTCTCTCCTTATAGTGCACCCCTCTCTCCTTATAGTGCACCCCTCTCTCCTTATAGTGCACTCCTCTCTCCATATATTGCACCCCTCTCTCCTTATAGTTCACCTCTCTCCATATAGTGCACCCCTCTCTCCATATAGTGCACCCCTCTCTCCTTATAGTGCACCCCTCTCTCCTTATAGTGCACCCCTCTCTCCTTATAGTGCACCCCTCTCTCCATATAGTGCACCCCTCTCTCCATATAGTGCACCCCTCTCTCCATATAGTGCACCCCTCTCTCCTTATAGTGCACCCCTCTCTCCTTATAGTGCACCCCTCTCTCCTTATAGTGCACCCCTCTCTCCATATAGTGCACCCCTCTCTCCTTATAGTGCACCCCTCTCTCCTTATAGTGCACCCCTCTCTCCATATAGTGCACCCCTCTCTCCTTATAGTGCACCCCTCTCTCCTTATAGTGCACCTCTCTCTCCATATAGTGCACCCCTCTCTTCATATAGTGCACCCCTCTCTCCATATAGTGCACCCCTCTCTCCTTATAGTGCACCCCTCTCTCCTTATAGTGCACCCCTCTCTCCATATAGTGCACCCCTCTCTCCATATAGTGCACCCCTCTCTCCTTATAGTTCACTTCTCTCCATATAGTGCACCCCTCTCTCCATATAGTGCACCTCTCTCTCCTTATAGTGCACCCCTTTCTCCTTATAGTGCACCCCTCTCTCCTTATAGTGCACCCTCTCTCCTTATAGTGCACCCCTTTCTCCATATAGTGCACCCCTCTCTCCTTATAGTGCACCCCTCTCTCCTTATAGTGCACCCCTCTCTTAATATGCTGCACCCCTCTCTCCATATAGTGCACCCCTTTCTCCTTATAGTGCACCCCTCTCTCCATATAGTGCACCCCTCTCTCCTTATAGTGCACCCCTCTCTCCTTATAGTGCACCCCTCTCTCCTTATAGTTCACTTCTCTCCATATAGTGCACCCCTTTCTCCTTATAGTGCACCCCTCTCTCCTTATAGTGCACCCCTCTCTCCTTATAGTGCACCCCTCTCTCCATATAGTGCACCCCTCTCTCCTTATAGTGCACCCCTCTCTCCTTATAGTTCACCCCTCTCTCCTTATAGTTCACTTCTCTCCATATAGTGCACCCCTTTCTCCTTATAGTGCACCCCTCTCTCCTTATAGTGCACCCCTCTCTCCTTATAGTGCACCCCTCTCTCCATATAGTGCACCCCTCTCTCCTTATAGTGCACCCCTCTCTCCTTATAGTGCACCCCTCTCTCCATATAGTGCACCCCTCTCTCCTTATAGTGCACCCCTCTCTCCATATAGTGCACCCCTCTCTCCTTATAGTGCACCCCTCTCTCCTTATAGTGCACCCCTCTCTCCTTATAGTGCACCCCTCTCTCCTTATAGTGCACCCCTCTCTCCATATAGTGCACCCCTCTCTCCTTATAGTGCACCCCTCTCTCCATATAGTGCACCCCTCTCTCCTTATAGTGCTCTTCTCTTTCCTTATAGTGCACCCCTTTCTCCATATAGTGCACCCCTCTCTCCATATAGTGCACCCCTCTCTCCATATAGTGCACCCCTCTCTCCATATAGTGCACCCCTCTCTCCTTATAGTGCACCCCTCTCTCCTTATAGTGCACCCCTTTCTCCTTATAGTGCACCCCTCTCTCCTTATAGTGCACCCCTTTCTCCTTATAGTGCACCCTCTCTCCTTATAGTGCACCCCTCTCTCCTTATAGTGCACCCCTCTCTCCTTATAGCGCACCCCTCTCTCCATATAGCGCACCCCTTTCTCCATATAGTGCACCCCTCTCTCCATATAGTGCACCCCTCTCTCCATATAGTGCACCCCTCTCTCCATATAGTGCACCCCTCTCTCCTTATAGTGCACCCCTCTCTCCTTATAGTGCACCCCTCTCTCCATATAGTGCACCCCTCTCTCCTTATAGTGCACCCCTCTCTCTATATAGTGCACCCCTTTCTCCTTATAGTGCACCCCTTTCTCCATATAGTGCACCCCTCTCTCCATATAGTGCACCCCTCTCTCCATATAGTGCACCCCTCTCTCCATATAGTGCACCCCTCTCTCCTTATAGTGCACCCCTCTCTCCTTATAGTGCACCTTCTCTCCTTATTATGCACCCCTCTCTCCATATAGTGCACCCCTCTCTCCTTATAGTGCTCTTCTCTTTCCTTATAGTGCACCCCTTTCTCCATATAGTGCACCCCTCTCTCCATATAGTGCACCCCTCTCTCCATATAGTGCACCCCTCTCTCCATATAGTGCACCCCTCTCTCCTTATAGTGCACCCCTCTCTCCTTATAGTGCACCCCTTTCTCCTTATAGTGCACCCCTCTCTCCTTATAGTGCACCCCTTTCTCCTTATAGTGCACCCTCTCTCCTTATAGTGCACCCCTCTCTCCTTATAGTGCACCCCTCTCTCCTTATAGTGCTCTTCTCTTTCCTTATAGTGCACCCCTCTCTCCATATAGTGCACCCCTCTCTCCATATAGTGCACCCCTCTCTCCATATAGTGCACCCCTCTCTCCATATAGTGCACCCCTCTCTCCTTATAGTGCACCCCTCTCTCCTTATAGTGCACCCCTTTCTCCTTATAGTGCACCCCTCTCTCCTTATAGTGCACCCCTTTCTCCTTATAGTGCACCCTCTCTCCTTATAGTGCACCCCTCTCTCCTTATAGTGCACCCCTCTCTCCTTATAGCGCACCCCTCTCTCCATATAGCGCACCCCTTTCTCCATATAGTGCACCCCTCTCTCCATATAGTGCACCCCTCTCTCCATATAGTGCACCCCTCTCTCCATATAGTGCACCCCTCTCTCCTTATAGTGCACCTTCTCTGCTTATTATGCACCCCTCTCTCCATATAGTGCACCCCTCTCTCCTTATAGTGCACCTCTCTCTCCATATAGTGCACCCCTCTCTCCTTATAGTGCACCCCTCTCTCCATATAGTGCACCCCTCTCTCCATATAGTGCACCCCTCTCTCCTTATAGTGCACCCCTCTCTCCATATAGTGCACCCCTCTCTCCTTATAGTGCACCTCTCTCTCCATATAGTGCACCCCTCTCTCCACATAGTGCACCCCTCTCTCTATATAGTGCACCCCTCTCTCCTTATAGTGCACCCCTCTCTCCTTATAGTGCACCTCTCTCTCCATATAGTGCACCCCTCTCTCCTTATAGTGCACCCCTCTCTCCATATAGTGCACCCCTCTCTCCTTATAGTGCACCCCTCTCTCCATATAGTGCACCCCTCTCTCCTTATAGTGCACCCCTCTCTCCATATAGTGCACCCCTCTCTCCTTATAGTGCACCCCTCTCTCCATATAGTGCACCCCTCTCTCCATATAGTGCACCCCTTTCTCCTTATAGTGCACCTCTCTCTCCATATAGTGCACCCCTCTCTCCATATAGTGCACCCCTCTCTCCATATAGTGCACCCCTCTCTCCTTATAGTGCACCCCTCTCTCCATATAGTGCACCCCTCTCTCCATATAGTGCAACCCTCTCTCCTTATAGTGCACCCCTCTCTCCTTATAGTGCACCCCTCTCTCCATATAGTGCACCCCTCTCTCCTTATAGTGCACCTCTCTCTCCATATAGTGCACCCCTCTCTCCATATAGTGCACCCCTCTCTCCATATAGTGCACCCCTCTCTCCATATAGTGCACCCCTCTCTCCTTATAGTGCACCCCTCTCTCTATATAGTGCACCCCTCTCTCCTTATAGTGCACCCCTCTCTCCATATAGTGCACCCCTCTCTCCATATAGTGCACCCCTCTCTCCTTATAGTGCACCCCTCTCTCCATATAGTGCACCCCTCTCTCCATATAGTGCACCCCTCTCTCCTTATAGTGCACCCCTCTCTCTATATAGTGCACCCCTCTCTCCATATAGTGCACCCCTCTCTCCTTATAGTGCACCCCTTTCTCCATATAGTGCACCCCTCTCTCCACATAGTGCACCCCTCTCTCCATATAGTGCACCCCTCTCTCCTTATAGTGCACCCCTCTCTCCATATAGTGCACCCCTCTCTCCTTATAGTGCACCCCTCTCTCCATATAGTGCACCCCTCTCTCCTTATAGTGCACCCCTCTCTCCTTATAGTGCACCCCTCTCTCCTTATAGTGCACCCCTCTCTCCATATAGTGCACCCCTTTCTCCATATAGTGCACCCCTCTCTCCACATAGTGCACCCCTCTCTCCATATAGTGCACCCCTCTCTCCTTATAGTGCACCCCTCTCTCCATATAGTGCACCCCTCTCTCCTTATAGTGCACGTCTCTGATTTGCTCATCTGCTGTGGGGTCTGTGATTGCTCAGGTGGGCATCATTCACACACATCCTGCATTCAGGTCCCCGTCCTTATGTACCTGTGTGACTGTGGTGGAGGAGAACATGGAGCGGTCATACTCCCAGCCCTGGTCACAGCTGTGCACCGTGGAATGGTCCTCTCCTTGGGATGTGTTCTGGAGCGGCTTGGAGAACATCTCACAGGAGCTGAAGGAGCCGTCTGGGTTCTGGGGGAGGTTGATGAGCAGAAGGTCTTCATGGCTGCGGTTGTCGGGTCTCCTGTGGTTGGGGATGGTGCAGTGATGAGGTGGCACAGCAGAGATGAAGTTGTGCTGGAGGAAATGGAGGGGAACAATGATCCGGACAAGACTCAGGATCAGTATGATGCGGAGCTGAAATTTGCCAAATCCACCGGCCTCATTGAGCAATTCCTCAAAGCTGAGCAACACCGGAGGAGAAGCGGTGGCTAGAGGCAGAACCTCCATGGAATTGGAGCTGGATGCCATGTGCATGTCTAGAGCTTCACCTGCTCCAAACCCTCCACAAGCTGCACCTTCCAGTAATAAGCTACTTATATGAGGATCCGGAGGAAGTGACAGTGACAACCCTCACATTACAGGGCACACCTTATTACAGGGCACACCTTCTTATAGGGCACTCTACATGGCACACAGTATTACAGGAAAACTACTGCCTGATTGGAACGTTAAAGCAAAATAATAAACTTTATTGTGTTCTAAGTATTAAAAACGGAGTCACAGACCGATATGCAAATCTCAGCGTGTCAGGCTCGGGTGTATCCCCAGATACTCCAGTAAGGTTTGTGCTTCCTATCTCTAAATGTATCAGTAGAGTACAGGAACAGTATTCTCTCTACAACCTAAAAAGCTTTCGTAACACCGTCCATGAATACGCCCCGAGTGGCATTACCACACCTACGCCCTTGTTCTAGCTGGATATACAATCTCAATGGCATTTTGTACATTTATTTCAGCTCCCATAAATTGTGCATTTCCTGTTATGTATCTGTTTATGTTCAAATGTAATGTGCCTGGTTCACCAGCGGGTGGCAGTGCGGTATGCCAGACCTAGCAGGGGAATTACGTGTGAGGTCACGGTGTGAGCAGTAGGTGGGCCGAGGTAAGTACAGTTCTGGTTACTCACGGTTATGTCATCCCTGGGCAGGCTCGCATAAGTGATGAGGAGAACGGCACAAGGATTCTCTGGGGCACACTCTGGTGTAAGGGGCACTGGCCAGATGGTGGTTCGAGGTGCCCTTGGTGGTCTGTATTAATGTGCCAGTGGCAAGGTCCCTTGTAGTCGTGACGCCAGTACCTTTTGTATGGAGGTACAACCATTTACTGTAGTGTTAATGGAAGAACTTGAGACTGAGACAGGAAGAATGCAATCCAGGGTAGAACTTTACTGAAGATGACTTCTGCTAACAGTACATCCAAAGTATTAAACAGTTTCTTAGTACAGAGGTAACACTGCTGCAGGTCCTCTGCTGACAGGTGTAACTGTCCTTTTCTAGCTATTAAATGTAATTAAATCGTAGCCTTACGGGTAAAGGACTTCAGGGCTGGTCCTGGTGATCCCGGTTCAGGCTGGTGAAGTTGCCGGAGGCCGGTGACTCCTTCACTTGGGAATCCAAAGGTCCTAAGGCACTAGTAGAAAATGGCCATAACCCTTTGGGGGTCTATTTCTTTAGTATTTTCTGAGTAAATGGAGCACTTCAGCTCTGGGCTGAAATCTGGCTGAGAGCACAAGATTGCAGACAGCACACACCACACACTGCTAGACTGCACTGGTCCACACTGGCTAGGCCTGAGCTGGACTATATATATGGGAGGTATTATCTACCCCTAGTGGTAAGCTCAGTGTAATGCAGCTAGACACACTTGTAAGCAGGGATCATGCATAAAAATGCATTGCAGCATAAAAACAGGCTATATAAAGCATAAAAAGCATAATACAACAACTTTGCAGTACCCACGAGGGTAGTGGGACACTGCATACCCCTCTTTTTTAACCTGTGTCGACCTCACATGAAGATGAAGGTCATCTCCTGAAAAATGCAAAAAGAGAACAATCCTGCAGGCATGAAGAACAGTACTATAACCCATAACAATACCTTTTCTCGAAATCTGAAAAGCAATTGGTTAGGCATAATTGTAAATATCAGGTGTGGCGAAACCAACCTCGCCACTGGGTTTTGGAGAGGCCTGTTTATCAACCTCTTGCCTCAGGATTATGGCCCATACTAACTTTTAAACCCCTGAACCGATTCAAGTGAATTTTGGATAGGCTTGTCCCCAAGTTATACTGTTTAAATTGATGTAAGTTATATGTATGGCCAATGTAAACTCACAAAGTTGTAACAATTTATAATAAGTGTAACTTGTCAGCTTGGGAGGAATATGCTGGGTGTGTTTCTATTGTGCCATTGTCCCATTGTGTGTTTAAATGGTGATGTCTGTCCTGTTGTCTGCACATGTGTATTGGTGATTTCTCTTTGTCTTGAGAGATAATTGGATTACGCCTCAGGTGTCTCCAGGGCAGAGAGGAGGAAACCATGATGCATTGTGGGGATGTATTGTCTCTGTGTATCCTACAGTGCTGCATATCTGTCCTATGTCACAGTCTTCATTCTGGTCCCCTAGGGGCGTGTACACCAGATGGGTTGGTTGTTTTATACCTCCCTGTGGGCGGACCTGTATTTGCAAACAACTGTAATAAAAACCAGGCTGGGTGTGCCAGCACCTCAGACCACTGCTTGACCCTCAACACGGAGCCTTGTCTCGTTATTGGGGGGATCCGCTGTATGCTGTTAGAGACTGATTGCCAGGAGGGTAAGCTGATTCTTGTTCGTCTGCTAGCAGCTATTCGTGAGGTTCCAGTTTGGAGTGCTATTTTGTATCCAGTTCGGGAGGTTGGTGTCCTGCAGTAGCTGTTCCTGTCTCTCAGAAAAGGGGCATATCGCCTAAACGGATTTTAACCCCTTGTCTGCTGAAATGGTCCGTTACATTGGTGGCAAGCAGCGGGATCTTTCCTACAGCCAGAAGGACAGCTACAGGAGACACCATTTCTTTGGATTTTACAACTTAAGGGCAACGCATGTCTCAGTACAGCGACCCTAAAAGCACCAGGATGGAACCAGCAGTGGAGTACAGATACTCTGTGGAGGAATTTGACCGTATGATGTGGTTGCGGCTGAACTTCTTCGGACCCAATCCAGCTGAGAAATACGTGAAGTTCGTGAGGAGTCTAGTGTTCAAGACCCTACTATACCGAGCAGAAGGTGACGGTCAGCTGCCACGTTGGGTGGACCTCCACCGGAAGTTACAGCTGCGGGACAGAGAGAGCTCAGTCTCCTCTCCCCAGCGGCAGAGTGTCCAGCAGGGAATCGGGAGCCCAGTCTCCATTCCCCAGCGGCAGTGTGAATTGCAGGGAATTGGGAGCCCAGTCTCCATTCCCCAGCGGCAGTGTGAAGTGAAGGGAGAGGAGAGCAGCGTCCTCCCTCCCCAGCGACAGGCTGAGTTACAGGGGGCAGAGGTAGTTGTTCCTGCCCCCCAGCAGCAGAGTGATACGCCGGGAAGGCAGTGTGAAGTGCAGGGAGAGGAGAGCAGCGTCCTCCCTCCCCAGCGGCAGGCTGAGTTACAGGGGGCAGAGGTAGTTGTCCCTGCCCCCCCAGCAGCAGAGTGAGATGCCGGGAAGGCAGTGTGAAATGCAGGGAGAGGAGAGCAGCGTCCTCCCTCCCCAGCGGCAGGCTGAGTTACAGGGGGCAGAGGTAGTGGTCCCTGCCCCCCAGCAGCAGAGTGATTTTTTGGGAATTGGGAGCCCAGTCTCCATTTCCCAGCGGCAGAGTGTCCAGCAGGGAATAGAGAGCCCAGTCTCCTTTCCCCAGCAGCAGGACACTGTATTGGGAGCGGAGACGGTCGGTCGCCCTCCCCAGCGGCTGGAAGTATGTATGGGAGAGGAGCTCGTTACCCCCTCTCCCCAGCGGCAGCTTAACGCACCAGGGGGAGACAGTAACCCCCACAACAGTGCAGATGGGACCGTGGTCTCTGCACCTACAGCACAGGGGGTAGAGACAGTCGGTCTCCCCCTCCAACAACCAGACTCTAAGCCAGGGAGCAACACAGAGACCGGGAGTACCAGCTTCCAACATAACCTTGGTGGACTCACTGGACAGAGACAGGCTACCAAATGCAACAGGTCCAGTATTGGGTTGTGGGTGGGCTACCAGACTAACTCAGGTACCGACCGGCGTGAGGTCAGGTATCTGGTTAGTCTTCCCTGGTGGGGGGAGATGTGTGGCGAAACCAACCTCGCCACTGGGTTTTGGAGAGGCCTGTTTATCAGCCTCTTGCCTCAGGATTATGGCCCATACTAACTTTTAAACCCCTGAACCGATTCAAGTGAATTTTGGATAGGTTTGTCCCCAAGTTATACTGTTTAAATTGATGTAAGTTATATGTATGGCCAATGTAAACTCACAAAGTTGTAACAATTTATAATAAGTGTAACTTGTCAGCTTGGGAGGAATATGCTGGGTGTGTTTCTATTGTGCCATTGTCCCATTGTGTGTTTAAATGGTGATGTCTGTCCTGTTGTCTGCACATGTGTATTGGTGATTTCTCTTTGTCTTGAGAGATAATTGGATTACGCCTCGGGTGTCTCCAGGGCAGAGAGGAGGAAACCATGATGCATTGTGGGGATGTATTGTCTCTGTGTATCCGTATCCTACAGTGATGCATATCTGTCCTATGTCACCGTCTTCATTCTGGTCCCCTAGGGGCGTGTACACCAGATGGGCTTGGTTGTTTTATACCTCCCTGTGGGTAGACCTGTATTTGCAAACAACTGTAATAAAAACCAGGCTGGGTGTGCCAGCACCTCAGACCCCTGCTTGACCCTCAACACGGAGCCTTGTCTCGTTATTGGGGGGATCCGCTGTATGCTGTTAGAGACTGATTGCCAGGAGTGTAAGCTGATTCCTGTTCGTCTGCTAGCAGCTATTCGTGAGGTTCCAGTTTGGAGTGCTATTTTGTATCCAGTTCGGGAGGCTGGTGTCCTGCAGTAGCTGTGCCTGTCTCTCAGAAAGGGGCATATCGCCTAAACGGATTTTAACCCCTTGTCTGCTGAAACGGTCCGTTACATCAGGCAAACATCAAGAATGGTGGTAACCAAGTGGAAAGGGACGTTGTTTCTTTTCTCTCTGAAGACTGATGAACAGGGGCGCTGACCTGGCACAGCAGAACAATAATACCAGTGTAACGGTCACGTACACACACACACAGGGGGGAGGGAAGTGACCACTGCGCTCCACCCTTACCCCTGGCCCTGCCTACTTGCCTCGCGAGTCCTAATGACAGGGGGCAACTGCACGGCAATCCCTAGCTTGGAATAAGTGCAGGGATGACAGACAGACAAACAACAGAACGTGAACGGACCGAGTCAATACCAGGAAAGCTACAAAGTACAAATGGAGCAAGCAGAGAATTGTCAGGAGAAGCCGGGGTCATAAATACCAGGAGAGTTGTGAAGTACCAAAGGAGTCAGCAGAGGATCGTCAGGAGGAGGCCGGGGTCAGAATACCAGGAGAGCAGCAAAGTACACAAGGAGCAGGCAGAGGATCGTCAGGAATTCAGCAGGAGGTAAGTACACCAGGAAAGACAAAATCACAGGAGGAACCTAAATTAACAGGCAACCTGTGGCCAGCAGGCTGCCTGTATTTATAGTGGGGAGTGAGAGTCATGTGACGTGGCCAGCGTCACATGACTGACAGACCAACCAGTCGAGCACCGAGTGATCAGCTCTGCGCTCAAGGCAGACTTAGGAGCAGGGGACCTCCCAGCTAGCAAAGCCGTCCTGGGAACGAGGTCAAACACAGATCCTCGCTCCAGAAGCTAAGCAGCAGGTCTGCGGCTAATGGGAGACCGAGTGCACCTTCGGAACCCCGTTACAGTACCCCCCCCTTTTACGAGCGGCCACCGGACCCAAAACTTCAGGCGATGGCTTTTCAGGGTGTTCTAAATGAAATTTTCGAACAAGTCTAGGAGCATGAACCTCCCTGGCAGGTACCCAAGATCTCTCTTCAGGTCCATACCCCTTCCAGTGAATCAGGTACTGCAAGGAATTATGCACCTTCCTGACATCCACTATTTTAGACACCACATACTCGACAGCATCATTAACAAGAACCGGCAGAGGCGATGGTACTACCGGTTCAAAATATTTTTTAAGCAGAGATTTATGGAACACATTATGAATGTGGAATGACTCGGGCAGCTCCAACCTAAATGATACCGGGTTAATCACCTCCGTGATCTTATATGGTCCAATAAAATGAGGAGCAAACTTTTTAGAATCTACCTTAAGAGAGAGATTCTTGGAGGACAACCATACCTTATCCCCAATCTGAAAATTCACCCCCCTTGAACGTCTACTATCGGCCTTGAGTTTCTGAGAACTTTGAGCCTTTTCTAAGTTCGATTGAACCCGGGCCCAAACTGTGCACAGGTCAGAGGAGAGCCTATCCGCCTCAGGGTTAGAGGAGGAGACGGATGACCCAGAATGAAAACGGGGATGGAAACCATGGTTACAAAAGAAAGGTGAAACCCCAGCAGAAGAATTGACACGGTTATTTAAAGCAAATTCAGCCAATGGAAGAAATTTCACCCATAATTAATTGCTGGTCATCAGCAACATACAACCTCAAGAATTGTTCCACAGACTGATTAAGGCGTTCAGTCTGCCCATTACTCTCAGGGTGGTAGGCAGAGGAAAAAGACAATGAAATTTCACATTTTTGACAGAAGGCCCTCCAGAATTTGGACACAAACTGCACACCCCTGTCAGAAACAATATTTTCCGGGATACCATGCAATCGAACAATTTCTTTCACAAAAATAGACGCCAGAGTTTTGGCATTCGGGAGTTTAGACAGGGGAATGAAATGGACCATCTTGCTAAACCTATCGACCACTACCCAAACTACAGTCTTACCCTCCGCAGGCGGTAGGTCAGTTATAAAGTCCATCGAGATATGGGACCAGGGTCTACTGGGAATGGGAAGGGGTCTTAGGTTACCAGCAGGGCGAGTCCTAGGTGTCTTGGACCTGGCACAAACCTCACAGGCTGACACATAGGACTTGACATCCCTAGTTAGAGTGGGCCACCAATAAGATCTAGAAAGCAGATCCTTAGTGCCCTCAACACCCGGATGTCCACAAAAGGCAGAATCGTGACACTCACCCAACAGCTGGAGACGAAATTGTACGGGAACAAACAACTTATCTGTTGGGGTGGATACCGGTGCCAGATGTTGTTCAGACCTAATGCGAGCCGAGATATTCTGGGTTAGAGCTGCTATGAAGATTTTTGCTGGTAGGATGGATTCAGGTGGTACCTCAGTAGATTGAAAAGCATGGAAGCTCCGAGATAATGCGTCCGCCTTCACATTTTTACTTCCCGGCCTGAACGTAATGGAAAAATCAAAACGAGTAAAAAACAGAGCCCATCTGGCTTGACGGGGATTCAACCTCTTAGCAGACTCGAGAAACATCAGATTTTTATGGTCAGTGACAACAGTTACACAATGCCTTGCCCCCTCCAGAAAATGCCTCCAATCCTCAAATGCCCATTTAATGGCCAGCAGCTCCCTATTCTCTATATCGTAGTTTCTCTCCGTGGGAGAGAATTTCCTGGAGAAGAAGGCACATGGTCTCAGGTTAGTGAGGCTAGCAGGACCTTGTGAAAGCACTGCTCCTGCGCCGTCCTCGGACGCATCCACCTCCACAATAAAAGGTTTCTCCTGATCAGGCTGGATCAGAATGGGAGTGCTACTGAATGCCTTTTTTAATTTTTCAAATGAAGAACTGGCCTCAGTAGACCAATTCTCCAAATCCGCCCCTTTCTTAGTAAGGTTGGTCAACGGTTTAGCAATTACGGAAAAATAGTAATTGGCGAAACCTAAGAACCATAGTAAGGCCTTTAAGGATGAAGGTCTTACCCATTCCTTAATTGCTAGTACCTTACCAGGATCCATCTTGAAGGCGTGAGGGGTCAGAACATGCCCTAGAAACAGAATCTCCTGTACACCAAAGACACATTTCTCTTGCTTAGCGGATAGCTGATTCTCCCTCAACACCTCTAATACTTGTTTAACATGAGACACATGGGATTCGAAGTCAGGAGAGAATATCAAAATGTCGTCAAGATAGACAATAACAAATTTACCTAAGAACTCCCTAAGAATGTCCTTCATGAAGTTTTGGAACACAGCTGGGGCATTGCTGAGTCCAAAAGGCATCACCTGATATTCAAAGTGTCCTACCGGAGTATTGAACGCTGTCTTCCATTCGTCTCCCTCCTTGATTCGGATTAGATTGTATGCCCCTTTCAGGTCAATTTTGGAAAACCAGATTGCCCCCAGAACCTGGTTAAATAAATCCGGAATTAATGGGAGGGAGTATCTATTCTGGACAGTGATTTTATTTAATTTCCGGTAATCGATACATGGCCTAAGACCACCATCTTTTTTCTTAACGAAGAAAAACCCCGCCCCCATAGGAGAGACAGAAGGTCTAATATGCCCTTTACCAAGGCTCTCCTTAATATAATCTTCCATGGCCTTGCGTTTGGGCTTAGAAAGATTATAAATTCGTCCCTTAGGAAACTTGGCCCCCTCTACTAGCTCTATAGTACAATCATAAGGTCTATGGGGGGGTAGAACCTCCGGGGTTGGTGATGAGAATACATCAGAATATTCCCTAACAACAGTGGGTAAAGTATCAGACTTTACTGAGACCCCAGCCTGTACCACGGACAAGCACGAGTCACACTTAGGCCCCCATCTCACCAACTCCCCATTGGACCAATCTATAGTGGGGTTATGTAGTCGGAGCCAAGGCAACCCTAGTACCACCTCAGCCGGTAGGTTCTCCAGGACTAAAAGGGAACATCTCTCTGAGTGGCACACACCCACAGTTAGAGAAATCTCCGAGGTACATGAGCTCACCGTACCACCAATAAGAGTAGTAGCATCAATAGCCATGACATGGATAGGAGTTGGTAAAGCAAACATTGGAATACCCAATCTTACAGCATACTCAGAGTCAATAAAGCTGGCCGCTGAGCCAGAATCAATAAAGGCCTTACCCGGCCATTTATCTACTCCCAGAGGAATCGTAATGGGTACCAAAAGCTTACATTTAGAAAAATCAGGCTGTACCTGGTCTTTAGGTTGCCTTGCCTTAGGAGATTTGACAGAGAGGACCTTCTTAGGACACTGGTTGATCCAATGGTCAGTGTAACAGACCGTTTCAGCAGACAAGGGGTTAAAATCCGTTTAGGCGATATGCCCCTTTCTGAGAGACAGGCACAGCTACTGCAGAACACCAAACTCCCGAACTGGATACAAAATAGCACTCCAAACTGGGACCTCACGAATAGCTGCTAGCAGACGAACAGGAATCAGCTTACACTCCTGGCAATCAGTCTCTAACAGCATACAGTGGATCCCCCCAATAACGAGACAAGGCTCCGTGTTGAGGGTCAAGCAGTGGTCTGAGGTGCTGGCACACCCAGCCTGGTTTTTATCACAGTTGTTGCAAATACAGGTCCGCCCACAGGGTTTTGAAATACAACCAATCAATATGTTACAACACATACAATGTAATTACAGCAACCAATCGTTCACGCCGCCAGAGGACCAGAAGGGAGACTGCGACACAGGACAGATACAACATATCCCCACAATGCATCATGGTTTCCTCCTCTCTGTCCCGGAGACAACCGAGGAGCAATCCAATTATCTCTCAGGACAAAGGGAAATCACCAATACACATGTGGGGACAACAGAACAGAAATCACCATTTAAACATACAATGTCACAACCCTTTTCAATACACAGACATTTAACATCCCACAATGCTACGAATTAGACCAGGAGTTCAAGTTAGTTCAAGTCCTTTGTGAACAAATGAGGCCTGGCTGATGAGAGGGCCCATAATCCTGGGGCAAGAGGCCAGCAGCCAGGCCCCTCCAAAACCCAGTGGCGAGGTTGGTTTCGCCACACATCTCCCCCTACCAGGGAAGACTAACCAGGTACCTGACCTCACGGTCAGTACCTGAGTTAGTCTGGCAGTCCACCCACAACCTAATACTGGACCAGTTGAATTTGGTAGCCTGTCTCTGTCCAGTGAGTCCACCAAGGTTATGTTGGTAGCTGGTACTCTTGGTCTCTGTGTTGCTCCCTGGCTTGGAGTGGAGGTTGCTTTGTGGGCAGGTATCAGCGGTACTCTGCCCTGGTGCCAGCGTTACCATGGAAGAAGCCTGGTTGGAGCCTGGTTGTTGGAGGGGGAGACCGACTGTCTCTTCCCCCTGTGCTGTAAGTGCAGAGACCACGGTCCCATCTGCACTGTTGTGGGGCTTACTGTCTCCCCCTGGTGCGTTAAGCTGCCGCTGGGGAGAGGGGGTAACGAGCTTCTCTCCCATACATACTTCCAGCCGCTGGGGAGGGCGACCGACCGTCTCCGCTCCCAATACAGTGTCCTGCTGCTGGGGAAAGGAGACTGGGCTCTCTATTCCCTGCTGGACACTCTGCCACTGGGGGACAGGACCGACTGTCTCTGCCCCCTGTAACTCCGCCTGCCGCTGGGGAATGGAGACTGGGCTCCCAATTCCCTGTACATCACTCGGCCGCTGGGGAATGGAGACTGGGCTCCCAATTCCCTGTACATCACACGGCCGCTGGGGAAAGGAGACTGGGCTCCCAATTCCCTGTACATCACTCGGCCGCTGGGGAATGGAGACTGGGCTCCCAATTCCCAAAATATCATGCTGCTGCTGGGGGGCAGGAACAAATACCTCTGCCCCCTGTAACTCATCCTGCCGCTGGGAGGGAGGACGCTTCTCTCCTCTCCCTGCATTTCACACTGCCTTCCCGGCATATCACCCTGCTGCTGGGGGGCAAGAACAACTACCTCTGCCCCCTGTAACTCAGCCTGCCGCTGGGGAGGGAGGATGCTGCTCTCCTCTCCCTGCTCTTCACACTGCCTTCCCGGCATATCACTCTGCTGTTGGGGGCAGGAACAACTACCTCTGCCCCCTGTAACTCAGCCTGCCGCTGGGGAATGGAGACTGGGCTCCCAATTCCCTGCAATTCACACTGCCGCTGGGGAATGGAGACTGGGCTCCCAATTCCCTGCTGGACACTCTGCCGCTGGGGAGAGGAGACTGAGCTCTCTCTGTCCCGCAACTGTAACTTCCGATGGAGGTCCACCCAACGTGGCAGCTGACCGTCACCTTCTGCCCGGTATAGTAGGGTCTTGAACACTAGACTCCTCACGAACTTCACAGATTTCTCAGCTGGATTGGGTCCGAAGAAGTTCAGCCGCAACCACATCATACGGTCAAATTCCTCAACAGAGTATCTGTACTCCACTGCTGGTTCCATCCTGGTGCTTTTAGGGTCGCTGTACTGAGACATGCGTTGCCCTTAAGTTGTAAAATCCAAAGAAATGGTGTCTCCTGTAGCTGTCCTTCTGGCTGTAGGAACGATCCCACTGCTGCCACCAATGTAACGGACCGTTTAGCAGACAAGGGGTTAAAATCTGTTTAGGTGATATGCCCCTTTCTGAGAGACAGGCACAGCTACTGCAGAACACCAACCTCCCGAACTGGATACAAAATAGCACTCCAAACTGGGACCTCACGAATAGCTGCTAGCAGACGAACAGGAATCAGCTTACACTCCTGGCAATCAGTCTATAACAGCATACAGCGGATCCCCCCAATAACGAGACAAGGCTCCGTGTTGAGGGTCAAGCAGTGGTCTGAGGTGCTGGCACACCCAGCCTGGTTTTTATTACAGTTGTTGCAAATACAGGTCCGCCCACAGGGAGGTATAAAACAACCAACCCATCTGGTGTACACGCCCCTAGGGGACCAGAAGGAAGACTGGGACACAGGACAGATATGCAGCACTGCAGGATACACAGAGACAATACATCCCCACAATGCATCATGGTTTCCTCCTCTCTGCCCTGGAGACACCCGAGGAGTAATCCAATTTTCTCTCAAGACAAAGGGAAATCACCAATACACATGTGGGGACAACAGAACAGAAATCACCATTTAAACACACAATGTCACAACCCTTTTCAATACACAGACATTTAACATCCCACAATGCCACGAATTAGACCAGGAGTTCAAGTTAGTTCAAGTCCTTTGTGAACAAATGAGGCCTGGCTGATGAGAGGGCCCATAATCCTGGGGCAAGAGGCTAGCAGCCAGGCCCCTCCAAAACCCAGTGGCGAGGTTGGTTTCGCCACAGTAAGGATCTCCACAGTAAAAGCATTCTCCACGTCTGCGGCGAAGATTCCCTCGGGTCATGCCAACCTGCATGGGTTCCTCGGTGGAGACCTCAGCATTGTCTCTGGGATAGGCTTCTGGCTGGACCACCATCTGGGAAGAGAACTGTTGTTCCTGTCGTCTCTCTCTAACCCGTCGGTCAAGTCGGACAACAAGGGTCATCATCTCCTCTAAGATCTCTGGAAGTTGATAACTGACCAGAAGATCCTTTAAATTATCAGACAGACCTGACCTGAACTGACTCTTCAGGGCTGGTTCGTTCCATCCTGAGGGGACACACCACCTTCTGAATTGGGTGCAATAATCCTCCACAGGTAGATTGCCCTGAACCAGTGCCTTTAGAGCTGTCTTGGCTACTAGAGCCCTGTCTGGTTCATCATAGAGGGTACCCAGGGCCTGAAAGAACCCCTCCACAGAAGATAAACAACTGGCGCCAGCAGGTAAAGAGAACGCCCAGTCCTGGGGATCACCCTGTAGTCGGGAAATGATAATGCCCACGCGTTGAGTCTCGGGGCCAGAGGACACGGGGCGCAAACGGAAGTAAAGTTTGCAATTCTCCTTAAAAGAGAGAAACTTCTTCCGGTCTGCAGAAAAGGGTTCTGGGAGCTTAATCTGGGGCTCAAAATGCGGACTGGAGGCCTGAGGAGTGGAAGAACCTTGCCCTAACTCAAAAGAACAGAGTTTTTTCCCTAACTCCTGCACCATCTGCGTCAGATTAGAGACATGGTCAGTCAGGGTCACCAGAGGATTCATTATACAGTGGTTATTGGGCTTGTTAATCTGTAACGGTCGCGTACACACACACACACAGGGGGAGGGAAGTGACCACTGCGCTCCACCCTTACCCCTGGCCCTGCCTACTTGCCTCACGAGTCCTAATGACAGGGGACAACTGGACGGCAATCCCTAGCTTGGAATAAGTGCAGGGATAACA
This sequence comes from Bufo bufo, assembly GCF_905171765.1. Taxonomy (NCBI): domain Eukaryota; kingdom Metazoa; phylum Chordata; class Amphibia; order Anura; family Bufonidae; genus Bufo; species Bufo bufo. The sequence goes on from NC_053392.1 coordinate 633,420,630, forward strand.
GACAGACAAACAACAGAACGTGAACGGACTGAGTCAATACCAGGAAAGCTACAAAGTACAAATGGAGCAAGCAGAGAATTGTCAGGAGAAGCCGGGGTCATAAATACCAGGAGAATATTGAAGATAAGGGTCGGCACTGCCTTGTGATGGCTGCGGTGCACGTGTCAAGAGGTCGGCGTCCCAGCAAACAATGTAAAGAAGAGGACCGGCACTCGCAAATGGAATTTTCACTGCTGTGGTTTATTCAGTCACTCTTAAAGACATAGTGACGCGTTTCAGCACATAGAAAGTGCTGATGAAAGCACTTTCTATGTGCTGAAACGCGTCACTATGTCTTTAAGAGTGACTGAATAAACCACAGCAGTGAAAATTCCATTTGCAAATACCAGGAGAGTCGTGAAGTACCAAAGGAGTCAGCAGAGGATCGTCAGGAGGAGGCCGGGGTCAGAATACCAGGAGAGCAGCAAAGTACACAAGGAGCAGGCAGAGGATCGTCAGGAATTCAGCAGGAGGTAAGTACGTCAGGAAAGACAAAATCACAGGAGGAACCTAAATTAACAGGCAACCTGTGGCCAGCAGGCTGCCTGTATTTATAGTGGGGAGTGAGGGTCATGTGACGTGGCCAGTGTCACATGACCGACAGACCAACCAGTCGAGCACCGAGTGATCAGCTCGGCGCTCAAGGCAGACTTAGGAGCAGGGGGCCTCCCAGCTAGCAAAGCCACCCTGGGAACGAGGTCAAACACAGATCCTCGCTCAAGAAGCTAAGCAGCAGGTCTGCGGCTAATAGGAGACCGAGTGCACCTTCGGAACCCGGTTACAACCAGGATAGTCCATGTGGCGAAAATAACCTCGCCACTGGGTTTTGGAGGGGCCTGTTTGCCAGCCTATTGTCTCAGGATTATGGCCCATACTAACTTTAAAGGAGAAGACAGACCGGCCGCACAGCTTAAATCTGTGGAACTGTTTTGGGCAGGAAAGCCATGCTTGCGGTCGGCCAATAGTGACTTCCATGGAATTCGGGAACCCCTACTCGGATCTGGGTGATTTTTGGATATGTTGTTCACCCAGATCAGAGCTATCCATGGATGTATACATTATGGGGCTATGTGGGGTTTTGAGGTGTGTGACAGAACCATCTGTCTTTGGAATTGTATTGTATGTTATGTGAGGGTACCCAGATAGCTATGCCATGGAGCCTGTTTGTGAAATTAAAGACTTCCCTTTGTCCCTTTGTCCTGAGAAATAATTGAATTGCTCCTCGGGTGTCTCCAGGGCAGAGAGGAGGAAACCATGATGCATTGTGGGGATGTATTGTGTCTGTTTATCCTGAATTGCAGCATATCTGTCCTGTGTCACAGTCTTCCATCTGGTCCCCTAGGGGAGTGTCCACCAGATGGGGACCTGCATAAATACGGGCGGGTAGCCCTCAATAAAGAGTTCCTGTTTTACACTCAACATAGAGCCTCGTCTCATGTGTGTGGGGATTGCTATACGTGTATACTCCCCTGGCTATTACTCCTAGCTCTTGTAAGAGCTGTTCCTGGTTCCTGTGGTGGTATCGGTGTAGAGCGGAGTGCTTGGAGTCCTCGGGAGGCACTGGGAGCATTTATCAATGGAGGTACCCGGTCGGGGTGCCAGGAGATCCGTTACAGTTCATAATGGGGAAAATAGCGAATATGGGTGAAAATCAGGAGGCTCCCAGTGCATGAGTCCATTCCCTGAGCATAGGGGAAGTAAAGATGATGAACAACACAGAGGCTCAGGTACGCTTGAGTCTATCTCCAGGCACAGTCTTGAACATTGCGACAACAAAACAAAGAAGACTGTAGAGAGTCCTTGGAGTAAGGCAAATAATCAGAGTCAAGAAGTCTCTTACTCAGGCTCTGTAGTTTCACCAAGAAGCAAAATTGCAATCCACATTGAACTGGGGTATCTGGAAGGTCTCTCCACTGATTCCAAATTAAATACTCCCTATACCGAGCAGGTGGTTGTCCCTTGGTAATCCGATCTGCGAAGTGCCGGTCCTTCTTCTGACCTTGGCGCAAGGGAACTTAGTACTTTAGGAATTTCTTGCTCTACTGAAACTTCTTCTTGAGGTGGTTTCTCTGGCTGATGTGACACTGTACTGACTTGAGCAGGCACAGCAATGTTTAACCATGGTGTAAGGAACCATTTTAGAGGATTTGTTTCCGTCATTAGCTTTTCAACAGTTTGCATCGGCTCTACAGACTTAACTTGTAGTTCAGGCACTTGAATTGGAGGCTGATGTTCCTCTGTAACAGTCTCATCTGGAAGGATTCCTCCTGGAGTATCTTTCTCCTTGTTACACAATTTCAAGTGATTGCGATGAACTATTTGAGGTGATTTGTTTTCTCTGGTGATCTCATAGGTGTCAGTTGCTGGATTAGGGATAGCTGAAACGATGTAGGGAACTCTCTCCCACTTACTATCCAACTTGCTGGTGCGATGATTGTTCTTTAGCCACACATAATCACCAATTTCAAGAGGCTCTGCTTTGGCAGATTGGTCATTATTTTTTTTGCTACCTTTTGTGAGCATGTTCCATGCGGTGGTGAACAATTTCTTGTGCATCAGCTAGACGTCTTTGGTGTTCGCTCACCCAATCAGTTTTTGGCAATGGGTTGATGGCATCAGGTACTTCTACGTCCAAAGTATGGCCAGCAGGTAGTTTACCTTGTCAGCCAAACATGAGGTAGTAAGGTGTATACCCAGTGGAACAGTGAATGGTATTATTATAGGTATACATCTGCTGAGGTAGAAGAGTAGGCCAATCATTTCTGGTAGCAGGTGGCACAGCTCTAAGCATTTCTATTAGGGTTTGGTTCATCTTTTCACAAAGTCCATTACCTTGGGGATGGTAAGCTGTTGTTCTGATTTTCTGGCAATTGTGAAGTGAACACAGTTCTTTGAAGATTTGCGACTCAAAAGCAGATCCTTGATCTGTAAGGATTTTCTCTGGACATCCGTATGGTAACAGGAAATGTTTCCAGAAGGCATCTGCAGCAGTTTTAGCGGTCAAGTCCTTAACAGGTACGGCTACAAAGAATTTGGTGTAGTGGTCAATGATGGTAATAGCGTATGTGTAGCCTGAGCGACTTGGTTCCAGCTTCACATGGTCAATTGCAACAATCTCCAATGGTTTTTGGCTTACAATAGAATGTAAGGGTGCTTTTCGGTCATGCTTTTCACCTCGTCCAATAGCACAGGCGGAACACTCTCGACACCACTTCTCAATGTCTTCTCGCATTCCAATCCAATAGAATTGTCTACGGACCGTAGCTTCTGTCTTCTGTACGCCAAATAGTTCTGATTTGTCATGGTATATCTCAAGAATGATGCTTGCATCCCGACGGGGTATTAGGATTTGGTATACCCTGTCATAAGTAACTGGATCCAGGCTTCTTCTCAATAGTAGGCCCTTCTGCAGAAAGAGTTGTTTCCGGTGTCTCCACAGCTTCAACAGTTCTGGGTCTGCATTTCTTCTGCGGATTTTCTCAGCTGTTCTTCCACTGGTGAGGAAGTCATGTAGTTCTCCAATTACTCTACTTTCTGACTGAAATTTGATCCATCTTTCCTTTTCAATTTGAGATTCTGGATTGTTCTGTAGATGGGGAGTTAGGGCTCTTTTGTTTTTGGTGGAGAGGATGCTTTGTTGGCAAAGTTTTTGTAGAAATTAAACATCTCCACTTCTTCCCAGACATCTACGTGTGTAGTAGGATCTTCCTTGGTAGGCAGGCGAGATAAGGTATCTGCATTCTCATTGGACTTGCCCGTTCTGTGTTTTACAGTGAAGTTGTAGTTAGCAAGGCGTGAGGCCCATCTTTGTTCTAAGGCACCTAGCTTAGCTGTATTGAGATTACTCTCTCTTTACCTTCTTGCACTTGAGACAGGACAGCTCCCAGGCCTTTCTGGCTGGCATCAGTGTAGAGATGGAAGGCCTGTTGCTAATCTGAATATCCCAAAACAAGTGGTTCGGTCAGCTTCTTTTTCAAGAGCTGGAAGGCAATTTCCCTGTCTTCATTCCACTCTACAGGTATCTGCGTCTTCTGATACTTCTTTGGGTGTCCTCTTAGGAGTTCCTGAATTGGCTCAGTGTCACGGAACCATGAACCAGACGTACAACAAGAGATAAGTGAAAATAGAAGGCTTTATTGAAAATAAAGCTGTAAAGCAAAAGTCCAAACGGATGGTGAAACCGAGCAGAGTCTTTGCGAAGCCAGAGGTCAGGAACCAGAAGGGTAGTCAGATGAAGCCAGGATCAGGAACCAGCAGGGTAGTCAGACGAAGCCAGGATCAGGAACCAGCAGGGTAGTCAGACGAAGCCAGGATCAGGAACCAGCAGGGTAGTCAGACGAAGCCAGGATCAGGAACCAGAAGCAGCAGCAGTCTTAGAAGCATGTGAACACAAGAGGACCAAGCAAGGAACTGAAGCCACAGACCTCCTATATATATGAGCTAGGCATCCAGCTCCTCCCAGGGGAAGGAGGAGCCGCAGGGTGGAAGGCTACAAGAAACCCAGGACCCAAGATGGCCGCCAGCACCTGTCAAACGAAGGAGAGCAGCAGCAGGTAAGACCATGACAGTACCTCCCCCTCAAGGGCCCCTCCTCCGCGGAGCACAAAACGGTTTCTGAGGGAAGCGTGCGTGGAAGGCTCGGAGCAAGGCAGGAGCATGGACATCTGCGGAGGGAACCCAGGAACGCTCCTCTGGACCATAACCACGCCAATGGACCAAAAACTGCAACCGACCGCGGACCAGGCGTGAGTCCAGGATATTGCTCACCTCATATTCCTCACGATTGCCCACTTGGACCGGACGAGGCCGAGGAACCGAGGAAGTGAAACGATTACACACCAGTGGCTTCAACAGGGAGACATGAAACACGTTGGAGATCCGCATGCCAGGAGGAAGCGCAAGGGCATAGGCTACCGGGTTTACCCTGCGAAGCACTCGGAAGGGACCAACAAAGCGAGGCGCCAGCTTGGGAGTGGGCACTCGAAGGTTGAGGTTGCGGGTGGACAACCATACACGGTCTCCGACCTGGTAGGAAGGAGCAGGCGCTCGTCTGCGATCAGCCTGGAATCTCTGGCGCTGCGCAGAGACCTCAAGGGACTTCTGGATCTGTACCCAAGAAGCACGTAGGACGGAAAGGTGATCCTCCACAGCCGGAATATCCTGGGGAGAGAATACCTCCGGTAACACGGCAGGTTGGAACCCATAATTGGCCATGAAGGGAGACGTCCCAGAGGAAGAGTTCACCGCCGTGTTCCTGGCAAACTCAGCCCAAGGCAGGAGGTCAACCCAATTGTCTTGGTGATCGGAGACATAGCAACGAAGGAATTGCTCCAAGGCCTGATTGGATCGTTCTGCGGCCCCATTGGACTGAGGGTGGTAGGCCGAGGAGAAGGAGAGATGAATCCCCAACTGGGAGCAAAAGGCGCGCCAGAACCTGGACACAAACTGACTCCCCCGATCCGACACAATCTCCTTAGGCAAACCGTGCAACCGGAAGACCTCCCTGGCAAAAATCGTGGCCAACTCTTGTGCAGAGGGTAACTTCTTGAGAGGAACACAGTGGCACATTTTGGAAAAACGATCCACAATCATGAGAATGACCGTATGGCCTCGGGATGCAGGGAGGTCCACAATGAAATCCATCCCCAGGTGTGACCATGGGCGCTCCCCGGTGGCTATGGGTTGCAGAAGGCCCAACGGAAGGTGCCGAGGGGACTTACTCTGGGCACAAACGGAGCATGCCGCTACATATGCGGCGATGTCGGAACGTAGGGAAGGCCACCAGAACAGACGTGAAACAGCCCAGGACAGCTGATTCTTTCCAGGATGCCCCGCGGTCTTGGAGTTATGGTAGGTTCGCAACAACCGAGTGCGCAACTCCTCAGGCACAAAACATCTGCCGTTGGGTCTCCCAGAGGGAGCACCAGATTGAGCCGCCAAAATCTGCTCACCCAGGGGAGAGGTCAGGCTGGTGCGAATGGCGGCCAGGATCTGATTCGGAGGTATGACCGAAGTCGGAATCGACTCCTCCCTGGACAGCTCGGAGTACTGCCGTGATAAGGCATCCGCCCTGATGTTCTTGGAACCGGGTAGGTAGGAGACCACGTAATTAAAACGTGACAAGAACAGAGCCCATCTGGCCTGACGTGGTGTCAATCTCTTGGCCTCAGAAAGGTAGGTCAGATTCTTGTGGTCCGTCAGGATGAGAACCGGAACCACCGAACCCTCGAGCAAGTGCCTCCATTCTTTAAGGGCCTGCACGATGGCCAATAACTCCCTGTCACCAATCTGATAGTTGCACTCCGCGGAAGACAGTTTCCGGGAGTAAAACCCACAAGGAAGCAGAGGACCCTCTGGTGTTCTACGCTGAGACAGAAGGGCGCCTACTCCCGTCTCAGACGCGTCCACCTCGAGGACAAAGGGCAACCCAGGGTTGGGATGCGACAGAATCGGAGCCGACACAAAGGCGGACTTTAGGGCCTCAAAAGCTCGGATGGCCTCGAGCGGCCAGACCTGGGAATTACTGCCCTTCCTGGTCAGATCCGTGAGAGGCTTGGCCAGCATGGAAAAGTCCCTGATGAACTTCCGATAATAATTGGCGAAGCCCAAAAAGCGCTGCAGGGAACGAAGACCACTGGGCTGGGGCCACTGTAAGACAGCCGAAACCTTCTCAGGATCCATGGAGAACCCCTCAGCGGAAATGATGTAACCTAAGAAGGTTACCTGGGATCGGTGAAATTCGCATTTCTCAAGCTTACCGAACAGCTTGTTCTCTCGTAACCGTTGCAACACTCGTCTGACATCCAGAATGTGGGCCTCCATGGATTCAGAATATACCAAGATGTCATCCAAATAGACTACCACACACTGCTGCAACAGGTCACGGAAAACATCGTTGATGAATTCCTGAAAGACTGCGGGCGCATTGCACAACCCAAAGGGCATAACCAAGGATTCGTAATGACCGGTCCTGGTGTTAAACGCGGTCTTCCACTCATCGCCCGCCTTGATCCTTACCAGGTTATATGCCGCCCTCAGGTCGAGTTTGGTAAAGACCGTGGCCCCTTTAAGGCGATCGAACAGCTCGGAAATCAAGGGTATCGGGTAAGCGTTCTTGATCGTGATGCGATTGAGACCCCTGTAATCGATGCAAGGCCTCAACTCACCGCCCTTCTTTTTCACAAAGAAAAATCCAGCCCCTGCCGGGGACGAAGATTTGCGAATGTGTCCGCGTGAAAGCGCCTCCCTCACGTACTCCTCCATGGCCTCATTCTCCGCTACCGACAGTGGATAGACTTTGCCACGAGGAGGAACGGCACCAGATTGTAACTCTATGGCACAATCGTATGGGCGGTGCGGAGGTAGGGCAACCGCGCGCACCTTATCGAATACATCCCGGTACTCCTCGTATTCAGGAGGCAACAGAGAGTCTGAGGAAGTACACAGCAACTTGACAGACCCATGGATGCAACTAGCCCCACACTGCGGTGACCACGAGAGGATCTCGACCGATCTCCAATCGAAAGTCGGATTATGCTTCTGGAGCCAGGGGTACCCCAAGACCACCGAGTAGTGTGGAGACGAAATAACCTGGAGGCAGACCGACTCTCTGTGAACGGCACCAATGGCTATCCCCACTGGAAGGGTCTCATGAGTGACGTGTGGCGGCAGAAGGGGTCTGCCGTCTATCGCCTCAAGAGCCAGTGGGGAACCTCGAGCCTGCAGAGGAATGGAATTGGCGGCAGCGAACACACTATCAATGAACAAACCACCAGCACCAGAGTCCACCAACGCCTGGGTCGTCACCGAGCCCCCGACCCAGGAGAGGACAACAGTGATCAGTGGTTTGTCAACACGGGAAACCGGGGACGAGGAGACTCCACCCAAGATCTGCCCCCGACAGGATCTCAGGGTACGAGCGTTTCCCGGACGGTTCGGACATGCCAACCGAAAATGCCCACCGAGACCACAGTACATGCATCGGCCCTCGCGTCTCCGGAGTGCCCTCTCCCCCTCGGACAGGCGAGCAAACCCCAGCTGCATGGGTTCACCCCCAGACAAGTCATCCCCAGGAGGCGTGGGAGGAGAGGGAGGCACGGGTGGGACAGCAAACGTAGGCACCAATCTGTTAGAAGACCTCCGCAGGTTCTCCTTAAAGGAAGGTCTCTCCCTGAGTCTGGTGTCAATCAAAATCAGGAAAGAAATAAGAGACTCGAGCTCAACTGGTAGGTCCTTAGCTGCAACCTCATCCTTCAAGGCATCCGAGAGACCATGAGAGAAAGCAGCGACCAGAGCCTCATTATTCCAGCCCACCTCTGCTGCCAGGGTACGAAACTCAATGGCGTATTCAGCTACGGATCGTGAACCCTGTCTGATGGACATAAGGAGCTTCGCAGTAGAGGCAGCACGAGCCGGCACATCGAATACCTTCCGAAGAGAAGCAACAAAACCGGAAAACTCGGCAACCACCGGATTGTTGTTCTCCCATAAAGGGCTGGCCCAGGCCAAGGCCTTGTCCGAGAGCAGCGAGATCAAGAAGCCCACCTTTGATCTCTCAGTAGGAAAGGCATGTGGCAGCAACTCGAAATAAATGCCCACCTGGTTAAGGAAACCTCGGCACTGAGTTGGCTCTCCCCCAAAGCGCTGTGGAAGAGGGGCAGAACCGGTCATACCCCGAAACACCGCAGGCGCAACAACAGGTGTCAGGGTAGACTCTGGCGCAACAACCGGAGCGGCAGTAGGAGCGAGCCCAGGAGCGACAACCGACCCATCGGCAACGGGAGCGAAATGAGCCGTGCGTTCAAGCAGGGTTTGCAACGCCACAGCGAACCGACCCAACAGGTGATCCTGCTGATCAAGTCTGGCAACCAGCGTGGGTAGCGAGGATGGCCCTGTACCGTCAGAATTCATGGCTTGGTCCTAATGTCACGGAACCATGAACCAGACGTACAACAAGAGATAAGTGAAAATAGAAGGCTTTATTGAAAATAAAGCTGTAAAGCAAAAGTCCAAACGGATGGTGAAACCGAGCAGAGTCTTTGCGAAGCCAGAGGTCAGGAACCAGAAGGGTAGTCAGATGAAGCCAGGATCAGGAACCAGCAGGGTAGTCAGACGAAGCCAGGATCAGGAACCAGCAGGGTAGTCAGACGAAGCCAGGATCAGGAACCAGCAGGGTAGTCAGACGAAGCCAGGATCAGGAACCAGAAGCAGCAGCAGTCTTAGAAGCATGTGAACACAAGAGGACCAAGCAAGGAACTGAAGCCACAGACCTCCTATATATATGAGCTAGGCATCCAGCTCCTCCCAGGGGAAGGAGGAGCCGCAGGGTGGAAGGCTACAAGAAACCCAGGACCCAAGATGGCCGCCAGCACATGTCAAACGAAGGAGAGCAGCAGCAGGTAAGACCATGACACTCAGCAATCTGGGCGAAGTAAGGGATGAAGCGTCTGTAGTGCCCTGCAAAACTAAGGTAACTTCTCCCCTTCTTTACTATGGTAGGAGTAGGCCAATTCTGGACTGCAGCTAACTTTTCCGGATCTGGTTTAACACTTTCTGCACCGACAACATGTCCCAGGTACTTGACTTCTGGCTTCAGCAGGTAGCACTTAGATGGTTTGATCTTAAGTCCATGTTTAATGAGGAATTGGAAGACTTCTGCAAGGTGTTTCAAGTGGTCTTCGTAGGATTTGGAATAAATAATGACATCGTCCAGATAGAGTAGGACGGTCTCAAAGTTTCTATGGCCTAAACAACGTTCCATCAGTCATTGAAACGTCCCTGGTGCATTACAAAGTCGAAAGGGCATGTAATTAAACTCGAATAGGCCCATGGGGGTGGTAAAAGCTGTTTTCTCTCGGTCTTCAGGAGCCATGGGTACTTGCCAGTATCCACTAGTCAGATCCAGAGTAGAGAAATAGGCTGATGACCCCAGTGCTGTCAGGGATTCTTCAATCCTGGGTAAGGGATAGGCATCCTTGTGGGTGATTTGATTAATTTCTCTGTAATCCACACAGAATCTGATATTGCCATCCGTTTTCCGGACAAGAACTAGTGGTGCAGCCCATGGACTATGGCTGTCTTGGATAATATTGGAATCCTTCATTTCTCGGATCATTTGTTTCACAGATTGGTACAAACCGGATTCCAAAAAAGTTGGGAAACTATACAAATCGTGAATAAAAACTGAATGCAATGATGTGGAGGTGCCAACTTCTAATATTTTATTCAGAATAGAACATAAATCACGGAACAAAAGCTTAAACTGAGAAAATGTACAATTTTAAGGGAAAAATATGTTGAATCAGAATTTCATGGTGTCAACAAATCCCAAAAAAGTTGGGTCAAGGCCATTTCCACCGCTGTGTGGCATCTCCCCTTCTTCTTACAACAATCAACAGACGTCTGGGGACCGAGGAGACCAGTTTCTCAGGTTTAGAAATAGGAATGCTCTCCCATTCTTGTCTAATACAGGCCTCTAACTGTTCAATCGTCTTGGGCCTTCTTTGTTGCACCTTCCTCTTTATGATGCGCCAAATGTTCTCTATAGGTGAAAGATCTGGACTGCAGACTGGCCATTTCAGTACCCGGATCCTTCTCCTACGCAGCCATGATGTTGTGATTGATGCAGAATGTGGTCTGGCATTATCTTGTTGAAAAATGCAGGGTCTTCCCTGAAAGAGATGACGTCTGGATGGGAGCAGATGTTGTTCTAGAACCTGAATATATTTTTCTGTATTGATGGTGCCTTTCCAGACATGCAAGCTGCCCATGCCACACGCACTCATGCAACCCCATACCATCAGAGATGCAGGCTTCTGAACTGAGCCTTGATAACAACTTGGGTTGTCCTTGTCCTCTTTGGTCCGGATGACATGGCGTCCCAGATTTCCAAAAAGAACTTCGAATCGTGACTCGTCTGACCACAGAACAGTCTTCCATTTTGCCACACTCCATTTTAAATGATCCCTGGCCCAGTGAAAACGCCTGAGCTTGTGGATCTTGAGTAGAAATGGCTTCTTCTTTGCACTGTAGAGTTTCAGCTGGCAACGGCGGATGGCACGGTGGATTGTGTTCACTGACAATGGTTTCTGGAAGTATTCCTGAGCCCATTCTGTGATCTCCTTTACAGTAGCATTCCTGTTTGTGGTGCAGTGTCGTTTAAGGGCCCGGAGATCACGGGCATCCAGTATGGTTTTACCGCCTTGACCCTTACGCACAGAGATTGTTCCAGATTCTCTGAATCTTCGGATGATGTTATGCACAGTTGATGATGATAGATGCAAAGTCTTTGCAATTTTTCGCTGGGTAACACCTTTCTGATATTGCTCCACTATCTTTCTGCGCAACATTGTGGGAATTGGTGATCCTCTACCCATCTTGGCTTCTGAGAGACACTGCCACTCTGAGAAGCTCTTTTTATACCCAATCATGTTGCCAATTGACCTAATTAGTGTTAATTGGTCTTCCAGCTCTTCGTTATGCTCAAATTTACTTTTTCCAGCCTCTTATTGCTACTTTTCCCAACTTTTTTGGGATTTGTTGACACCGTGAAAATTGGAATCAACGTATTTTTCCTTTAAAATGATACATTTACTCGGATTAAACGTTTGATCTGTCATCTACGTTCTATTACAAATAAAATATTGACATTTGCCATCTCCACATCATTGCATTCAGTTTTTATTCACAATTTGTTTAGTGTCCCAACTTTTTTGGAATCCGGTTTGTACATCGTTGGTGGTATAGGCTGGTACCTTTCTTTTATTGGAGGGTGAGAGCCGGTAGGGATAGTGTGTTTGATCCCACGGACTTCCCCATAATCTGTAGAGTGCTTACTGAAGGCTTGATGATGTTCCCTCACAATGTTCAAAACTCCTTCAATTTGATTTTTGGGCGTAGAGCTGTCTCCCACGTTAAGTTCTTCCCACCATGAGGCAGGCGGAGCATGTTCTGGAGTACAGGAGCTCTGCGCAGATTGTTCTACTTTAATTGCAGGCATGCTGATTACCTCCTGAAAAGAGACTTGTAATAACTGAGCAACAGGATAATGTTTAGTGAGGGTAACGTGGTGATCCTTCAAGTTTATGAGACGGACAGGCACTTTTCCTTGGGAAACAGTCACTAAGCTCCTTGCAGCTCTGACTAAAGGATGATCGTCTAGTGCTAAGGGCTATGCCATGGCTTGGTAGTCTTGACCTTGAATTCCCTGGGCAGCACGGCACCATAAGAGTGTCTCGGTATTTGGCTTAAGGATAACAGGCTGGTTACCTCGGATGAGGACACAGCAGATTTCCCCTTTCTCATTGTGCTCAGCACACAGATGGTCTGTTGTATGCTCCTTTTGGAGGCAGGTGAAGCAGTAGGCATAGATTGGCGTCATGCCTCAAGCATCTCAGTGTAACAATTCCTAAGGACATTCATTCCTAGGATCACTGAAGAGCCACCTTTGTCTCCATCTTGTACAACAATAACACCTTGTCTAGGTAGGGTGGTTTCTCCTACTTGCAGAGTTGGCTCCCAATAACCATGTATTGGCACGGGTTTCCCATTGCTGGCTGTAATATCCAAAAAGCATATTGGCGGTTGCGTAAGTTGGCTTTGGTTCCAGTATTTATCAAATGCAGGCCATAGGATGGTAGTGACCTGAGATCCGGTGTCCAGTAGGGCGACAAAAGGAATTCAGTTAATTCGGATTGCTACTTCTGGACGGGATCCTACATATCTGGGCATCCAGTTGGGATCTTGTGGACCTATTGGTTTACCTCTCGAGGGGCGGTCCTTGACCTCGAGCGTTGCCCTTTTTAACTGCCAGCATATCATCTCTGTATGGCCTGGCTTGTGACAGTAGGTGCAAATAGGTCGCCTGCGGGTGTTGGAGTGGTCATTTGGGCGCCTGCCAGGACTTCTGGGATATATATCTTTGTAGTCAGGAGGGAAAAGTTATTTTCGTACAGGTGTCTCATCATCCAATAATAAAGGCTTTTCCCATTGTTCTAATTTCTGACACACCTTCTCCAGGCTTTTTGTCAAGAAGGTAACCTGTTCTGTCAAGGCTGCTACGGCATCAGGGACTGGAGTTTCAGCTGCCTGACTGGCTACCGGACAACATGTGGAAGGGGTAGCAGGCGTATGGACAGGAGCGTCAGCAAATTTAGTAGGCTCTGGCTGCGGACTCCTTCCTAGAATGCTAATGGCTAGCTCTTTAAAGTCTATGAATGTTACATTTGGGTGTTGTGCAGCTAACATTACCAACTGGCTTTATGGTTGTCAGTACTAACACCTTCAATGAATTGTTCTTTCAGAGTTTTGTCTTGGTTCTCTGCCTCACGGGGGTCTACCTGAACCACAGCTCTGAGGGCTTCTTGTAAAGACAATGCAAAGTCTCTGAGGGACTCACCGGCTTGTTGTTTCGTGCTGAAGAACCTCATTTTGACCTCTGACACGGTCTTGGGTTCGAAGGTGGTGTAGAGTCTCTCAAAGATCTGTCCAGGGTTCTTCTTTCAGAGCTGGGCCAGGACTTCACCTCCCGGAGTGCTGTTCCTTCTAGTTGGGCTAGGAGTATTGTCCATTTGCTGCTCTGTGTAGACAGGATACAACCTGAACAAGGCACACATTTTCTCTTTAAAATCCCTTAGGGTGTGAGTTTCCCCAGAGTATCGTGGGAACCAAGGGGCCCCAAAATAGTAGGGCATGGTTAGTGGCATCATGCTGGCTGCTGCAGCGGCTGGTGGTCTACTGGAGCCAGCTGCGGCTGCTGCAGGGGATCCGCTGAGGGTAAACTGCGCGGCTTCCTCCTGAACAGACATGGCAATGACGGTTTATTTAAATGCTGCGGCTAAATTTGACTTTGCACACTTTTTGAATGGGGTTGCTATGGGCAACCGTTGCGGGTGTATGGCCCTTTAAGAGGCGATCGGTGCAGGCCGGAGGTTATTGCAGAGGAAAATTGTTATTAACTGTCCCCTTATTACTGATGAAGGGTTCTTTACAAGTGGAGGCTTCTACTTGCTTGTTTCCCCGTGGAGGCTGGCTGGCAGTCTCGATACTCCTTTCCTCTTGTCCGCACCAAATCTCGCGATGCGCGATAGTACGTCACATTCAAGTCCCGTGCATGGCGTCTCTTCAACGCGATTCCACAGCAGAGGGGCGGTAACGCGATTTGCATATATACCGGCCTCTCTGGACCGTTACAGTAGCGGTAGGCGGCACTTAGAATAATCACTTTACATATGGGGCGGTGCGCTAACGTTCTCTGCGCTGGAAGGGGGTGCAATTAGATTTTTCCCGCCGGGCTGCTCAGTGATGGCGCAGCAAACAACTACAAGTCCTTTAGGCGGCCTTTTTAAATGCAAAACAGTCCGTTCAAATACAGCAAGCAGCTGACTTTTCAAAAATCCACAATTTCACAGTTTTAACAGTGCGGTTTGGTAGTAGAAGGATAGCGCAATACATGCAGACAGTCGCTAAGCAGCCTAGACAGAAGCAATAAACGGTTGGGGCTCATTCACAATAGGCCGGGTTTTGTAAGTCCTGTTCACACACAGCGCCAATTCCAATTATTGCAGTGCACATAAATATAACAATGCACAAGTCCAGTTCCTTAAAGGCACAGAGGATATTTATCAGAAATCCTGTTCGTAGTGACGCCAATGTATTTTATGCGGTATGCCAGACCTAGCAGGGGTATTATGTGTGAGGTCACGGTGTGAGCGGTAGGTGGGCCGAGGTAAGTACAGTTCTGGTTACTCACGGTTACGTCGTCCCTGGGCGGCTCGCATAAGTGATGAGGAGAACGCACAATAACTCTCGGGGGCACGCTCTGGTGTAAGGGGCACTGGCCAGATGGTGGTTGGAGGTGCCCTTGATGGTCTGTATTAATGTGCCAGTGGCAAGGTCCCTTGTAGTCGCGACGCCAGTACCTTTTGTATGGAGGTGCAACCATTTACTGTAGTGTTAATGGAGGAACTTGAGACTGGGACAGGAAGGATGAAATCCAGGGTGGAACTTTACTGAAGATGACTTCTGCTAACAGTACATCCAAAGACACTGCTGCAGGTCCTCTGCTGACAGGTGGAAATGTCCCTCTCTAGCTATTAAATGTAATGAAATCGTAGCCTTACGGGTGGAGGACTTCAGGGCAGGTCCTGGTGATCCCGGTTCAGGCTGGTGAAGTTGCCGGAGGCCGGTGACTCCTTCACTTGGAAATCCAAAGGTCCTAAGATGTGGCCATAACCCTTTGGGGGTCTCTTTCTTTAGTATTTTCTGAGTAAATGGAGCACTTCAGCTCTGGGCTGAAATCTGAGAGCACAAGATTGCAGACAGCACACACCACACACTGCTAGACTGCACTGGTCCACACTGGCTAGGCCTGAGCTGCACTATATATATGGGAGGCATTATCTCCCCCTAGTGGTAAGCTCAGTGTAATGCAGCTAGACACACTTGTAAGCAGGGATTATGCATAAAAATGCATTGCAGCATAAAAACAGGCTATATAAAGCATAAAAAGCATAATACAACAGCTTTTCAGTACCCACGAGGGTAGTGGGACACTGCAGCAGCAAATATGGCAGAGCAGTATGTAGAATAGAATAGAAACTTCCATTCCATTCTAACCCCCACTGTGGAGGAGTGGGCTAGTCCCATGTCCTGCAGGAAGAGTGGGGAGCAGTTAGTTCTAGCTCAACCCCTGCTAAGGTAGCAGGCCTGCAGTCCTGCGCCCTACGGGACGTGTGCTGCCCACACCAGCCAGAATACCTCCAGTTCTGCTGGAGCAGAGAGACCACCTCTAGAAGTCTCATTAGCCAGGAAGAAGTTGCTCTGTGCCTTGCCATAGAGTCAGACAGAAAGAGAGAAGATGCAGCAGAAAGCAAAAGGAAAAGTTCCTATTTAATCCTGACAGATGTAGAAGAGCCGAATGTGCTTGCCTGCCATTGTCATGATAAAACTTGTTGGAAACCAAGACCAAGTCTGTAAACTGTTTGAAGAAACGTTTCTGTAAAGTAAAGCTGCAGTTGAACTATATACAAAGTCTGGACTCAGTCTCTTTCATCATCCTCTCCACCACCTATTCACCCTATTTGCTCTGCTTCGTCTGGTGACGTCTGGGATCCAAAGATATCCAGGTAGGAGCACCGTGACATGTGCATACAACACCTTCAGGGAGATTGTAGGTCACTCTACACCAGTCTGGCAATCCTACACCCGGGTACCAACACCACTATACTTAAGGGGACTCCGTTCCCTGTTGCTGAAATGCAACTGACGTCACGAAAAATTACATTTACCACATACTAAAAGGACCCTAGTCGCACATCTGGGCGCTGCACTTGCATCGGTGTTACTCATGGATATGGACATAAATGCCTCCTTAGGTGTGTGGCAGGCACATTGTCCTATATCCTTTTAACTTTTGCCTATTAGGGCTAACTGCAGGGATATAGATGGAGTATGTCTCTCCCAGATCCAATCGTGTCAAGGTGGACACAACTGGTTTACTAATTTGAGCACCACTTCTTGAATCACTATCCTTGTATGCAGCCATGTGATCTACTACCCCCGCTCTACGCGTTTCTGTGCGGTGGTACACCCGCACTTCATCAGGAGAAAGTAGGGTTAGAAGGTAGGCAGGTATAACATCATAAAAAACCTGCACAGAGTGGCGTGCAGGATGGCAGTATTGGCGCTATGACGGTCGTACAGGCCGCCCGCTGGCTGGCTTTAAATAGCCCTGACTCTGCCCCCAGCAGGCGCGGTCTCGGAGGGCAGCCAATCACAGCGGAGGTGTGTCGCACGTCACCTCCCGCTCCCGAAGGTATAGTGTGGCGGTGCTGGGAAGTGTTGCTGTAAATAGCAACCACAGAAGTGGGGGAACCTATTGGCAGCTGTAATAACCGGTAATAAATTCACTGCAGAAACCTTTGTGGGTGAAATCCATGTAAAAATGTAATATTAGGTCAGGCATCAACCTCAGTTACCTGTCAGGTGTTAGAAGGTCCGAAAGACTGACTGCACATTAGTGATCTGAAAGCCTCTTTTGGTTTGACTTTGTCTGTGTGTTGCTGGTATGTCCACACCTCCTGTTCAGGTGTGGATCAAGTGACCTTTACCTCTTCCTATTTAGTCTGACTTTACCCATTACTTCTGGCTCTGGATAGCTTCATTTGGTTTTGGAAGAGCTGGAGTGTGGTTCTTGTTGAAGTCCTGTTCATCCATCATCCTCAGAAGTTGTGTTCCCCTTGTTGTGTTTTGTTACCCCCCCCCGGTTGTTTACTAGGCCTCAGTGAGACTCTGGTTCCTTCACCAGGGAAAGAACGGGTTGTCTCTGCCCTGTCATTTCCTTTAGGGCATCCGAGGGTTACCAGGGTGTAACGGACCGTTTTGCACACAAGAGGTTAAAAACCGTTTAGGCGATATTCCCCTTTCCCCGTTTAGGCGATATAACCCTAATGCACAGGCAGCTACTGCAAGCACCAGTCTGCCGAACTGCAAACTACACGAATCCTTCAACTCCGGAGCAGGAAACACACGAACACTGGAAACAGCTGAACAGAAAAAGCATACAATCGGCTTACACTCCTGGCAATCAGCATACAATCCAATTCCCCCAAGAACGAGACGACACTTCGCTTGAGGGTTAAGCAGAACTCTTTAATGGGTTATTTTTCAGACTTTTATGCAGGTCTCCTAGCAAGGGACACTCCCCCTGGGGCCTTTGTAAAAGACTGTGACAGTTTATATTTTAGCCAATCACATGCATTTACAGTATTGAAACCTTTCCAGCAATTGTACACAAAATCCCCTTCCCTCTATCTGTAACGCAATCAACAAAATACAATGAGCATTGTCTGTGACGCAATTAACTAACACACTGGCATTGTCTGAGACGCAATCAACAAAATACAATTACCAAACGTAATGAGCTAACTTAATCACTCACAGACAGAAAACACACATTTTTCCCCCAAACACAGAAAACACCCCAAAACCCCACATATCCCCATAATGTATACATCCATGGATAGCTCTGATCTGGGTGAACAACATATCCAAAATCACCTAGATCCCAGCAGGGCTTCCCGAATTCCATGGAAGTCACATTTGGCCGGCCGCAAGCATGGCTTTCCTGCCCAAAACACATCCACAGATTTAAGCTGTGAGGTGGGTCTGTCTACTCCTTCAAAGTTAGTATGGCCATAATCCTGGGGCAGGAGGCGAGCAAACAGCCCCCTCCAAAACACCGTGGCGAAGTGCCTTTCGCCACATATCTTCCCAATCGGGGGGAGGTTAACCAGGTAGCTGACCTTCTGTCGGGCAGTGCCTGACAGAAGTCACCCACCCACAGTAAATTACAATGAACAAGGCAGCCCCCCCACAATAATATACAATCCGCAGTGCAGTCCCCCCCCCAACACTTGGTTACTGCACTCAGGCAATTTTGGAGCTTGTTTCGGTCCTATGGCTTCACCATAGCTGTGTTGGGCACTGGTCTTTTGGCTTTGTGGGTCGCTGAGTGAGCAGAGACTGACGGTACTCTGCCCTGGTGCCAGCGCTTCAGCTGGGGGGACCTGCAGATAGACAAGCCTGGGACAAGGGGACAAAGGAGGGCAGAGGCCAACTGTGCTCTGCCCAGTTGCCAGCTCTTCCGCTGGGGCAACCGGGATATAGTCCTGCCCGGTGACAAAGGGAAAGTTAGGGCAGAGGCCAGCGGCGCTCTGCCCAGATGCCAGCTCTTCTTCTGGGAGGGGGTCAGAGGAAGCTAACGGCTCCTCTACTGACCTCAGTACCTCGGTAGGGGTTAGCTATGGAGGGTAGGGATCGCTTACCTCCTCCTCCTGGTACTCACACTGCGGCTGGAGATCTGGGCCGACTGCCCAGCATCTCTGTAGGGCCGGTAGAGAGACTTCGGTCCCATCTCCCCCTGCCTGCTGGGAGTCCTCCCAGGACCAGTCTATGAGGTCCGCGACCTCCGGTACTTCTGGTTCCTGTTGGGGGAGAGGACCGACTGTCTCTTCTCCCATGAATACACACTGGTGCTGGGGAGAAGGACGGCACCTTCCGCTCCCTGTAACTCATACTGCCGCTGGGGAGCAAGGACGGTACTTTCAGCTCCCTGGTACTCACTTGGCTGCTGGGGAGAGAGACCAACTATCTCTGCTCCCTGCAGGACACACTGCCACTGGGGAGGAAGGACAGCACCTTCAGCTCCCTGTGGATCACTTGGCTGCTGTGGAGAGGGACCATCTGTCTCCTCTCCTAAGGGTACACACTGCCGCTGGAGAGAGAGACCGGTTGTCTCTGCTCCCAATACAATACTCGGCTGTTTAGGAGTAAGGACGGCACCTTCATCTCCCTGTAACTCACACTGCCTCTGGGGAGCAAGGACGGCACCTTCAGCTCCCGGGAACTTGCTAGGCCGCTGGGGTATCTCCCCCCTGTCTACCGCTGCCATGGCCTGCAGGTACTCTCTGATCCTCCACTTCACTATCTGTACGAGGTTTTCCACGGGGTTGGGTCCCAAGAGAGACAGCAACCCATTAACCTCTCTATCAAACTCCTCCTGAGTGTAGCAGGGCTCCATGCTTGCTCTGCTGATTTTGGTTCCTTTGTAGATAGGGGCGCTTCACGGATACTAGCGTTGCCCTCAATTTGTAATCCAGGAACTGGTGTTGCCTTGTAGCTGTCCTTCTGGGCTGTGAGAATGATCCCGTCGCTTGCCTCCAATTGTAACGGACCGTTTTGCACACAAGAGGTTAAAAACTGTTTAGGCGATATTCCCCTTTCCAATGCACAGGCAGCTACTACAAGCACCAGTCTGGCGAACTGCAAACTACACGAATCCTTCAACTCCGGAGCAGGAAACACACGAACACTGGAAACAGCTGAACAGGAAAAGCATACAATCGGCTTATACTCCTGGCAATCAGGATACAATCCAATTCCCCCAAGAACGAGACGACACTTCGCTTGAGGGTTAAACAGAACTCTTTAATGGGTTATTTTTCAGCCTTTTATGCAGGTCTCCTAGCAAGGGACACTCCCCCTGGGGCCTTTGTAAAAGACTGTGACAGTTTATATTTTAGCCAATCACATGCATTTACAGTATTGAAACCTTCCCAGCAATTGTACACAAAATCCCCTTCCCTCTGTCTGTAACGCAATCAACAAAATACGATGAGAATTGTCTGTGACACAATTAACTAACACACTGGCATTGTCTGAGATGCAATTAACTAACACACTGGCATTGTCTGAGACGCAATCAACAAAATACAATTACCAAACGTAATGGGCTAACTTAATCAATCACAGACAGAAAACACACATTTTTCCCCCAAACACAGAAAACACCCCAAAACCCCACATATCCCCATAATGTATACATCCATGGATAGCTCTGATCTGGGTGAACAACATATCCAAAAATCACCCAGATCTGAGCAAGGGTTCCCAAATTCCATGGAAGTCACATTTGGCCGGCCGCAAGCATGGCTTTCCTGCCCAAAACACATCCACAGATTTAAGCTGTGCGGCCGGTCTGTCTTCTCCTTCAAAATTAGTATATGGGCCATAATCCTGAGGCAGGAGGCGGGCAAACAGCCCCCTCCAAAACACTGTGGCGAAGTGGCTTTCGCCACACAGGGTTTTCCAGGTTACTGTTTATGGGCATCTCTACCATCGAGAGGTGCCCATACGGATAGGAGTTAGGGCCAGGAGCAGGGTTTTATAGGTGGTGACCCTTTTCCTTCTCTAGTGATGAGTCCTAGTGTCTTTCCTCTTCCTTCTTTTTGTCTTTTGTTGTTCTCCCCTATTACATCCATGACATTATCCAGAGACAATACCGCCATTTTTTGTTCTGATCTGTGCAGCTCTGGATCCTATGTCTGCACTGGTCGAACAGCTGCAGAATCTGACTTTGGCGGTAGCAGACCTCCGCGCGACGGTCTTGCAGATTTAGAGACCACAGGCTGCTGGTTCCGATGGTGGGTCCCAGGCCTGCCCTGAACCGAAGGTGGCTCCCCCGGACAGGTTTTCCAGGGGTAGTGACAATTTTATCCAGTTCAGGGAGTCATATAAATTATACTTTAGGCTGCGTCCATACTCTTCTGGGGATGAGTGTCAACGTGTGGGTATGATTATTTCTTTGCTGAAAGAGGACGCCCAATCTTGGGCTTTTTCTCTGCCGACCGGATCACCTCCCTTCCGGTAGCTAGAAGAATTCTTTAGAGCCTTGGGTCTTATATACGATGACCCCGATCAAAGTTACGGGGTTTGCGGCAGGGAGAACATTCCGCTGAGAGCTATTGCTCTGAATTTATGTCACGGATGGTGTACAGGAAACAAGACAATACAAAACAATGTCTCTCTGGATCCACAACTAAGGAACAAAGGGAGACCCCTGCAATAGACCTGCCGCTCTCCCTCACTGCTCAGCCTATGCGAACACCCCAAAGGTGGATGGCCGCATATCCACGTTCCTCGGCTATCTATTACCTGAAGACCCTACAATAGTGAAGGGACACGACCACCGGCTCCCTACACTGACACGGAGGGAGTCAGGGTCACCTGGATCCAGAAAAGACAAAATCATAAATACATAAACAGCACTTATCTTGCAGACGACTGACGACTGAGGACTGGGAACTGGGAACTGGGAACTGGGAACAGCATGCACACACACTCCAGGAAGTTGTATCAGCCGCACACTACTGCATTATGGGGAGGAACTTAAAGGGTAGCAATCAGTCCAACTGCATGACAGCTGAGATAGACTAACGAGATGAGAAACTAAACCAAAACAAAGAAATTCAAGGAGGAGGATCTGAGAAGCTCCTGTGAGCGCTTCTCAGCTGTCTGGCTGTGACAGTACCCCTCCCTCTACGAGTGGACTCTGGACACTCAGAGCCCACCTTCTCAGGATGGGACCTATGGAAAGCCCTGATGAGACGAGAGGCCTTAACCACCTCCGGACCGCTGTACGCACAGACGCGTCCTGGAGGTGGTTGATTCATTCCTCCTGGACGCGCCGGCGCGTCCTCTCGCGAGACGCGAGATTTCCTGTGAACGCGCGCACACAGGCGCGCGCGCTCACAGGAACGGAAGGTAAGAGAGTTGATCTCCAGCCTGCCAGCGGCGATCGTTCGCTGGCAGGCTGGAGATGTGTTTTTTTTAACCCCTAACAGGTATATTAGACGCTGTTTTGATAACAGCGTCTAATATACCTGCTACCTGGTCCTCTGGTGGTCCCCTTTGTTTGGATCGACCACCAGAGGACACAGGTAGCTCAGTAAAGTAGCACCAAGCACCACTACACTACACCCCCCCCCGGTCACTTATTAACCCCTTATTAGCCCCTGATCACCCCATATAGACTCCCTGATCACCCCCCTGTCATTGATTAACCCCCTGTCATTGATCACCCCCCTGTCATTGATCACCCCCCTGTAAAGCTCCATTCAGACGTCCGCATGATTTTTACGGATCCACTGATAGATGGATCGGATCCGCAAAACGCATCCGGACGTCTGAATGAAGCCTTACAGGGGCGTGATCAATGACTGTGGTGATCACCCCATATAGACTCCCTGATCACCCCCCTGTCATTGATTACCCCCCTGTCATTGATCACCCCCCTGTAAAGCTCCATTCAGACGTCCGCATGATTTTTACGGATCCACTGATAGATGGATCGGATCCGCAAAACGCATCCGGACGTCTGAATGAAGCCTTACAGGGGCATGATCAATGACTGTGGTGATCACCCCATATAGACTCCCTGATCACCCCCCTGTAAAGCTCCATTCAGATGTCCGCATGATTTTTACGGATGCACTGATAGATGGATCGGATCCGCAAAACGCATCCGGACGTCTGAATGAAGCCTTACAGGGGCATGATCAATGACTGTGGTGATCACCCCATATAGACTCCCTGATCACCACCCTGTCATTGATTACACCCCTGTCATTGATCACCCCTCTGTAAAGCTCCATTCAGATGTCCGCATGATTTTTACGGATGCACTGATAGATGGATCGGATCCGCAAAACGCATACGGACGTCTGAATGAAGCCTTACAGGGGCATGATCAATGACTGTGGTTATCACCCCATATAGACTCCCTGATCACCCCCCTGTCATTGATTACACCCCTGTCATTGATCAACCCCCTGTAAAGCTCCATTCAGATGTCTGCATGATTTTTACGGATGCACTGATAGATGGATCGGATCCGCAAAACGCATCCGGACGTCTGAATGAAGCCTTACAGGGGCGTGATCAATGACTGTGGTGATCACCCCATATAGACTCCCTGATCACCCCCCTGTCATTGATTACCCCCCTGTCATTGATTACCCCCCTGTAAAGCTCCATTCAGACGTCCGCATGATTTTTACGGATCCACTGATAGATGGATCGGATCCGCAAAACGCATCCGGACGTCTGAATGAAGCCTTACACGGGCGTGATCAATGACTGTGGTTATCACCCCATATAGACTCCCTGATCACCCCCCTGTCATTGATTACCCCCCTGTCATTGATTACCCCCCTGTAAAGCTCCATTCAGATGTCCGCATGATTTTTACGGATGCACTGATAGATGGATCGGATCCGCAAAACGCATCCGGACGTCTGAATGAAGCCTTACAGGGGCATGATCAATGACTGTGGTTATCACCCCATATAGACTCCTTGGTCACCCCCCTGTCATTGATCACCCCCCCTGTCATTGATCACCCCCCCTGTCATTGATCACCCCCCCTGTCATTGATCACCCCCCTGTCATTGATCACCCCCCTGTCATTGATCACCCCCCCTGTCATTGATCACCCCCCCTGTCATTGATCACCCCCCCTGTCATTGATCACCCCCCTGTCATTGATCACCCCCCCTGTCATTGATCACCCCCCCTGTCATTGATCACCCCCCCTGTCATTGATCACCCCCCCTGTCATTGATCACCCCCCCTGTCATTGATCACTCCCCTGTCATTGATCACCCCCCCTGTCATTGATCACCCCCCTGTCATTGATCACCCCTCTGTAAGGCTCCATTCAGACATTTTTTTGGCCCAAGTTAGCGGAATTATTTTTTTTTTTTCTTACAAAGTCTCATATTCCACTAACTTGTGTCAAAAAATAAAATCTCACATGAAGTCACCATACCCCTCACGGAATCCAAATGCCTAAAATTTTTTAGACATTTATATTCCAGACTTCTTCTCACGCTTTAGGGCCCCTAGAATGCCAGGGCAGTATAAATACCCCACATGTGACCCCATTTCGGAAAGAAGACACCCCCAGGTATTCCGTGAGGGGCATATTGAGTCCATGAAAGATTGAAATTTTTGTCCCAAGTTAGCGGAACGGGAGACTTTGTGAGAAAAAAATTAAAAATATAAATTTCCGCTAACTTGTGCCAAAAAAAAAAAATTTCTATGAACTCGCCATGCCCCTCATTGAATACCTTGGGGTGTCTTCTTTCCAAAATGGGGTCACATGTGGGGTATTTATACTGCCCTGGCATTCTAGGGGCCCCAAAGCGTGAGAAGAAGTCTGATATCCAAATGTCTAAAAATGCCCTCCTAAAAGGAATTTGGGCACCTTTGCGCATCTAGGCTGCAAAAAAGTGTCACACATCTGGTATCGCCGTACTCAGGAGAAGTTGGGGAATGTGTTTTGGGGTGTCATTTTACATATACCCATGCTGGGTGAGATAAATATCTTGGTCAAATGCCAACTTTGTATAAAAAAAATGGGAAAAGTTGTCTTTTGTCAAGATATTTCTCTCACCCAGCAAGGGTATATGTAAAATGACACCCCAAAACACATTCCCCAACTTCTCCTGAATACGGCGATACCACATGTGTGACACTTTTTTGCAGCCTAGGTGGGCAAAGGGGCCCATATTCCAAAGAGCACCTTTAGGATTTCACAGGTCATTTACCTACTTACCACACATTAGGGCCCCTGGAAAATGCCAGGGCAGTATAACTACCCCACAAGTGACCCCATTTTGGAAAGAAGACACCCCAAGGTATTCCGTGAGGGGCATGGCGAGTTCCTAGAATTTTTTATTTTTTGTCACAAGTTAGTGGAAAATGCTGATTTTTTTTTTTTTTTCATACAAAGTCTCATATTCCACTAACTTGTGACAAAAAATAAAAACTTCCATAAACTCACTATGCCCATCAGCGAATACCTTGGGGTCTCTTCTTTCCAAAATGGGGTCACTTGTGGGGTAGTTATACTGCCCTGGCATTCTAGGGGCCCAAATGTGTGGTAAGGAGTTTGAAATCAAATTCTGTAAAAAATGACCTGTGAAATCCGAAAGGTGCTCTTTGGAATATGGGCCCCTTTGCCCACCTAGGCTGCAAAAAAGTGTCACACATCTGGTATCTCCGTACTCAGGAGAAGTTGGGGAATGTGTTTTGGGGTGTCATTTTACATATACCCATGCTGGGTGAGAGAAATATCTTGGCAAAAGACAACTTTTCCCATTTTTTTATACAAAGTTGGCATTTGACCAAGATATTTATCTCACCCAGCATGGGTATATGTAAAAATACACCCCAAACCACATTCCTCAACTTCTCCTGAGTACGGAGATACAGATGTGTGACACTTTTTTGCAGCCTAGGTGGGCAAAGGGGCCCATATTCCAAAGAGCACCTTTCGGATTTCACAGGTCATTTTTTAGAGAATTTGATTTCAAACTCCTTACCACACATTTGGGCCCCTAGAATGCCAGGGCAGTATAACCACCCCACAAGTGACCCCATTTTGGAAAGAAGAGACCCCAAGGTATTCGCTGATGGGCATAGTGAGTTCATGGAAGTTTTTATTTTTTGTCACAAGTTAGTGGAATATGAGACTTTGTATGAAAAAAATAAATAAATAAAAAATCATCATTTTCCACTAACTTGTGACAAAAAATAAAAAATTCTAGGAACTTGCCATGCCCCTCACGGAATACCTTGGGGTGTCTTCTTTCCAAAATGGGGTCACTTGTGGGGTAGTTATACTGCCCTGGCATTCTAGGGGCCCAAATGTGTGGTAAGGAGTTTGAAATCAAATTCTGTAAAAAATGACCTGTGAAATCCGAAAGGTGCTCTTTGGAATATGGGCCCCTTTGCCCACCTAGGCTGCAAAAAAGTGTCACACATCTGGTATCTCCGTACTCAGGAGAAGTTGGGGAATGTGTTTTGGGGTGTCATTTTACATATACCCATGCTGGGTGAGAGAAATATCTTGGCAAAAGACAACTTTTCCCATTTTTTTTATACAAAGTTGGCATTTGACCAAGATATTTCTCTCACCCAGCATGGGTATATATAAAATGACACCCCAAAACACATTCCCCACCTTCTCCTGAGTACGGAGATACCAGATGTGTGACACTTTTTTGCAGCCTAGGTGGGCAAAGGGGCCCATATTCCAAAGAGCACCTTTCGGATTTCACAGGTCATTTTTTACAGAATTTGATTTCAAACTCCTTACCACACATTTGGGCCCCTAGAATGCCAGGGCAGTATAACCACCCCACAAGTGACCCCATTTTGGAAAGAAGAGACCCCAAGGTATTTCGTGATGGGCATAGTGAGTTCATAGAAGTTTTTATTTTTTGTCACAAGTTAGTGGAATATGAGACTTTGTAAGAAAAGAAAAAAAAAAGAAAAAATCATCATTTTCCGCTAACTTGTGACAAAAAATAAAAAGTTCTATGCCCATCAGCGAATACCTTAGGGTGTGTACTTTCCGAAATGGGGTCATTTGTGGGGTGTTTGTACTGTCTGGCCATTGTAGAACCTCAGGAAACATGACAGGTGCTCAGAAAGTCAGAGCTGCTTCAAAAAGCGGAAATTCACATTTTTGTACCATAGTTTGTAAACGCTATAACTTTTACCCAAACCATTTTTTTTTTACCCAAACATTTTTTTTTTATCAAAGACATGTAGAACAATAAATTTAGAGCAAAATTTATATATGGATGTCGTTTTTTTTGCAAAATTTTACAACTGAAAGTGAAAAATGTCATTTTTTGCAAAAAAATCGTTAAATTTCGATTAATAACAAAAAAAGTAAAAATGGCAGCAGCAATGAAATACCACCAAATGAAAGCTCTATTAGTGAGAAGAAAAGGAGGTAAAATTCATTTGGGTGGTAAGTTGCATGACCGAGCAATAAACCGTGAAAGTAGTGTAGGTCAGAAGTGTAAAAAGTGGCCTGGTCTTTCAGGGTGTTTAAGCACTGGGGGCTGAGGTGGTTAATGTCCGTCACTAGGACCCACATCCTCTCCTCAGGACCATAACCCTCCCAATGAACGAGGTACTGGAGGGAACCGCGGACAAGACGAGAATCCACAATCCTAGAGACCTGAAATTCAAGATTTCCATCAACCATAATCGGAGGAGGAGGCAAAGGCGAGGGTACAATAGGTTGAACATAAGGTTTCAATAAGGATTTATGAAAAACATTATGGATCTTCCAAGTCTGAGGAAGATCAAGACGGTAGGCAACAGGATTGATGACAGACAGGATCTTGTAAGGCCCAATAAACCTAGGACCCAACTTCCAGGAGGGAACCTTCAATTTGATATTCTTGGTAGACAACCACACCAGATCACCAACATTCAGGTCCGGACGAGGCACACGTCTCTTATCCGCCACACGCTTATATCTCTCACTCATGCTCTTTAGATTATCCTGAATCTTTTGCCAAATAGATGACAAAGACGAGGAGAATCTGTCCTCATCAGGCAAACCAGAAGAGCCCTCTCCCGAGAAAGTCCCAAACTGCGGATGGAACCCATATGCACCAAAAAATGGTGACTTATCAGAGGACTCCTGACGACGGTTATTTAAAGCAAACTCAGCAAGGGACAAAAAAGAACACCAATCCTCCTGATTCTCCGCCACAAAACAGCACAGATATGTCTCCAGATTCTGATTGACGCGCTCTGTCTGGCCATTCGACTGCGGATGGAAAGCAGAAGAGAATGACAACCGAACCCCCAAGCGAGAACAGAAAGCCTTCCAGAATCTGGAAACAAACTGCGTGCCCCTATCAGAGACTATGTCTGAAGGAATCCCATGCAATTTGACAATGGGTTCAATAAATGCCTGCGCCAGCGTCTTAGCATTGGGCAAACCAGGAAAAGGGATAAAATGCACCATTTTGCTAAAACGGTCCACCACCACCAGAATCACAGACTTCCCCGAGGAACGAGGCAAGTCCGTTATGAAGTCCATGGACAGATGTGTCCAAGGACGGGAAGGAATGGGCAAAGGAAGGAGAGGACCTGATGGCCGTGAATGAGGGACCTTGGCACGAGCGCAAGTCTCGCAAGCTGCCACAAAACCCTCAACCGACTTACGAAGCGTAGGCCACCAGAATCTCAGAGCGATGAGATCCAGTGTGGCTCTTGCCCCCGGGTGCCCAGCAAGGACCGTGTCGTGGTGTTCTTTAAAAATCTTGTGTCTCAAAGCGAGAGGCACAAACAACCTCCCAGGAGGACAAAGATCAGGAGCTTCTGACTGGGCTGCCTGCACCTCTGCCTCCAATTCAGGAAAAAGAGCAGAGACCACCACACCTTCAGCCAAAATGGGACCCGGGTCTTCAAAATTCCCACCTCCCGGAAAACAATGTGACAGGGCATCTGCCTTCACATTCTTAACCCCAGGGCGGAACGTAACAACAAAATTAAACCTTGAAAAGAACAAAGACCATCTGGCCTGTCTCGGGTTCAGACGCTTGGCTGACTCCAAGTAGGCCAGATTTTTATGATCAGTAAACACGGTAATAGGGTGTCTGGCTCCCTCTAGCCAATGGCGCCATTTCTCAAAAGCCAACTTGATGGCCAACAATTCCCTATCTCCCACATCATAATTTCTCTCTGCGGTGGAGAGTTTCTTTGAGAAAAAGGCACACGGTTGCCATTTGGCAGGAGAGGAACCCTGAGACAAGACCGCACCCACCCCTACCTCAGAAGCATCAACCTCAACTATGAAGGGTAACGAAATATCAGGTTGTACTAGGATGGGAGCGGAAGCAAAACTCTCCTTGATATTAGAAAAGGCCTTACGCGCCTCTACCGACCAGGAAGAAAAATCTACCCCCTTTCTGGTCATATCAGTGAGTGGTTTAACAACAGAGGAATAATTCAAAATAAATTTCCTGTAATAATTGGCAAAGCCCAAAAAACGCATCAGCGCCTTCTGGTTCTCAGGAAGCTCCCACTCAAGCACAGCGCGGACCTTCTCGGGGTCCATGCGAAAACCAGAAGCGGAGACAAGAAACCCCAGAAATTGGATTTCTGGAACCGCAAACACACATTTTTCCAGTTTCGCGTATAATTTATTCTCCCGCAGGATGAGCAAGACCTGACGTAAGTGTTCCTTATGAGTCTTGAAATCAGGAGAAAAAATCAAAATGTCATCCAAATACACTAATACAAATTTTCCCATTAAATGATCAAAAATGCTGTTGACGAAATGCTGAAAAACGGCTGGGGCATTCATCAAACCAAAAGGCATAACCAAATTCTCAAAATGGCCCTCAGGGGCATTGAAAGCCGTCTTCCATTCGTCTCCTTCTCTGACCCTAACCAGGTTGTATGCCCCTCTTAGGTCTAATTTGGAAAAGACTTTAGCCCCAACAACCTGGTTAAACAGGTCCGGGATCAGAGGAAGCGGATAAGGGTCACGAATAGTGATACTGTTCAGCTCCCTGAAATCCAGACAAGGTCTTAAAGAACCATCTTTTTTCTTAACAAAGAAAAAACCAGCGGCAACAGGTGACTTCGAGGGTCGTATGTGTCCTTTTCTCAGACTCTCAGAGATATAAGCCCGCATAGCGACCCTCTCAGGTTGGCAGAGATTGTATAAACGAGATTTAGGCAGCTTGGCGACTGGGATGAGATTAATAGGGCAATCATACTCCCTGTGCGGAGGTAAACCCTGAACTCCACTCTCAGAGAAGACATCCAAAAATTCAGAGAGGAAAAGTGGTACAGTCTTAGTAGAAACCTCAGAAACAGATGTTATGAGGCAATTCTCTCTGCAAAAGTTACTCCAACCATTTATTTGCCTCGCTTGCAAATCAATGGTGGGGTTATGTTTAGTGAGCCAGGGTAGCCCCAACACTAGAGGAGTAGGCAAACCGCTAAGGACGAAACATGACACATCCTCAACATGAGCATCACTCACAATTAAACGGATATTGTGAACTATGCCCTTTAATGATTTCTGAGAAAGTGGAGCTGAATCAATAGCAAAAACAGGAATATCCTTTCCCAAAGTGCATACCTGGAAACCATGAGTTATTGCAAATTGATTATCAATGAGGTTGACAGCTGCTCCACTATCCACAAAAATCTCACAAAAAATGCTCTTGCTCTCTAGCGCCACCCTAGCAGGCAGGACAAAACGGGAACTACAAGCAAACGGAAAACCTTCAATTTCCGCCTCAACCCTGCCAATAGTAACAGACGGAACATTTTTAAAAGATTTTTTCCTTTTTGTCTCTTTATTACTCCCAGAAAACTGCCTGAATCTCCTAGAGGGACAAACATTTGCCAGATGATTTATACCTCCACAACAAAAACAAACCCTCCCCTGCGGGCTGAATCTTCTATTGTCAGAGGCAATCAACCCCAGCTGCATGGACTCCTGCTCAGAAGGGGCTGACAGCGACTGAGACCCCTGTGCACAGAATGAGACCGCTGCACTGTCCCGGGACTGAGTATGACAGGAAGGAGAGATCTCTCCTCTCTCTCTAAGACGCCTGTCAATACGAACGGCCTGAGACATAGCAGAGTCCAAGGAGGTAGGTCTTTCATGAAAGGCAAATGCATCTTTCAATCCCTCTGAAAGACCATAGCAAAATTGACTTCGGAGTGCAGCATCATTCCAACCCGTATCTGCTGCCCATCTCCGAAATTCTGAACAGTATATCTCTGCAGATTGTTTACCCTGGCATAACAGACGTAGTCTAGACTCAGCCAGAGCAATACGATCCGGATCATCATATATCTGACCCAGGACTAAAAAGAATTCATCCACTGAACGAAGGGGCCGTGCCCCCTCCGGCAGCGAAAAGGCCCAGGACTGAGCGTTACCCCTGAGCAGCGATATAATGATCCCCACCCTCCGTTCTTCATCACCAGAAGAATGGGGAAGAAGGCGAAAATGGAGTTTGCAAGCCTCTCTAAAACGCACAAAATTCTCACTACCCCCGGAGAACGTATCCGGGAGCGAGATCCTAGGCTCAGCACAAACTCCATGAACGCAGGCTGAACCGGTCACTTGAAACTGAGAAAAAGTCTTACGGAGATCAGCTACCTCCAAAGAAAGACCCTGAAAGCGTTCAGCCAAAAGTGAAACCGGATCCATGCTTGAGACGGTTTTGGCGGCTGATAATGTCACGGATGGTGTACAGGAAACAAGACAATACCATATAAACAATGTCTCTCTGGATCCACAACTAAGGAACAAAGGGAGACCCCTGCAATAGACCTGCCGCTCTCCCTCACTGCTCAGCCTATGCGAACACCCCAAAGGTGGATGGACGCATATCCACGTTCCTCGGCTATCTATTACCTGAAGACCCTACAATAGTGAAGGGACACGACCACGGGCTCCCTACACTGACACGGCGGGAGTCATGGTCACCTGGATCCAGAAAAGACAAAATCATAAATACATAAACAGCACTTATCTTGCAGACGACTGACGACTGGGAACCTGGAACTGGGAACAGCATGCACACACACTCCAGGAAGTTGTATCAGCCGCACACTACTGCATTATGGGGAGGAACTTAAAGGGTAGCAATCAGTCCAACTGCATGACAGCTGAGATAGACTAACTAGATGAGAAACTAAACCGAAACAAAGAAATTCAAGGAGGAGGATCTGAGAAGCTCCTGTGAGCGCTTCTCAGCTGTCTGGCTGTGACAATTTAGGAGATGGGCTACCGATGCTGAGTGGAACGATCCTGCTTTCCATAGCCAATTCTGTCAGGGTCTCTCTGAGAGACTGCAGGATGCATTGGCTATTCATGAAAATCCTGAGTCATTGGAAGCAGCTATCTCCCTTGCTGTACGTCTTGATAGACGCCTGAGGGAGAGATCTAGGGGCCCTCACCTTCTGGACATACTATCCAACAAGGGTACTGCTTCCTTTGACACTTATGGTAAAGAGACACCTGTGGTTACACCTTGTGCTGAGCCTATGCAGTTAGCACTGCAGGAGCTACTCCTGGATCTACTGGCAAAAGCTTGGGTCATGTGAAAGGAGTCTGCTTTCATTGTGGCAAGAAGGGACATTTTGTGAATATTTGTCTGTTCTTGCAGCATCAAGGTGTCAACAAAAAGAAAAAGATGTTTAATCCCCAAATTACTATTGGTGGTGTGGGTGGGGAGCAAGAAAACCTACTTTTGTCTTTTACTGGTATTACCCATTTTCTCCTGTCTGCCGAGGTCGCGCTTGTCACCGCCAGTTCTGTGAGAAGGTCTGGCAGACCTTCTTCTCTACCTCTTGTATGAGGTTCTTTGTTTTGGTTTCACTTTCTCATCTCCTTTCCTTCTGCCAGGTGTCACTTATTTAGACTAATCGTCTTCCTTTATATTCCCTCCCATACTGCCTCATTTTGCGGTTTATACTACTTCCTGGATGAAGTGTTCACTGCTGGAGGCTGCTTCTGCTGTTAGCTCAGATAAGTCCTTTACTTTATTCTGTTTCCTTGCTGGCTTGATTCTAGGTGACCCTGACTCCGTCCGTATTAAGTGCAGGGAGGCGGTAGTCGTGTCCCCTCACTATTATAGGGTTTTCAGGTGTCACATAGACTTAGGTACGTGGGCATGCAATCGTCTACCATCGAGACCCTTGCATGTGCATAGCAGTCAGGGAGAGCTCTTAGGATTTTATAGGGCTCACCCCTAAGCTCCTTAGTTTGGGATCAAGCCAGTCGCTCGTTTATTCATAAGTTCCAGCTATCTGCAAACTACACCCGTGACAGCGCTAGAGTCCAAAACTGTGAAAATCGATGCATTTATCGACAGTGGGGCAGGAGTTAACTTGATTGATTCACGGGTTGACTACTAATGCATTAGAGAAAAGTATTTCTGTCTTTGCAATTGACTCAGCACCTCTTACCCAAAAATGCCTGTCGCAGGTAGTGAATGACATTCTTTTAAGAGTGATGATTTTCATCAGGAATCTATCTCCTGTTATGTGTTGGAGGGTCTGCCTGCTCCGATGGTTTTGGGCTTACCATGGTTAAGCAAACATAGCCCTACCATCGACTGGCAAGCGAGACAGATTCTCGATTGGAGTGATTTTTGCATGGACAACTGTCTTAATGCATCGTTTTCTATGGTTATCACTAAAACTGTTCCCTCATTCATGTCTGAATTTTCTGATGTGTTCTCTGAGAGTGGTAATCAGGAGTTGACTCTGAAACAGGAGTATGACTGTCCCGTCAATCTTATTCCCGGAGCTAAATTGCCCAAATCTCGGTTGTATAGTCTTTCGGAACCCGAAAGAAAGGCCATGCGAAAGTATATCACCGAGAGCTTGGCAAAGGGACATATTAGACCATTCAGGTCCCCAGTGGCTGCTGGAGTTTTCTTTGTAAAGAAAAAGGATGGTACCCTGAGGCCATGTCTGGACTTCCGTGAGCTCTATCGTATTACCGTCCGTGATCCTTACCCCCTTCCTTTGATTCCGGATTTGTTTAGTCAGATTGTTGGTGCCAAGGTGTTCTCTAAATTGGAGCTGAGGGGGGCATATAATCTGGTAAGGATCAAGGAGGGGGGTGAATGAAAGACGGTCTTTAATACCCCTGAGGGTCATTTTGAAAACCTGGTCATGCCCTTTGGGTTAACCAATGCTCCAGCGGTTTTTCAACACTTTGTCAATGACATCTTTCATTATCTGGTGAGGTTTGTCGTTGTATACCCTGATGACATACTAATTTATTCGCCTAATATGGAGACTCATCAGGATCATGTGAGACAGGTGTTACAGATCCTAAGAGAGAATAAGTTGTATGCTAAGATGGAAAAATGTGTATTTGCTGTACAGGAAGTGCAATTTCTGGGTTACCTGCTCTCATCCTCAGGTTTTCGTATGGATCCCGAGAAGCTCCGTGCCGTGTTGGACTGGGATCGAACCGAAAATCTAAAGGCGCTGATGCGGTTTTTGGGGTTCACCAACTACTACCGTAAATTTATCTTGAACTATTCAACGGTGCTGATATTTCTATCTGGTCTGATTCGATATTACAGGCTTTTTCTGCTGTGAAGGAATGTTTCGCTTCGGCCCCTATTCTTGTGCAACCGGACGTGTCTTAGCCATTTATTGTTGAGGTTGACGCGTCCGAGGTAGTGGTAGTAGCAATCTCGGCTAAGCGACTGAACCCAAGGCAGGCCTTGCCGCACTGGGGTTAAGAACATTTAGGTGGATGCTTTGTCGCGTAGCTTTCCTGGGGGGGGTGAGTCTAATGACCCTAGTCCCATTTTATCTGAACGGGTAGTCATATCCGCTCTTTATCCTGATCTTGAGGCCAGGGTGTTGGAGGCACAGGAGGATGCTCCGGACTCTTGTCCTCCGGGGAAATTGTTTGTTCCCTCCGAATTACGTCACAAGGTGTTCGAGGAACATCACTGTACGGTGCTTGCTGGACACCCTGGGAGCAGATCAACTTTCGATCTCATCTCTCGCAGATTCTGATGGCCGGGGTTGCGTAAGTGTGTTGAGGACTATGTGTCAGCCTGTGGTACCTGTGCACGTGCTAAGGTGACACATACTCGGCCTTCCGGATCTCTGCTTCCATTGCCCATCCCGTCCAGACCTTGGACCCATTTGTCTATGGATTTTATCACAGATTTACCGAATTCTTCGAGAAAAAACATTATTCTGGTGGCTGTATATCGTTTTAGTAAAATGGCATTACCTAGTCTACCCAATGCTAAAACTCTTGCACAGGTGTTTGTCTACACCATCGTGAAACTACATGGTATTCCCTCTGATGTGATGTCCGATAGAGGGACTCAGTTTGTTTCCAGATTCTGGAAAGCATTCTGTACTCGACTGGGGGTACAATTGTCCTTCTCTTCGGCTTTTCATCCTCAGTCGAACGGACAATCAGATTCTGGAGACTTACTTGAGATGTTTTGTTTCAGAGAATCAGGAAGAGTGGTCTTCATTTTTGTCGTTAGCTGAGTTTGCTATAAATAACCGTAGACAGAAGTCCACTGATAAGTTGCCGTTTTTTGGGGGCATATGAGTTCCATCCACAGTTTGGTACATTTTCTGGTGCTCAAAATTTCGGAATTCCTGAGGAGGAACGATTTTCCTCTTCTTTGTCTTCTATTTGGCAGAAAGTCCAAAATAACCTGAAAAAGATGGGCAACAAGTATAAGCGTGTGGCTGACAGGAGACACATGAGTGGTCCGGACCCGAGAGTGGGTGATTCTGTGTGGCTGTCTACAAGAAACATTAAACTTAAGGTACCTTCTTGGAAGTTGGGACCAAGATTTATTGGTCCATATAAGATCACTGCCATTGTTAACCCTGTAGCCTTCCGTCTTGAACTTCCTCAGAAATGTGTCGAACCTGTTGAGCCGTCCTCCTTACTAGTGTTGAGTGCGAATATTCGAATATCGAATTTTTTTCGCGAATATCGGCACTTCGCTAATTCGCGAATATTTTGAATATAGTGATATAAATTCGATATTTCGAATATTATATATTTTTTTTAATTGTTATATTTTTTTCTTTCCCACTTCCCTAAAGTTGTTCTTACCTGTCCTTTGGATTCCTGGCTTCCTGGCTGCTCCAGTCAGTGCCCGTTGCCGCTTCTGACGACTTCCGTGCTCATGGAGCGTCCCCATCACCATGGGAACGTCTCCATACTAGAATGTACTGTCGGATTTGAGAATTACGTTGAAATCACAATTCGATTATTTCAAGTTATAATAATCGAATTTCGATTTTAACTTAGCACTGTGTGAGACAGTGACAGGTCTCACTCAGGTTAGAGGCAAGGATGGGGTGGATAGTGTGGTCCACACCCCTGTTCCACCACAGGTGAGAGAAGCTGGAGGTAATCAGCCTGGCATAAGGCACCTCCCAGAGTGTCAGAGAGGGGGGAGTGTGTTACCTGTGGACAGAGGCCTGGAGGCTCTGTCTGTGTGGTCTCAGCTGGGCAAGGCTGAGGGACCACAAGGCTGGGAGATAGCCTGGAGTTGGGGGACGCAGCGACGCCTGGGAGGGTCGCAGGGCCATAGTCAGGCGGACTACTGAGCCCCAATCCCCCACAAGAAACACTGAACTGGAGGCAGTGGGTGTACTGTGCTCTGTACAGCCAGGAGGCTGGGGGACATTGGCTGACAAAGCCGCATGTGTTCACAGGGTGTGAACTGTGACTTTAGGTGAGTCAGGATATTATATGTTTAGTTAGAGCCCAGCCGGGCAGGTGTTTATTTTGTACCATTTATGTTTGGATTGCTGAGGAGCCAAATAAAGTGATGTTTGGACCAGAAACTTGGTGTCTGGCGACGATATTTGTGTGAATCACCCCCGGAGAAGAGCTAACCCCCCACAATTGGTGGAGGATGCGGGCATGTGTCCCTGCTGATAAGTAAAAGTGCTGGAAGCCTGCTAGTTTGCAGAGCAGAGACGGCTGGTGTTAAACTGGACTTTTTTTTTTTCTGTGGTGCAAACCGTGCAGGATTTAAAGGGCCAGAAGCCCAGTACAAGAGACTGAGCAGTGGAAATGGCTGCAAAATGGTATAGCCCGTGGGAGAAATCCTGTGAGTTAGTGATCGGCGGAATCCCTCTGGGGGTCAGTCTAGACTCCCGCCAGCAAGTGTCTCGGGTCTTGCCTAATATTCTGGACTTTGTAACAAGGGGGCCAGAGACAAAAACTACGGTGTCACTGACCTTTGTGACGGACTATGGCTCTGTGCAATGGGAGCTGTTAAAATGTGAGACACTGGAAGTGGAATTTGTACTGGGAAAGGACTTTCCATTGTTTGGGCAGTTGTGGAGCGGAGTTCCTGATAAAAGGCAAAGATATGCCGTTGCCAAGGGCAACCGTCGGGAAGACAAAGAGGTGGAGAGCGGTGCGGTTCTCAGGAGTGCATATCGTCCCTGCGACTGTGTCCGGAGTCCTAGAGAGGAAGTGCGGAGGTGCAGTAAAGCTGTTGCTAGGAGCAACCACAACCTTGATGAGTCCGCGGGAGAGAATGTCACTGCTTTACCAGAATGGTGGATTACAAAGGGTAAGACTGTTCCTGTTATTAACCATGTGGCAGACCCAGTGACAGTGAGCCGGCGGCAGGGGATACCGGCTGGGCCGGTAGGTGATAAGTCTGTGTCTAGTGACAGTGAGCCGGCGGCAGGGGATACCTGCTGGGCCGGTAGGTGATAAGTCTGTGTCTAGTGACAGTGAGCCGGGGGCAGGGGATACCTGCTGGGCCGGTAGGTGATAAGTCTGTGTCTAGTGACAGTGAGCCGGGGGCAGGGGATACCTGCTGGGCCGGTAGGTGATAAGTCTGTGTCTAGTGACAGGGAGCCGGGGGCAGGGGATACCTGCTGGGCCGGTAGGTAATAAGTCTGTGTCTAGTGACAGTGAGCCGGCGGCAGGGGATACCTGCTGGGCCGGTAGGTGATAAGTCTGTGTCTAGTGACAGTGAGCCGGCGGCAGGGGATACCTGCTGGGCCGGTAGGTAATAAGTCTGTGTCTAGTGACAGTGAGCCGGCGGCAGGGGATACCGGCTGGGCCGGTAGGTGATAAGTCTGTGTCTAGTGACAGTGAGCCGGCGGCAGGGGATACCTGCTGGGCCGATGGGTAATAAGTCTGTGTCTAGTGACAGTGAGCCGGGGGCAGGGGATACCTGCTGGGCCGGTAGGTAATAAGTCTGTGTCTAGTGACAGTGAGCCGGCGGCAGGGGATACCTGCTGGGCCGGTAGGTAATAAGTCTGTGTCTGGTGACAGGGAGCCGGGGGCAGGGGATACCTGCTGGGCCGGTAGGTAATAAGTCTGTGTTTGGTGACAGGGAGCCGGGGGGAGGGGATACCTGCTGGGCCGGTAGGTAATAAGTCTGTGTCTGGACAGTGAGCCAGGGGCAGGGGATACCTGCTGGGCCGGTAGGTAATAAGTCTGTGTCTGGTGACAGTGAGCCGGCGGCAGGGGATACCTGCTGGGCCGGTAGGTAATAAGTCTGTGTCTGGTGACAGGGAGCCGGGGGCAGGGGATACCTGCTGGGCCGGTAGGTGATAAGTCTGTGTCTAGTGACAGTGAGCCGGCGGCAGGGGATACCTGCTGGGCCGGTAGGTAATAAGTCTGTGTCTGGTGACAGGGAGCCGGGGGCAGGGGATACCTGCTGGGCCGGTAGGTGATAAGTCTGTGTCTAGTGACAGTGAGCCGGCGGCAGGGGATACCTGCTGGGCCGATAGGTAATAAGTCTGTGTCTGGACAGGGAGCCGGCGGAGGGGATACCTGCTGGGCCGGTAGGTGATAAGTCTGTGTCTGGACAGGGAGCCGGGGGCAGGGGATACCTGCTGGGCCGGTAGGTAATAAGTCTGTGTCTGGTGACAGTGAGCCGGCGGAGGGGATACCTGCTGGGCCGGTAGGTAATAAGTCTGTGTCTGGACAGGGAGCCGGCGGCAGGGGATACCTGCTGGGCCGGTAGGTAATAAGTCTGTGTCTGGACAGTGAGCCGGCGGCAGGGGATACCTGCTGGGCCGGTAGGTAATAAGTCTGTGTCTGGACAGTGAGCCGGCGGCAGGGGATACCTGCTGGGCCGGTAGGTGATAAGTCTGTGTCTGGACAGGGAGCCGGGGGCAGGGGATACCTGCTGGGCCGGTAGG
This sequence comes from Bufo bufo, assembly GCF_905171765.1. Lineage (NCBI taxonomy): Eukaryota > Metazoa > Chordata > Amphibia > Anura > Bufonidae > Bufo > Bufo bufo. The sequence goes on from NC_053392.1 coordinate 633,459,549, forward strand.
TAATAAGTCTGTGTCTGGACAGGGAGCCGGCGGCAGGGGATACCCGCTGGGCCGGTAGGTGATAAGTCTGTGTCTGGACAGTGAGCCGGGGGCAGGGGATACCTGCTGGGCCGGTAGGTGATAAGTCTGTGTCTAGTGACAGTGAGCCGGGGGCAGGGGATACCTGCTGGGCCGGTAGGTAATAAGTCTGTGTCTGGACAGTGAGCCGGCGGCAGGGGATACCTGCTGGGCCGGTAGGTAATAAGTCTGTGTCTGGACAGGGAGCCGGGGGCAGGGGATACCTGCTGGGCCGGTAGGTGATCAGTCTGTGTCTAGTGACAGTGAGCCGGGGGCAGGGGATACCTGCTGGGCCGGTAGGTAATAAGTCTGTGTCTAGTGACAGTGAGCCGGCGGCAGGGGATACCCGCTGGGCCGGTAGGTGATAAGTCTGTGTCTGGACAGTGAGCCGGGGGCAGGGGATACCTGCTGGGCCGGTAGGTAATAAGTCTGTGTCTGGTGACAGTGAGCCGGGGGCAGGGGATACCTGCTGGGCCGGTAGGTAATAAGTCTGTGTCTGGACAGTGAGCCGGGGGCAGGGGATACCTGCTGGGCCGGTAGATAATAAGTCTGTGTCTAGTGACAGTGAGCCGGGGGGAGGGGATACCTGCTGGGCCGGTAGGTAATAAGTCTGTGTCTGGACAGGGAGCCGGCGGCAGGGGATACCCGCTGGGCCGGTAGGTGATAAGTCTGTGTCTGGACAGTGAGCCGGGGGCAGGGGATACCTGCTGGGCCGGTAGGTAATAAGTCTGTGTCTAGTGACAGTGAGCCGGGGGCAGGGGATACCTGCTGGGCCGGTAGGTAATAAGTCTGTGTCTGGACAGTGAGCCGGCGGCAGGGGATACCTGCTGGGCCGGTAGGTAATAAGTCTGTGTCTGGACAGGGAGCCGGGGGCAGGGGATACCTGCTGGGCCGGTAGGTGATAAGTCTGTGTCTGGTGACAGTGAGCCGGGGGCAGGGGATACCTGCTGGGCCGGTAGGTAATAAGTCTGTGTCTAGTGACAGTGAGCCGGCGGCAGGGGATACCTGCTGGGCCGGTAGGTAATAAGTCTGTGTCTAGTGACAGTGAGCCGGGGGCAGGGGATACCTGCTGGGCCGGTAGGTAATAAGTCTGTCTCTGGACAGTGAGCCGGGGCAGGGGATACCTGCTGGGCCGGTAGGTGATAAGTCTGTGTCTGGTGACAGTGAGCCGGCGGCAGGGGATACCTGCTGGGCCGGTAGGTAATAAGTCTGTGTCTGGTGACAGTGAGCCGGCGGCAGGGGATACCTGCTGGGCCGGTAGGTGATAAGTCTGTGTCTAGTGACATTGAGCCGGCGGCAGGGGATACCTGCTGGGCCGGTAGGTGATCAGTCTGTGTCTGGTGACAGTGAGCCGGCGGAAGGGGATACCTGCTGGGCCGGTAGGTGATAAGTCTGTGTCTAGTGACAGGGAGCCGGCGGCAGGGGATACCTGCTGGGCCGGTAGGTGATAAGTCTGTGTCTAGTGACAGTGAGCCGGGGGCAGGGGATACCTGCTGGGCCGGTAGGTGATAAGTCTGTGTCTGGACAGGGAGCCGGGGGCAGGGGATACCTGCTGGGCCGGTAGGTAATAAGTCTGTGTCTGGACAGTGAGCCGGCGGCAGGGATACCTGCTGGGCCGGTAGGTAATAAGTCTGTGTCTGGACAGTGAGCCGGCGGCAGGGGATACCTGCTGGGCCGGTAGGTAATAAGTCTGTGTCTAGTGACAGGGAGCCGGGGGCAGGGGATACCTGCTGGGCCGGTAGGTGATAAGTCTGTGTCTGGACAGTGAGCCGGCGGCAGGGATACCTGCTGGGCCGGTAGGTGATAAGTCTGTGTCTAGTGACAGTGAGCCGGGGGCAGGGGATACCTGCTGGGCCGGTAGGTGATAAGTCTGTGTCTAGTGACAGTGAGCCGGGGGCAGGGGATACCTGCTGGGCCGGTAGGTAATAAGTCTGTGTCTGGACAGTGAGCCGGGGGCAGGGGATACCTGCTGGGCCGGTAGGTAATAAGTCTGTGTCTGGACAGTGAGCCGGCGGCAGGGATACCTGCTGGGCCGGTAGGTAATAAGTCTGTGTCTGGACAGTGAGCCGGCGGCAGGGGATACCTGCTGGGCCGGTAGGTAATAAGTCTGTGTCTGGACAGGGAGCCGGGGGCAGGGGATACCTGCTGGGCCGGTAGGTGATCAGTCTGTGTCTAGTGACAGTGAGCCGGGGGCAGGGGATACCTGCTGGGCCGGTAGGTAATAAGTCTGTGTCTAGTGACAGTGAGCCGGCGGCAGGGGATACCTGCTGGGCCGGTAGGTGATAAGTCTGTGTCTAGTGACAGTGAGCCGGGGGCAGGGGATACCTGCTGGGCCGGTAGGTAATAAGTCTGTGTCTGGTGACAGTGAGCCGGGGGCAGGGGATACCTGCTGGGCCGGTAGGTAATAAGTCTGTGTCTGGACAGTGAGCCGGCGGCAGGGGATACCTGCTGGGCCGGTAGGTAATAAGTCTGTGTCTGGACAGTGAGCCGGGGGGAGGGGATACCTGCTGGGCCGGTAGGTAATAAGTCTGTGTCTGGTGACAGGGAGCCGGCGGCAGGGGATACCTGCTGGGCCGGTAGATAATAAGTCTGTGTCTAGTGACAGTGAGCCGGGGGGAGGGGATACCTGCTGGGCCGGTAGGTGATCAGTCTGTGTCTAGTGACAGTGAGCCGGCGGCAGGGGATACCTGCTGGGCCGGTAGGTGATCAGTCTGTGTCTAGTGACAGTGAGCCGGGGGCAGGGGATACCTGCTGGGCCGGTAGGTAATAAGTCTGTGTCTGGTGACAGTGAGCCGGGGGCAGGGGATACCTGCTGGGCCGGTAGGTAATAAGTCTGTGTCTGGTGACAGTGAGCCGGGGGCAGGGGATACCTGCTGGGCCGGTAGGTAATAAGTCTGTGTCTGGACAGGGAGCCGGAGGCAGGGGATACCTGCTGGGCCGGTAGGTAATAAGTCTGTGTCTGGTGACAGTGAGCCGGGGGCAGGGGATACCTGCTGGGCCGGTAGGTAATAAGTCTGTGTCTAGTGACAGTGAGCCGGGGGCAGGGGATACCTGCTGGGCCGGTAGGTAATAAGTCTGTGTCTGGACAGTGAGCCGGGGGCAGGGGATACCTGCTGGGCCGGTAGGTGATCAGTCTGTGTCTAGTGACAGTGAGCCGGCGGCAGGGGATACCTGCTGGGCCGGTAGGTAATAAGTCTGTGTCTGGTGACAGTGAGCCAGGGGGAGGGGATACCTGCTGGGCCGGTAGGTAATAAGTCTGTGTCTAGTGACAGTGAGCCGGGGGCAGGGGATACCTGCTGGGCCGGTAGGTGATAAGTCTGTGTCTAGTGACAGGGAGCCGGCGGCAGGGGATACCTGCTGGGCCGGTAGGTAATAAGTCTGTGTCTGGACAGTGAGCCGGCGGCAGGGGATACCTGCTGGGCCGGTAGGTAATAAGTCTGTGTCTGGTGACAGTGAGCCGGCGGCAGGGGATACCTGCTGGGCCGGTAGGTAATAAGTCTGTGTCTGGACAGTGAGCCGGCGGCAGGGGATACCTGCTGGGCCGGTAGGTGATAAGTCTGTGTCTAGTGACATTGAGCCGGCGGCAGGGGATACCTGCTGGGCCGGTAGATAATAAGTCTGTGTCTGGTGACAGTGAGCCGGCGGCAGGGGATACCTGCTGGGCCGGTAGGTGATAAGTCTGTGTCTAGTGACAGTGAGCCGGGGGCAGGGGATACCTGCTGGGCCGGTAGGTAATAAGTCTGTGTCTAGTGACAGTGAGCCGGGGGCAGGGGATACCTGCTGGGCCGGTAGGTAATAAGTCTGTGTCTGGTGACAGTGAGCCGGCGGCAGGGGATACCTGCTGGGCCTGTAGGTAATAAGTCTGTGTCTAGTGACAGTGAGCCGGGGGCAGGGGATACCTGCTGGGCCGGTAGGTGATAAGTCTGTGTCTAGTGACAGTGAGCCGGCGGCAGGGGATACCTGCTGGGCCGGTAGGTGATAAGTCTGTGTCTGGACAGGGAGCCGGGGGCAGGGGATACCTGCTGGGCCGGTAGGTGATAAGTCTGTGTCTGGACAGTGAGCCGGCGGCAGGGATACCTGCTGGGCCGGTAGGTGATAAGTCTGTGTCTAGTGACAGTGAGCCGGGGGCAGGGGATACCTGCTGGGCCGGTAGGTGATAAGTCTGTGTCTAGTGACAGGGAGCCGGCGGCAGGGGATACCTGCTGGGCCGGTAGGTGATAAGTCTGTGTCTGGACAGGGAGCCGGGGGCAGGGGATACCTGCTGGGCCGGTAGGTGATCAGTCTGTGTCTGGTGACAGTGAGCCGGCGGCAGGGGATACCTGCTGGGCCGGTAGGTGATAAGTCTGTGTCTAGTGACAGTGAGCCGGCGGCAGGGGATACCTGCTGGGCCGGTAGGTAATAAGTCTGTGTCTGGACAGTGAGCCGGGGGCAGGGGATACCTGCTGGGCCGGTAGGTAATAAGTCTGTGTCTGGTGACAGTGAGCCGGCGGCAGGGGATACCTGCTGGGCCGATGGGTAATAAGTCTGTGTCCAGTGACAGGGAGCCGGCGGCAGGGGATACCTGCTGGGCCGGTAGGTAATAAGTCTGTGTCTGGACAGTGAGCCGGGGGGAGGGGATACCTGCTGGGCCGGTAGGTGATAAGTCTGTGTCTGGACAGTGAGCCGGCGGCAGGGATACCTGCTGGGCCGGTAGGTGATAAGTCTGTGTCTAGTGACAGTGAGCCGGGGGCAGGGGATACCTGCTGGGCCGGTAGGTGATAAGTCTGTGTCTGGACAGGGAGCCGGGGGCAGGGGATACCTGCTGGGCCGGTAGGTAATAAGTCTGTGTCTGGACAGTGAGCCGGCGGCAGGGATACCTGCTGGGCCGGTAGGTGATAAGTCTGTGTCTGGACAGGGAGCCGGGGGCAGGGGATACCTGCTGGGCCGGTAGGTGATCAGTCTGTGTCTGGACAGGGAGCCGGCGGCAGGGGATACCTGCTGGGCCGGTAGGTGATAAGTCTGTGTCTAGTGACAGTGAGCCGGCGGCAGGGGATACCTGCTGGGCCGGTAGGTAATAAGTCTGTGTCTAGTGACAGTGAGCCGGGGGCAGGGGATACCTGCTGGGCCGGTAGGTGATCAGTCTGTGTCTGGTGACAGTGAGCCGGCGGCAGGGGATACCTGCTGGGCCGGTAGGTGATAAGTCTGTGTCTAGTGACAGTGAGCCGGGGGCAGGGGATACCTGCTGGGCCGGTAGGTAATAAGTCTGTGTCTGGACAGTGAGCCGGGGGCAGGGGATACCTGCTGGGCCGGTAGGTAATAAGTCTGTGTCTAGTGACAGTGAGCCGGCGGCAGGGGATACCTGCTGGGCCGGTAGGTAATAAGTCTGTGTCTATTGACAGTGAGCCGGGGGCAGGGGATACCTGCTGGGCCGGTAGGTGATAAGTCTGTGCCTAGTGACAGTGAGCCGGGGGCAGGGGATACCTGCTGGGCCGGTAGGTAATAAGTCTGTGTCTGGACAGTGAGCCGGCGGCAGGGGATACCTGCTGGGCCGGTAGGTAATAAGTCTGTGTCTGGACAGGGAGCCGGGGGCAGGGGATACATGCTGGGCCGGTAGGTAATAAGTCTGTGTCTGGTGACAGTGAGCCGGCGGCAGGGGATACCTGCTGGGCCGATGGGTAATAAGTCTGTGTCCAGTGACAGTGAGCCGGGGGCAGGGGATACCTGCTGGGCCGGTAGGTAATAAGTCTGTGTCTGGACAGTGAGCCGGGGGGAGGGGATACCTGCTGGGCCGGTAGGTAATAAGTCTGTGTCTGGACAGTGAGCCGGGGGCAGGGGATACCTGCTGGGCCGGTAGGTAATAAGTCTGTGTCTGGTGACAGGGAGCCGGCGGCAGGGGATACCTGCTGGGCCGGTAGGTAATAAGTCTGTGTCTGGACAGTGAGCCGGCGGCAGGGGATACCTGCTGGGCCGGTAGGTAATAAGTCTGTGTCTAGTGACAGGGAGCCGGGGGCAGGGGATACCTGCTGGGCCGGTAGGTAATAAGTCTGTGTCTGGACAGGGAGCCGGGGGCAGGGGATACCTGCTGGGCCGGTAGGTAATAAGTCTGTGTCTGGACAGTGAGCCGGCGGCAGGGGATACCTGCTGGGCCGGTAGGTAATAAGTCTGTGTCTAGTGACAGTGAGCCGGGGGCAGGGGATACCTGCTGGGCCGGTAGGTAATAAGTCTGTGTCTGGACAGGGAGCCGGGGGCAGGGGATACCTGCTGGGCCGGTAGGTAATAAGTCTGTGTCTGGACAGGCGGACAAGCCTGATGTGATCGCTCCCTCACAGAAATCTACAGGGGAGAAGGTTTCTGTGTTACCTCAGGTGCCCATGACCAAAGCTAGTTTTGGGATGACAAGGATCCGGGATCCCATGCTAGCCCGGGTAAGAGGCAGCACAATATTGAAACCTGAGACTGGTAAGATATAAAAGGTGCTGGACAGTCGTGCGGATAAGGACTATCCGCTGATTTTCACTGAGCGTCAGACTCCAATGAGAACAGAGACTGATGAACTTGATGTTACAGATACGCTCATCCATGAGGGAGTGTTGGGCCGTGATATCGGTTTGTTGCTGTGGAGTAATGGAGACACTTCTGCAGATAGTGATGAAACTCCTGCAGAACCTGTACCTGTCCCTTTAAGTGAGGATCTAAGGGAGCTGCACTTTGACCTGCATGGGGAAAGAATATTGACCATTGGAAACAATGGTGCTGGTCAAGTGCAAAGTGATGGTAACAAAAGTGCGGAAATGCATAAGGAAAATATGATGTCATATGAAATATGTGGTGACAGTGATATAACTTTTCCGTTGCAGGTTGTGGTCAGGGGAGAAGCGCCCCCTGGTGGTAAAAATGTAAATGATGATGAAGCTTTATTTTCTGCATCTGCTATGTTTCATGAAGCGCGATATGACGTAATCGAAAGGTTTGAAGACATGCATATAAGTAGTGTGGAGCAAAGCCCAGCTCCAGCTCAGTGTTTGAAGGTGCAGGAGAATATGATAGGGTTAGAGGGTGTACCACACGTACCAGAGGTGGAAATGCAGTCCCCACAATGTTGATTGGTTACTAAGGAAGTGTCCCAGGTGGGGATTAGCTCATCGGTGCCCCTAGAGGTCAGGACTAATAATGACACGAGCGGTATAGGTGACGTATGTGCTGTGACCGATAGCAACCCAGAGAGTGAAGCTACCATGTCAAGGTCCTGTGAAACAAAGGTGGTTACTAGTAGCGACCAGACAGTTATATATGACGAGATGAGAATTAAGTCGGGTGACATCAGCCTAGGGTCTGAAGCCCATATCCAGACAGTTGTAGGTGACCTGACACGACAGTACAGCTGCAAACAGGAGGATGATCTCTCTCTCTCTCCTCACGCTCCCTAGAAACGTTGGAGATGGGACTAGCTGTCTTCACAGAGCAACTGAAGAAGGCTTCAGAAAGGGCAAAGAAGGAGAGCCAGAAAGAAAATGGTGATACTCCTACATCTGCTGCAGCAGAGCCGAGCAAGGAGCAGCTGGAACCGGAGGCCAAAAAGCGGGGCACTTCCCACAAGCTTGTGCAAAAAGCTGAAAAGAAACTGCTGAAAAACATGGAGTTGGTGGTTCAGCGCCTGGAGAAACAGGGTGTGACATACAAAAAGGGGGAGAAAACCAAGAACAAACTTCAGCGAGGATTGGATGATCTGATGGTGGACCTGGACCACCAGAAGCAAGTTATGTCTAATCCAGCGAAGAAACAGGAGAAGTGTGACTGGCTCCTAGCTGAAGAGAAATACATCTCGGCTCGATATGGTGAAAAACGTGACCAAACAGAGACTGTTGCTTGGGAAAAGGAGACCAAGGCCCTCTCCTTGGCTAAAGCCCTGGAAGAAGCGCTTGAGGAGCGTTCTGAATTGGAGAGGCTGAACAAGCAACTCAGAGCAGAGACTGAAAATCTCATGAGCTTAAAAGATGAGTTGGAGAAATCTAAGTGTGCTCTCAAACAGCAGGTGGAAGGTGAGAAACCTGAAGAGGAGAGTTCTCTGGAAGATGTCAAGAAGCCAGAGCCTGTTAAAAATGGGACTGGAGAGGGTGGCACTGTGGTGCTGGCTGTGGCAGAGAAGATGGAAGATGCTTCTGCTAAACCAGATGATGGGGCTGATGTGGATGCCGAAGACCACAGACCCGTGGTAGCGTGTAGCCTAGGCCTGGAAGACGTCCCCTCTGCATACAAGGCCTTCCAAATAGCCAGCAGCCTGCTGGGGAAGAAGTACGAGGAGGTGAACGATCAGTTTTCGGATCCGGGCTATTACGATGGGCTGTATCTCCTGACTCCTCCACAAAATGAGAACAGGGTCCTGGGTGAGCCTCTAGAGAAAATGACAGAAGACGAGGAGTCAGCTGAAGACCCTGGTGCCTCCTGCCTCAATGAGAAAGAGGGGGAGGGGTTAACAGGGCAAGTGTATGGTGCCATGTCCGAGAAGGATGAGAAGGCGGTCAAAGAGACTGGAGACTTCAAGAAGACAAAGAGTGAAAAAGTTAAGGCCGATATGTTGGTTGACATGAAGTCCCCAGGTTCTACAGAGACCAAAGTTAAGCCAAAGGGAGCCGCAGCCGAAGTGGAAAAAGCCGCTAAAGAAGCAGAGGTCTCTAAAACTGCCATAGTAGCTGGCGTAACTACTGCTGGAAAGAAGGAAGAAGTGACCCAGATGCACGTAAAAGAAGCGAGTAGGGGCAAGCATGCTCTGCTGAAGGAGGCCTGCAAAGCAAAGGAGAAAGTGTCGGGATATGACTATGACTGGGAACAGTTCAGGCAAGAGCTGCAGCAGTCCAAGAAAGGACGTGAGGCGCATGTACAGGAGCCAGAGGATATAAAAAGAGAGAAGGATCAAAATATACGACAGCGCATCATTATCACTCGGGAAAGAATAGGAAAAGAGTATCTGGTCATGAGATGGGCACATGAGGCCTTTAGGCAGTTTCGGTTAGGCAAGAGGTTGGTTTTGGTGATAAACCAAGCTCTGCTGGCGTGGGTCTGGCAGAACAAAGGGAAGGTACGTGTCACCGAGGTTCCTGGACTCGGTGAAATAAGAACCGGTAATTTTCTGTGTCAGCGGCAGCTAGTGCTCGCTGACACTGGGTTACTTAGTGTGGCTGTAAAGCCAATCTGGGCCGGTTCTTATTGGGAGCAGCCAAAGAGCAGGGTGGGTGGCTGTTCCCCACGTCCAGGCCAGGTCGATACCCTCTCACCAGCCTCCCGTGGTTATGCAGGTGTTCACCCTCACGGGCTTGAACAAAGGGGGGGGATATGTGAGACAGTGACAGGTCTCACTCAGGTTAGAGGCAAGGAAGGGGTGGATAGTGTGGTCCACACCCCTGTTCCACCACAGGTGAGAGAAGCTGGAGGTAATCAGCCTGGCATAAGGCACCTCCCAGAGTGTCAGAGAGGGGGTAGTGTGTTACCTGTGGACAGAGGCCTGGAGGCTCTGTCTGTGTGGTCTCAGCTGGGCAAGGCTGAGGGACCACAAGGCTGGGAGATAGCCTGGAGTTGGGGGACGCAGCGACGCCTGGGAGGGTCGCAGGGCCATAGTCAGGCGGACTACTGAGCCCCAATCCCCCACAAGAAATACTGAACTGGAGACAGTGGGCGTACTGTGCTCTGTACAGCCAGGAGGCTGGGGGACATTGGCTGACAAAGCCGCATGTGTTCACAGGGTGTGAACAGGGCCTTAGGTGAGTCAGGTTATTATATGTTTAGTTAGAGCCCAGCCGGGCAGGTGTTTATTTTGTACCATTTATGTTTGGATTGCTGAGGAGCCAAATAAAGTGATGTTTGGACCAGAAACTTGGTGTCTGGCGACGATATTTGTGTGAATCACCCCCGGAGAAGAGCTAAACCCCTACAACTGCTATATTCCATATTCGTTAATTCTAGCCTAATATGGAATATAGCAGTGCTAAGTTAAAATCGAAATTCAATTATTATAACTTGAATTAATCGAATTGCAATTTCAACTTGGATCTGGTTTACTATGGTTGGCTTGGTAGAATTAGCGAATATGACGAATGTATTCGTCAGATTCCACAAAACGAAGATAACAAATGTATTCTGCATCTTCGTTTTAGCTACCTATTCGTCAACTTCGCTAATTCTAGCAATTATATAGGAAAGTTTACTATAGAGACAGCTAAGTTTAATTCGCTATGCGATTATATTACTTAGCTTTTTTTTATAAATAGAATAATTATAATAATTATCAGGTATTATAATTATTCTATTATTTAAAAAAAAAAGCAGTCATATAATCGCATAGCGAATTAAACTTAGCTGTCTCTATAGTAAACTTTCCTATTTGATTGCTAGAATTAGCGAAGTTGACGAATAGGTAGCTAAAACGAAGATGCAGAATACTTAGTTATCTTCGTTTTGTGGAATATAACGAATATATTCGTCATATTCGCTAATTCTACAAAGCTAACCCTAGTAAACCAGGTCCAAGTTGAAATCGCAATGCGATTAATATAACTCGAAGTAATCGCATGGCGATTTCAACATCCGTCTCCCATTGACTTTCAGTCCCCTATTAATATACCATCAGATCAGAGTTTTCTCCAATCCGATGGTATATTTTAACTTGAAGCGTCCCCATCACCATGGGAACGCCTCTGTTAGAATATACCATCGGATTTGAGTTACATCGTGAAACTCAGATCCGACAGTATATTCTAACACAGAGGCGTTCCCATGGTGATGGGGACGCTTCAAGTTAGAATATACTGAGAACTGTGTACATGACTGCCCCCTGCTGCCTGGCAGGTGCTGCCAGGCAGCAGGGGGCAGACCCCCCCTCCCCCCCCTGTATTTAGCTCATTGGTGGCCAGTGCGGCCCTCCCTCCCCAGTATTAAATGTGACCAGTGCGACCCCCCTCCCTCTATATTTATTGGTGGCCAGTGTGGCCCCCCTTCCTCCCTCCGTCCCCTGTATTAAATGTGACCAGTGCGGCCCCCCTCCCTCTATATTCATTTGTGACCAGTGCGGCCCCCCCCTCCCTCTCCAGTATTAAATGTGACCAGTGCAGCCCCCCTCCCTCTATATTCATTGGTGGCCATTGCGGATTCCCAGTATTAAATTAGACCAGTGCGGCCTCCCCTCTTCCGCCCCCCTAATTAAAATCATCCCCGCCCATCATTGGTGGCAGCGGAGAGTTCCGATCGGAGTCCCAGTTTAATCGCTGGGGCTCCGATCGGTTACCATGGCAGCCAAGACGCTATTGCAGTCTTGGCTGCCATGGTTACTTAGCAATAAATAGAAGCATTATACTTACCTGCGAGCTGCAATGTCTGTGACCGGCCGGGAGCTCCTCCTACTGGTAAGTGAAAGGTCTGTGCGGCGCATTGCCTATAGAACAGACCTGTCACTTACCAGTAGGAGGAGCGCCCGGCCGGTCACAGACATCGCAGCTCGCAGGTAAGTATAATGCTTCTATTTATTGCTAAGTAACCATGGCAGCCAAGACTGCAATAGCGTCTTGGCTGCCATGGTAACCGATCGGAGCCCCAGCGATTAAACTGGGACTCCGATCGGAACTCTCCGCTGCCACCAATGATGGGGGGGGGATGATTTTAATTAGGGGGGAGAGGGGAGGCCGCACTGGTCTAATTTAATACTGGGAATCCGCAATGGCCACCAATGAATATAGAGGGAGGGGGGCTGCACTGGTCACAATTAATACTGGGGAGGGAGGGGGGGCCGCACTGGCCACCAATGAATATAGAGGGAGGGGGGCTGCACTGGTCACATTTAATACAGGGGAGGGAGGGGGGGCCACACTGGCCACCAATAAATATAGAGGGAGGGGGGCCGCACTGGTCACATTTAATACTGGGGAGGGAGGGAAGGGGGGGCCGCACTGGCCACCAATGAGTTAAATACAGGGGGGGGGAGAGGGGGGTCTGCCCCCTGCTGCCAGGCAGCAGGGGGCAGTCATGTACACAGTTCCCAGTATATTCTAACTTGAAGCGTCCCCATCACCATGGGAACGCCTCTGTGTTAAATTATACTGTCGGATCTGAGTTTCACAATGTAACTCAAATCCGATGGTATATTCTAACATAGAGCCGTTCCCATGGTGATGGGGACGCTTCAAGGTAAAATATACCATCGGATTGGAGAAAACTCAGATCTGATGGTATATTAATAGGGGACTGAAAATCAACGGGAGACGGATGTTGAAATCGCCATGCGATTACTTCGAGTTATATTAATCGCATTGCGATTTCAACTTGGACCTGGTTTACTATGGTTGGCTTGGTAGAATTAGCGAATATGACGAATATATTCGTTATATTCCACAAAACGAAGATAACGAAGTATTCTCCATCTTCGTTTTAGCTCCATATTCGTCAACTTCGCTAATTCTAGCAATCATATAGGAAAGTTTACTATAGAGACAGCTAAGTTTAATTCGCTATGCGATTATATGACTGCTTTTTTTTTAAAATAATAGAATAATTATAATACCTGATAATAATTATTATAATTATTCTATTTATAAAAAAAAAGCTAAGTAATATAATCGCATAGCGAATTAAACACAGCTGTCTCTATAGTAAACTTTCCTATATAATTGCTAGAATTAGCGAAGTTGACGAATATGGAGCTAAAACGAAGATGCAGAATACTTCGTTATCTTCGTTTTGTGGAATATGACGAATACATTCGTCATATTCGCTAATTCTACCAAGCCAACCATAGTAAACCAGGTCCAAGTTGAAATAGCAATGCGATTAATTCAAGTTATAATAATCGAATTTCGATTTTAACTTAGCACTGCTATATTCCATATTAGGCTAGAATTAACGAATATGGAATATAGCTGTGCTAAGTTAAAATCGAAATTCGATTATTATAACTTGAATTAATCGCATTGCTATTTCAATAGGAGAGTAGCCTTTAAGTTAAAATCGCAATACGCGATTATTTAAATCGCATATTAATCGCGATAACAAGAATAATGACGAATATTCGATTTCGACGAATATAAAACGAATATTCTATCGAATATTCGCGAATTTCGTCGAAATCGAATATGGCACCTGCCGCTCATCACTACTCCTTACCTCCCGCTCCTGTCATGGTGGACGGCAATTTAGAATTTCAGATCAGTAGGATTGTGGACTCCCGAGTTCTCCGGAGATCCCTCCAGTATCTTGTTTATTGGAGAGGGTTACGGAACAGAGGAGAGGATGTGGGTTCCAGTGACCGATGTTAATGCTAGTTATCTGGTGACAGCATTCCACAGAGCTCATGCTGATAAGGTCGGTCCTGGGTGCACGGATGTCACCAGTAGAAGGGGGGGGGGTACTGTCACAATTGTGACAGGTGTTAGAAGGTCTGAAAGACTGACTGCACATGAGTGATCTGACAGCCTCTTTTGGTTTCACTTTGTCTGTGTGTTGCTGGTATGTCCACACCTCCTGTTCAGGTGTGAATCATGTGACCCTTACCTATCCCTATTTAGTCTTACGTTACCCATCACTTCTTGCTCTGGATAGCTTCATTTGGTTTTGGAAGAGCTGGAGTGTGGTTCTTGTTGAAGTCATGTTCATCCATCATCCTCAGAAGGTAAGTGTTCTGCTTGTTGTGTTTTGTATCCCCCTCCTCCCCCCGGTTGTTTACTAGGCCTCAGCGAGACCCTGGTTCCTTCACCAGGGAAGGAAAGTGTTGTCTCTGCCCTGTCATTACCTTTAGGGCATCCGAGGGTTACCAGGGTTTTCCAGGTTCCTGTGTATGGGCATCTCTACCATCGAGAGGTGCCCCTACGGGTAGGAGTTTGGGCCAGGAACAGGGTTTTATAGGTGGTGACCCTTTTCCTTCCCTAGCGGTGAGGCCTAGTGTCTTTCCTCTTCCTTCTTGTTGTCTTTTGGTTTCTCCCCTACTACATCCGTGACATTACTGCCATAAGGTAAAGAGATAAGATGACACCCTCCATAAGGGGAAAAATAGGTGAAAGAGCAAAATAAGAAAGGGTGGTCTATATCATAGTTTATTATAACCAGGCAAGATGGTCCAGCATGGTACTTAGATGCCCTACTTAATATATACAGGGTATATAGACAGTTATTGCTTGCAAATGTAGGGGTAAGGATGCACCCATGATCTGGTGTGCGACCGATGTCATATTGCTTTTGATATTACACAGGAAGTAATTCCAAAGATATTTCCAGGTAATAATCCCGATATCTCTATTGGGGGCACTGAGTAATGAATACTCCTATCCTGATATAATGTATTCAGAAATTCTCAGTCGCCTAAAGAGCGATCATAATTAATGGACCTCTCAACTAGACATATCAAATAAAGCAAGCATAAGAAATAGCGTAGTTTAAACCCTGTAGTTTCATAGTTTACATCCTGAAACTCCACTGGGCTTCTCTGTGCAACAGTAGGGTATCCACATCACTCCCCCGTATAGGTCGCGTGACATGTTCAATGCCTTGAAACATGGGATTCATTGACATTGGTGTTTCTGCCTCATTCCTGATGTCAGAGAGGTGTTCACCAATCCTTTTCCTGAATTCGTGCTTCGCTTTGCCGATGTACTGTATGCCGTTTGATTATAACTCCAAACATCCCCACTTGAGATTGGACTTTCTTCTTCTGAGTGTGAAACAGACAGAAAGGTGAAATAGGATGCCAATAGCAAGCTCCTTAAAATCTAGGAATGGAACCTCCGGATACTGAGCTGACAGCATCTTCAGCTGATGTTTGAGGGCTTCCTCAAGGACACCTTCGATAAACTGCCCTCTGAGGGTCTGATCTTGTCCCTCAGCTTCATGGGGATCTATGTGGATACCTGCCCTCAGGGCTTCTTGCAGGGACAGGGCAAAGTATCTTAAAGTCTCCTTGGACTGCTGTTGTTTCCCAAAGAAACGCATCTTAAGTTCGGAGGTGGTCCTAGTGTCAAAGGTAGTACTGAGTCGGTCTAGGATCTGTTTTTCGCTCTAGTTGGGGCCAGGACTTAACTTCTCGGAGTGCAACTCCCTGTAACTGGCCAATCAGGATTTCCACTTTCTGATCTGGAGATACTGGATATAACATTTTATCACGGAATTCCCTGAGTGAATGAGGTTCTCCTGTATAACGTGGGATCCAGAGTGCTCCAAAGTAGTATGGCATAGTAAGAGGCTGCTGCTGGTGAATCACTGCAGTCCAAGTGGGCGCTGTCTTGGCTGTCAGACATGGCTTTTGATATCCTGTACCAGATTAGAGGGGTCAATGTAGGCTAAGATGCAATTTGAGTGCACGTTGCTATGGGCAACGGCGACATAATTGGTGTGTGGCTCCTTTAAGAGTCACTGCAACTGCTCTATTTTGGAGAATATAATGCTCTGGCAGACAGATAATAGTCCCAGTCTTTAAAAAGGTTATTTTCCCCAGCAGTATCTCACTCAGATCTCTGGGGAAGAAAAACTGCATTTGCACTTTTCCAAGATGGCCGCCGCTTCACTTCCTCCTTGTCCTCCTGGGAACTTGTACTAAGCACTTTAGTTCCTTCTGCTGTAGAATGGTTCCTCTGTGAAGGCGGGCTCTTTGGTTCCTCCCCTCTGCTGGATGGATGCCTTCCTTTCACTACACAAGGTCCAAATCCAAGATGGCCGATTAACCCCTATTTTGCCACTGTGCTGCAATCGCTGCAGATTCACACTCTCCAACAGAAGGTAAATGCAATAGAGTCTCTTGTAGGGGGCTCTACAGGCACTAAAGTAGATCCTGTATAGTCCTTGCCGTATAGGGGCACACAAGTGATCCTGTTTGTGACGCCACTTGCAACGTCCGGATGCGCGACTAGGGTCCTTTTAGTATATGGTAAATGTAATTTTTTGTGACGCCAGTTGCATTATAGCAACAGGGAACAGAGTCCCCTTAAGTATAGTGGTGTTGGTACCCAGGTGTAGGATTGCCAGACTGGTGTAGAGTGACCTACAATCTCCCTGAAGGTGTTGTATGCACGTGTCACGGTGCTCCTACCTGGATATCCTTGGATCCCAGACATCGCCGGACAAAGCAAAGCAAATAGGGTGAATAGGTGGTGGAGAGGATGAGGAAAGAGACTCCAGACTTTGTATATAGTTCACATGCAGCTTTACTTTGCAGAAACGTTTCCTCCGTTTACAGACTTGGTCTTGGTTTCCAACAAGTTTTAGCTTGAAAATGGCTTTTGCTTTCTGCTGTAACTTCAATCTTTCTGTCTGACTCTATGGCAAGGCACAGAGCAACTTCTTCCTGGCTAATGAGACTTCTAGAGGTGGTCACTCTGCTCCAGCAGAACTGGAGGTATTCTGGCTGGTGTGGGCAGCACACGTCCCGTAGGGCGCAGGACTGCAGGCCTGCTACCTTAGCTGAGCTAGAACTAGCTGGTCCCCACTCTTCCTGCAGGACATGGGACTCGCCCACTCCTCCACAGCAGGGGGTTTAGAATGGAAGGTTCCATTCTATTCTACATACTGCTCTGCCATATTCGCTGCCACCCGCTGGTGAACCAGGCACATTACATTTGAACATAAACAGATACATAACAGGAAATGCACAATATATGGGAGCTGAAATAAATGTACAAAATGCCATGGAGATTGTATATCCAGATAGAACAAGGGCGTAGGTGTGGTAATGCCACTCGGGGCGTATTCATGGACGGTGTTACGGAAGCTTTTTAGGTTGTAGAGAGAATACTGTTCCTGTACTCTACTGATACATTTAGGGATAGGAAGCACAAACCTTACTGGAGTATCTGGGGATACACCCGAGCCTGACACGCTGAGATTTGCATATCGGTCTGTGACTCCGTTTTTTATACTTATCTCTTATATAGATAAAAATGAGTGTCTGTCTGTCTGGACGTCTGTCTGTCTGGACGTTCTTTATGCGCGACCAAACGACTGGACCGATCTTCACCAAATTTGGCACACAGGTCCATCCATAGGCGTGCGCAGCCTATTGCATTAAGGTGTGCACCCTAAAGCACAAACACACACCGCGCGCGTGTATGTATATATATATATATAGCCTTTATGCCATTAGCCCCCATTATCAGCCATTATGCCCCATTAGCCCCCATTATCAGCCATTATGCCCCATTAGCCCCCATTATCAGCCATTATCAGCCATTAGCCCCATTAGCCCCCATTATCAGCCATTATGCCCCATTAGCCCCCATTATCAGCCATTATGCCCCATTAGCCCCATTAGCCCCCATTATCAGCCATTATGCCCCATTAGCCCTCATTATCAGCCATTATGCCCCATTAGCCCTATTAGCCCCCATTATCAGCCATTATGCCCCATTAGCCCCCATTATCAGCCATTATGCCCCATTAGCCCCCATTATCAGCCATTATGCCCCATTAGCCCCATTAGCCCCCATTATCAGCCATTATGCCCCATTAGCCCTCATTATCAGCCATTATGCCCCATTAGCCCCATTAGCCCCCATTATCAGCCATTATGCCCCATTAGCCCCCATTATCAGCCATTATGCCCCATTAGCCCCCATTATCAGCCATTATGCCCCATTAGCCCCCATTATCAGCCATTATGCCCCATTAGCCCTCATTATCAGCCATTATGCCCCATTAGCCCCATTAGCCCCCATTATCAGCCATTATGCCCCATTAGCCCCCATTATCAGCCATTATGCCCCATTAGCCCCCAGCAGCCTTATTTTTTATAAAATAAAAAAACACCTCTCTGCTCCTCGCCGCCCGCGATCCTCTTCCTCCTGCTGTCGGCTGTGCTCTGAACTGGCTCGCACAGCGTGATGTCGCACAGCCGACAGCCGAGGACCAGGAAGCTGCCTATCGGTACATCAGGCGTCCGGGTAGGTTTTAGACCGGGTCTCAGCTCTCTAGGACGTACCGTTCCTGAGATATTCCCAAAAAATGACCCACATCAGCCAATAGAAGCCAAACTGCCATGCACACAGTCACATGTCCCTTATCAGCCAATAGAAGCCAAACTGCCGTACACACGGTCACATGTCCCTTATCAGCCAATAGAAGCCAAACTGCCGTACACACGGTCACATGTCCCTTATCAGCCAATAGAAGCCAAACTGCCGTACACACGGTCACATGTCCCTTATCAGCCAATAGAAGCCAAACTGCCGTACACACGGTCACATGTCCCTTATCAGCCAATAGAAGCCAAACTGCCGTACACACGGTCACATGTCCCTTATCAGCCAATAGAAGCCAAACTGCCGTACACACGGTCACATGTCCCTTATCAGCCAATAGAAGCCAAACTGCCGTACACACGGTCACATGTCCCTTATCAGCCAATAGAAGCCAAACTGCCATACACACGGTCACATGTCCCTTATCAGCCAATAGAAGCCAAACTGCCATACACACGGTCACATGTCCCTTATCAGCCAATAGAAGCCAAACTGCCATACACACGGTCACATGTCCCTTATCAGCCAATAGAAGCCAAACTGCCGTACACACGGTCACATGTCCCTTATCAGCCAATAGAAGCCAAACTGCCGTACACACGGTCACATGTCCCTTATCAGCCAATAGAAGCCAAACTGCCGTACACACGGTCACATGTCCCTTATCAGCCAATAGAAGCCAAACTGCCGTACACACGGTCACATGTCCCTTATCAGCCAATAGAAGCCAAACTGCCGTACACACGGTCACATGTCCCTTATCAGCCAATAGAAGCCAAACTGCCGTACACACGGTCACATGTCCCTTATCAGCCAATAGAAGCCAAACTGCCGTACACACGGTCACATGTCCCTTATCAGCCAATAGAAGCCAAACTGCCATACACACGGTCACATGTCCCTTATCAGCCAATAGAAGCCAAACTGCCATACACACGGTCACATGTCCCTTATCAGCCAATAGAAGCCAAACTGCCATACACACGGTCACATGTCCCTTATCAGCCAATAGAAGCCAAACTGCCATACACACGGTCACATGTCCCTTATCAGCCAATAGAAGCCAAACTGCCATACACACGGTCACATGTCCCTTATCAGCCAATAGAAGCCAAACTGCCATACACACGGTCACATGTCCCTTATCAGCCAATACAAGCCAAACTGCCGTACACACGGTCACATGTCCCTTATCAGCCAATAGAAGCCAAACTGCCATGCACACAGTCACATGTCCCTTATCAGCCAATAGAAGCCAAACTGCCGTACACACGGTCACATGTCCCTTATCAGCCAATAGAAGCCAAACTGCCACACACACAGTCACATGTCTCTTATCAGCCAATAGAAGCCAAACTGCCACACACACAGTCACATGTCTCTTATCAGCCAATAGAAGCCAAACTGCCGTACACACGGTCACATGTCCCTTATCAGCCAATAGAAGCCAAACTGCCGTACACACGGTCACATGTCCCTTATCAGCCAATAGAAGCCAAACTGCCGTACACACGGTCACATGTCCCTTATCAGCCAATACAAGCCAAACTGCCGTACACACGGTCACATGTCCCTTATCAGCCAATAGAAGCCAAACTGCCACACACACAGTCACATGTCCCTTATCAGCCAATAGAAGCCAAACTGCCATGCACACGGTCACATGTCCCTTATCAGCCAATAGAAGTCAAACTGCCATACACACGGTCACATGTCCCTTATCAGCCAATAGAAGCCAAACTGCCGTACACACGGTCACATGTCCCTTATCAGCCAATAGAAGCCAAACTGCCGTACACACGGTCACATGTCCCTTATCAGCCAATAGAAGCCAAACTGCCGTACACACGGTCACATGTCCCTTATCAGCCAATAGAAGCCAAACTGCCATACACACGGTCACATGTCCCTTATCAGCCAATAGAAGCCAAACTGCCGTACACACGGTCACATGTCCCTTATCAGCCAATAGAAGCCAAACTGCCATACACACGGTCACATGTCTCTTATTAGCCAATAGAAGCCAAACTGCCGTACACACGGTCACATGTCTCTTATCAGCCAATAGAAGCCAAACTGCCATACACACGGTCACATGTCCCTTATCAGCCAATAGAAGTCAAACTGCCGTACACACGGTCACATGTCCCTTATCAGCCAATAGAAGCTCGCAGGTCCTACTCCAGGTTGCCATAACAACTGATCACAGGTTTTAGCAGTTCGCTTGTCCTGAAATATTCAGTCATATGACGTAAGACGGCAAAACTACACTGCTACATGCATGGGGGGCAGGGGCCACTATTAAACGGACGGGCGCTGTGGAGGTCACTGTTAAAGGGGCGGGCAATGCAGAGGTCACTGTTAAAGGGGTGGTCAATGTTAAAGGGGCAGGCACTGTGGAGGTCTCTGTTAAAGGGGCGGGCAATGCAGAGGTCACTGTTAAAGGGGCGGGCAGTGCAGAGGTCACTGTTAAAGGGGCGGGCAGTGTAGAGGTCACTGTTAAAAGGGCGGTCACTATTAAAGGGGTGGACACTGTGGAGGTCACTGTTAAAGGGGCGGTCACTATTAAAGGGGTGGACACTGTGAAGGTCACTGTTAAAGATGCGGTCACTGTTAAAAGGGCGGGCAGTGCAGAGGTCATTGTTAAAAGGGGCGGGCACTGTGGAGGTCACTGTTAAAGGGGCGGTCACTATTAAAGGGGTGGACACTGTGAAGGTCACTGTTAAAGATGCGGTCACTGTTAAAGGGGTGGGCACTGTGGAGGTCACTGTTAAAGGGTGGTCAATGTTAAAGGGGCGGGCACTGTGGAGGTCACTGTCAAAGGGGCAGGCAGTGCAGAGGTCACTGTTAAAAGGGGCGGGCACTGTGGAGGTCACTGTTAAAGGGGCGGTCACTATTAAAGGGGTGGACACTGTGGAGGTCACTGTAAGAGATGCGGTCACTGTTAAAGGGGTAGGCACTGTGGAGGTCACTGTTAAAGGGGCGGGCATTGTGGAGGTCAATGTTAAAGGGGTGGACACTGTGGAGGTCAATGTTAAAGGGGTGGCCACTGTGGAGGTCACTGTTAAAGGGACAAGCACTGTGGAGATCACTGTTAAAGGGGCAGGCACTGTGAAGGTCACTGTTAAATGGGTGGTCAATGTTAAAGAGGTAGGCACTGTGGAGGTCACTGTTAAAGGGATGGGCACTGTTAAAGGGGCGGGCATGGTGGAGGTCACTGTTAAAGGGGTGGACACTGTGGAGGTCACTGTTAAAGGGGTGGGCACTGTTAAAGGGGTGGGCACTGTGGAGGTTACTGTTAAAGATGCGGTCACTGTTTAAGGGGCCCGCACTGTGAAGGTCACTGTTAAAGGGGCGACACTGTGGAGGTCAATGTTAAAGGGGCGGGCACTGTGCAGGTCACTGTTAAAGGGGCGGGTGCTGTAGAGGTCACTCTTATGGGGGATACTGTGGATATCTTTTTACGACACACGGAAACATAAAATGAAATAGATGAAATATCCCCGTGTGAAGCCGCGTCCTTCTGCTAGTAACACAATAAAGTTTATTATTTAGTTTTATCCTTCCAATCAGACAGTAGTTTTCTAGTTTTGAACTTAAGGGACGTGTACCTAAAAATAGCCATTGACGATTCACACCTTATTATAGTCCACACCTTATTATAGTCCACACCGTATTATAGTCCACAATGTATTATAGTCCACATCTTATTATAGTCCACATCTAATTATAGTCCACACCGTATTATAGTCCACAATGTATTATAGTCCACATCTTATTATAGTCCACATCTAATTATAGTCCACACTGTATTATAGTCCACACTGTATTATAGTCCACGTCTTATTATAGTCCACATCTTATTATAGTCCACATCTAATTATAGTCCACACCGTATTATAGTCCACACTGTATTATAGTCCACACCGTATTATAGTCCACATCTTATTATAGTCCACATCTAATTATAGTCCACATCTTATTATAGTCCACACTGTATTATAGTCCACACCTTATTATAGGCCACACCGTATTATAGTCCACACCTTATTATAGTCCACACCTTATTATAGATTACATCTTATTATAGTTCACACCTTATTATAGACCACATCTTATTATAGGCCACACCTTATTATAGTCCACACCGTATTATAGTCCACATCTTATTATAGGCCACATCTTATTATAGGCCACACCTTATTATAGAGCACATCTTATTATAGGCCACACCTTATTATAGACCACATCTTATTATAGTCCACACCTTATTATAGAGCACATCTTATTATAGGCCACACCTTATTATAGACCACATCTTATTATAGTCCACACCTTATTATAGACCACATATTATTATAGGCCACATCTTATTATAGTCCACACCGTATTATAGTCCACATCTTATTATAGTCCACATCTTATTATAGGCCACATCTTGTTATAGTCCACACCGTATTATAGTCCACATCTTATTATAGTCCACATCTTATTATAGGGCGCTCTACATGACACACCTTATTATAGGCCACACTGTATTATAGGCCACATCTTATTACAGTCCACACCTTATTATAGACCACATCTTATTATAGGCCACATTGTATTATAGTCCACACCGTATTATAGTCCACACCTTATTATAGGGCACTCTACATGGCACACCTTATTATAGGCCACATTGTATTATAGGCCACATCTTATTATAGTCCACACCTTATTATAGACCACATCTTATTATAGTCCACACCTTATTATAGACCACATCTTATTATAGGCCACATTGTATTATAATCCACACCGTATTATAGTCCACATCTTATTACAGGGCGCTCTACATGGCACATCTTATTATAGTCCACACCGTATTTAGTCCACTCCTTATTTCAGAGCACACCTTATTACAAGACAGCTTATTATAAGAAACTCTACAGGGCACACCTTATTATAGGCCACACCGTATTATAGTCCACACCTTATTATAGTCCACACCTTATTATAGACCACATCTTATTATAGTCCACACCGTATTATAGTCCACACCTTATTATAGGGCGCTCTACATGGCACACCTTATTGTAGGCCACACTGTATTATAGGCCACATCTTATTATAGTCCACACCGTATTTAGGCCACATCTTATTTCAGAGCACACCTTATTACAAGACAGCTTATTATAATAAACTCTACAGGGCAGATATTTTTTGAGTTTAAACCCCTATGCTATTACATGTCACCTGTTATTACAGATCAAACATTATTACGTGACATATTATAGATTATACGTGATTTTACAAATCTTCATCACAGGACGCCCGGTATTACAGCCTTGGTGCTGGTCTTGGCTCCGTACACACAATCTTCTGACAGGAATGTGTTCATTTTACAGTATTTTTCCCATTAATTATTACTAGTGAACAGATACAGGGCACTATTGTTCTGTGGTATCTTTTATTATAAACTAGCAGAAGGACGCGGCTTCGCACGGGTATATTTCATCTATTTCATTTAATGTTTGTATGTGTCGCTAAGATATCGACAGTATCCCCCATAACAGTCACCTCTACAGCACCCGCCCCTTTAATAGTGAACTCCACAGCCCCCCACCCCCTAACACTTACCCCCCCCCCCCCACAGTGCCCCACCTCTTTAAAATGGGACCTCCACAGCAGCCCATACCCTTAACTTTGACCTTCACAGCAGCCCGCCCCTTTAACAGTGAGTTTCACAGCACCCTACTGCCTTGACAGTGATCTCCTCAGGGGCCTGACCCCTTAACAGTGACCTCCACAGTACCCCGCTGCCTTAACAGTGACCTCCACAGCAGTTGCCCCTTTAATAGTGGCCGCTGCCCCTTTAACAGTGACCTCCACAGTTCCAGCCTCTTTAACAGTGACCTCCACAGCGCCTGCCCCTTTAACAGTGATCTCAAAAGTGTCCGCCCCTTTAACAGTGACCTCCACAGTACCGGCCCCTTTAACAGTGACCTTTACAGCGCCCGCCCCTTTAACAGTGACCTCCACAGTGCCTGCCCCTTTAACAGTGACCTCCACAGCTCCCACCCCTTTAACAGTGACCTCCACAGTGCCTGCCCGTTTAACAGTGACCTCCACAGCACCTTCCCCTTTAACAGTGACCTCCACAGCTCCCACCCCTTTAACAGTGACCTCCACAGTGCCTGCCCGTTTAACAGTGACCTCCACAGCACCTTCCCCTTTAACAGTGACCTTCACAGCGCCCACCCCTTTAACAGTGACCTCCACAGTGCCTGCCCGTTTAACAGTGACCTCCACAGTGCCTGCCCCTTTAACAGTGACCTCCACAGCTTCCACCCCTTTAACAGTGACCTCCACAGTGCCTGCCCATTTAACAGTGACCTCCACAGCGCCCTGCCCCTTTAATGCTAGGGCTACACGATGACATGTGTCGTGCAACATTTTGCTTCAACAACTTTTATAATGATCAGCTACGGTATTGCACTGCGACATGCGACATGCTGCGACTGTGACACGACAGTCGCAAAAAATCCATCCAAGATGAATGCATGTAGCAGTGTAGTTGTGCCCGATGTGTCGTGTGACTTATGGTCATCCTGTAGCCCTAGCCTAAAGCTGACCTACAGCAGTGAAGGAAAATAGCTGGGTTGTTATGGAAACCTGGAGTAAAACTGTGTGTATGTGGAGACTAAGGGCCTGCGAGCTGCTATTGGCTGATAAGGGACATGTGACCGTGCAGGTTTGTATTGGCTAATGCAGATCATTATTTGAGAATATCTCAGGAACGGTACGTCCTAGAGAGCTGAGACCCGGTCTTAAACCTT
The DNA here is from genome assembly GCF_905171765.1 of Bufo bufo. NCBI lineage: Eukaryota > Metazoa > Chordata > Amphibia > Anura > Bufonidae > Bufo > Bufo bufo. The sequence goes on from NC_053392.1 coordinate 633,484,384, forward strand.
CCCGGACACCTGATGTACCTGTGTGCCAAATTTGGTGAAGATCTGTTTAGTCGTTTGGTCGCTCATAAAGAACAGAAAGACAAAAACTCATTTTTAGATGTGAGCCGACTGTAACATAGAGTCACCGATAATGATAGAAAACCATAGAAGGCTGCGTCACATATGGGGTTAACAAGCAGACAGCCGGCAGCTGTTATCCTATAAGCAGGTTTGTGTATACAGTCTGCACAGGATTATAGCACCTTTGCAGGAACTAACAAGCTAGAAAAACCTATTGCTCAGGCACCTCTCCCAAGCTGGAGGTGCCTAAAATACCCAGAGAAGTCCTGCCATTGGCTGGTGTAGATTGTATGCAGGTACACTGCCCCTTTGAGGGATGTCAATAACCTTCCCCACTGAACACAAGAAGAGACTGGTGGCCACCCACACTGCTAGAGGGCAGAGGAGGGCTACAGGGACTTGGCCGCTGGCTAGAAGCTAGCCGGGTGATGCAATGCTCATACTTGCCACAGACACCAGGACTACGTTGTGCTCAATCATGGGTGCTCCAATTCTTCTCATGAAATAAATATGATTAAAAAGGGAGATCCAGTTATCCAGTTAGTGGATATTCTTCCTGGTGCCCCCCCCCCCCCCCCCCCTTCTGTCTTCTCCAGAGCAACCACGATTAAGGCCAATGTAGTAAAGAGCTCTTTGAAATCGAATGGGAGTTCACTTGGTGCAGGTATGGCAAAGCTTGCAAAAAATGGGACTCAAAAAACCCTATGTGCTTCTATCTGACAGTTCTCACACTGAGTTTAGCGTCAAGGGTCTCGTATACACGCTAGAGGGGCGGTGTGGACCCCGGAACGTGGGGCGTACCATGCGGAAATTACAGGCACCTCGGGGTGAACACATCTATAACATCACAGTGCGGCTGGAAACACATAGTGTGTCTCTCCATAAGAAGAAGCATCACAATAGGTCGGCAAAAGGCTTGATGTTCCAAGACACAGAACTTTTCTATAAAAAGTGGAGAGGAGGAGATCCCATTGCTGGGTTCAAACTTCTCGGGGACTGTGCAGCCGAAGGGTTTGAACGTGGACTCCAATATTAAGCCGTGTATGATGTAGAAGCTGATTCTTATGAGTAAGGATCTAGGGCAGTGCTTATTGGTTTGGAAGGATCACATGACTTTATGATGTCATTGATGGGGCTGTGATTGGATACAGTAAAAGGGCTGGGCGAATGAATGCCGATGTCATATTACTAGTGATTGCTGATTGGTTGGAAGTTTAAATACCCTGTAACCGCGTGCAGATTTGAAGGCGGCGGTTTTTGTGTTTTATTTGTATTCATTTTGAAATGTAAATGGATTTATGTACTTTTTATTGATTATAAGAATTATTGCTTGGTATAAATTTAATTCCTGGAAGGGATCAGTGTTCCCCGAAAGAAGCTGATTGTGCACTAGCCGCCGTTCGTGCGGTTTTTATTTAGTTGATGCATGCTTTTAATCCATTTGTTTGGGTACATTCCTATTTTTGGAGTTTGTTTTCTGCGGTGCTTCACCATTTCCGGGTTAGTCTCCCATTTCTCTTATCTAGGGAACCGGGTAAGGTGAGCAGGATTAGACATTAAGGTGCTGAATTTTACCGGAGTGGTGGGCGGTAAGAGAGAACAGCGATACCTCTGTGTGAACAGGAGCCTAAAGCAGAGGCTTGGACGTGGGACATCAGTCAAGCACTTTAGCAGCACGGATCTGACTCTTTACTCCGAGACGTCCTCGCACAGACGCAGCAGACGGGCAACAACAATTGTTCATTCATTTCTCTGTTTGGCTTCTATTGCTGAAGCCAAGAAGGAGCCTATAATCCCGGATTCCTTTGGCACAATTTCACTTCTTAATTAAGATATTGCAATTCTCGCCAAAATCGTTTCTTCCAGATTAAGCACAGTCATCCTGTCCCAGAGACACCCCAACCAAACCAGTTTTCTCCTGGATAAGGCAGCAGTCCGGGCCTCAGGTGGTTTTGTGGAGTCTCTCGATACTTGTAAGGCCTCTAGATCTGTGGTGGGATTTATGGGAACTTCTATCTATCGCTTCTCTGCCTTTTGGCTAAGATCAAGTGTAGTATCTGTTCGGGAGTACCCACATAGGGTTTATTAGGGATTCCGCCCTCACAGGGTTAGGCATCCGGACGGGGAGGCCCCTTGCGGGCAAGTTCCTCGTGTAGATAGGTAGGGCGTACTAGCCCCTGTCCCTCACCTAGGGTTTTCTAGGGTCAAACCACCCTGTTACCCAACTACACACAGGGGCACTTACGCTTGGTACCTTCCAGTATGGCGATTCACCGACACAGGTCCGTCTCTATCCTCAACAACGTCTGAGAGAACCCGTGGTCCACATCCACACTTGGGTGAGAACGTTCTTGTTTATTTATATCATCTTTTCCATACTGTTTGTGTATGTTCAGTCTAGGCCCTTAGGGCTGTTTTCATGTTGTTTGTTACAGAGGTCCATCCTCTAGTGTCCACCTATTTTAGAAATATCGTTAATAAATGTTAAGTTTTACCCCTCTGTCCCCTAGGGGATTAGTACATTTGGAACTTCTATCTAAATGGAATTTAGTCCTTGATTTCAGAATTTGGTTTGGCTCTTGTATGAATCCCCTATGGCTAGAATTAGGGCACCCTTTCCTCTAGAGAAGGGGGGAACGAGGTGGGGACGCCCCCACTTTTATTTGCTCCAGATATTGAGCCCCTAGCAGTCGTGATTCGTCATTCCATACCATTAATGGTGTTACTGGGGGCTTCTCTCCCTTTACACAGATGACACCCTCATCTATGTGGTGACGATGGTCTTCCCTGTTCCGGGCTGCGGGTGATCCGGGATACGTCCATTTCCTCGGTCCTCAGAGCCCTGTCCTGCCCAATCTTTACCGCTTCCTCTGTAAATCATGGATCTGTTCAGAATAAGGATGAGCAAATTTATAGAAATTCAGTTTGTGTCGAATTCACCAAATTTCCCCAAAAATTTGATTTGTACCTGAATGATTTGTCATGAAAGACACAAATCAAAGTGGCTCGAATTACCCTGAAAATTGGTATATAACCTCCTCGAGTGTTGTTATCTCTTTGGGGGCGTGTCCCTGCACAGACTCACTCTATCCAATCAATGCTGCCATTTTCAGTCTGTGCAGGGTCACACCCCCAACTGGTTACCACCCCCTCTGTACCCTTACTGCAGACCGCTAGCAATTCATCCATAACTTCTAGTAGAAATAATAAAAGAACACCACAACATAGAGTCATAAGAATGGAGGCTCTAGAATTATTTACATGGGGAAAGCATGACACTATTAAACCAGGCGTTTCAGGAGCAGTGAGAGGTCCTCTTTAATATCACACATGTGTTCTGCTTCCAAAAATTGTTCCTTATCAAATGGTGTTTAAACACACACGGTGTTATGGGAAAAAGAACTTGTGCAGTAGCCGGATTTGGGGTGGCCCCAACGCTACACTGGGTCCCCCGGACACCGTCGAGGTGTCACCATGTGTTGCTGCTCTCTGGAAGGGATGGTAAGGCGTGGTGCACCCTAATGGGAAATAAGTCCAGAGAGTCAGGGTCTGCAGTAACCAGGGGGCTTCTTAACTGGAGGAATTCAGGTGCAAAACAATACAGGCGAGGCATAGGGCCGGCTTCTCCAGTCTCCTCCCTGAGATGAGGCATAGGGCCGGCTTCTCCAGTCTCCTCCCTGAGATGAGGTATAGGACTAGGTTCTCCAGTCTCCTCCCTGAGATGAGGTATAGGACTAGGTTCTCCAGTCTCCTCCCTGAGATGAGGCATAGGACTAGGTTCTCCAGTCTCCTCCCTGAGATGAGGCATAGGGCTGGCTTCTCCAGTCTCCTCCCTGAGACGAGGCATAGGGCCAGCTTCTCCAGTCTCCTCCCTAGGACGAATCATATGGCTGGCTTCTCCAGTCTCCTCCCTGAGACGAGGCATAGGTCTTGCTTCTCCAGTCTCCTCCCTGAGACGAGGCATATGGCTGGCTTCTCCAGTCTCCTCCCTGAGACGAGGCATAGGGCCAGCTTCTCCAGTCTCCTCCCTAGGACGAATCATATGGCTGGCTTCTCCAGTCTCCTCCCTGAGACGAGGCATAGGACTAGGTTCTCAAGTCTCCTCCCTGAGATGAGCTATAGGACTAGGTTCTCCAGTCTCCTCCCTGAGACGAGGCATAGGGCCGGCTTCTCCAGTCTCCTCCCTGAGATGAGGCATAGGGCCGGCTTCTCCAGTCTCCTCCCTGAGATGAGGTATAGGACTAGGTTCTCCAGTCTCCTCCCTGAGATGAGGTATAGGACTAGGTTCTCCAGTCTCCTCCCTGAGATGAGGCATAGGACTAGTGCAGCGTACTCAAGTTAGGTGTAGAAATGTTACTGGGTGTTGTAGTGCAATTGTGACACTAACCTGAGACAGCTGACTCTCTGCAAGGGCAGGTAATGATAGGTAATGTTCGTGACGCCAGTGCCAATTAAACGGTGGCACGCCGTTTGCTGATAGCAGGAATAACTGAGGAACCACGTGATGTTAAAACAGAATTCAAATTTTAGTAGTCATCATTTAGGGACATTGACGGAAGCGCAGTTCCTTTGAAGACAGTTGATTTTCAATACAGTTGATGCAGGCAATATATATATATATATAGCAAGGTGACTTTAGAGTGTTAAACACAGGACTTGCAGTACAGGCAGCTTGCACTCTATTCCTGACTGATCCTGGAACATAGAAACTCTTCTCCAAGGCCCAATGCCCTAGCTCTGGCGTATATCCTTGGTTTTATCTCTATCAAGTACCTCCTCTGTTGTCTTGAGTACCTCTTGCTTTTCTTGACTTGCCTCTGTCTCTCTCTCAGTTTCCTCAGGCTCATTAACTGTAGTGTTCCTGCTTCTGCATAGGTGAACTCAGGAGGGGAACCTTCTCCTTGGATCTGGAACCCGGTTACAGGGACTGCATTACCCTCTCCTAGTCTGTAGGCTTCAGGCCTGGACTTGACTCTGACATTGTCTAATCTCTGGTTAGACTAGACTATCAACCTTAGACTGCCTTTCCCTTCCCTGACTGGGCCTTATATAAACTAGGGCTCCCTAGCTCCCTCTTGTGACTAAGAGCTGGAATGACACCCCTAGCAGGCCTGTACATGCACATTTCACAGTAACAGGGAAGTACATAGCATTACATTATGAAGATGACTCATACCAACCTCCCCATAAATAAGGGGAAAGTTCTGTGCTGAGGAAAGCCCTGAGATAGCTGTCCCTCTTTCTCAGAAGGCTGGTACCCTGACCAAAGGCTGGAGGCCCACGGTCTGTAGCACGGTCTGACTCCTTGGTCACAGGGTTGGTGACCCAGGGTCTGTGTCTCAGTGTCCCCATCTCAGCATCTTCTTCTGGTCACTCATGCAGACTGACATGAGTCTCCCCCTCCAAGCACTGGGCCCTAACTGCAGCACACTAGGGGCTCTGACTGCTCTCCTTATATAGAGAGCCTGAAATAAATGACTAATAACCCATACTCAATGAGACTATACCAATAAAATATATCAAAATTTAGAATAAAAAAAAAAGCGTATCAAACTTATAAATACTATAAATAAAGAAGGTGAAAAAAGAGGAGACCAAGATGTCACTGTCCGTCTATACCACTGCAGATTGCAACCTAAGAAGGCTGGAAATACCGGACTCCACTATGACAAAATATTATTAGTAACTAATGACAGTGACACGGCGACCCCCCCTTATGGCAAGTGCATATAGCACAGTACCAAGTGAAGGTAAATATTAATGCACAGTAGCAGTCTGAGCAACGGGGCTCAATAGATCTACCTATGTAAATGATATGACGTAGAGTGTACAGACATTACAGTCACACAATGTGCACATGAGAGATAAAGGATATACAGATGAAGGAGTATTTCTGACACATACAGTCCGGTCCATAAATATTGGGACATGGACACAATTGTAACATTTCTTGCTCTATACACCACCACAATGGATGTGAGATGAAACGGACAAGATGTGCTTTACCTGCAGACTGTCAGCTGTAATCTGAGGGGATTTACATCCAAATCAGGTGAACGGTGCAGGAATTACAGCAGTTACATATGTGCCTCCCACTTGTTAAGGGACCAAAAGTAATGGGACAGAATAATAATCATAAATCAAACTTTCACTTTTTAATACTTGGTTACAAATTCTTTGCAGTCAATTACAGCCTGAAGTCTGGAACGCATAGACATCACCAGACGCTGGTCTCATCCCTGGTGATGCTCTGCCAGGCCTCTACTGCAACTGTCTTCAGTTCCTGCTTGTTCTTGGGGCATTTTACGTTCAGTTTTGTCTTCAGCAAGTGAAATGCAGCTCAATCGGATTCAGGTCAGGTGATTGACTCGGCCATTGCAGAACATTCCACTTCTTTCCCCTAATAAACTCTCTGGTTGCTTTTGCAGTATGCTTTGGGTCATTGTCCATCTGCACTGTGAAGCACCGTCCAATGAGTTCTGAAGCATTGGGCTGAATATGAGCAGATAATATTGCCCGAAACACTTCAGAATTCATCCTGCTGCTTTTGTCAGCAGTCACATCATCAATAACTACAAGAGAACCAGTTCCATTGGCAGCCATACATGCCCACGCCATGACACTACCACCACCATGCTACACTGATGAGGTGGTATGCTTAGGATCATGAGCAGCTCCTTTCCTTCTCCATACTCTTCTCTTCCCATCACTCTGGTACAAGTTGATCTTGGTCTCATCTGTCCATAGGATGTTGTTCCAGAACTGTGAAGGCTTTTTTAGATGTCGTTTGGCAAACTCTAATCTGGCCTTCCTGTTTTTGAGGCTCACCAATGGTTTCCATCTTGTGGTGAACCCTCTGTATTCACTCCGGTGATGTCTTCTCCTGATTGTTGACTTTGACACACATACACCTACCTCCTGGAGAGTGTTCTTGATCTGGACAACTGTTGTGAAGGGCGTTTTCTTCACCAGGGAAAGAATTCTTCGCTCATCCACCACAGTTGTTTATATCTAATACAACCCCCAATATCTAATACATCGCCAATGTCTAATAGATCCCCCGATATCTGTTACAACCCCCGATATCTAATACATCGCGAATATCTAATACATCCCCCGATATCTGTTACAACCCCCGATATCTAATACATCGCGAATATCTAATACATCCCCCTATATCTGTTACAACCCCCGATATCTAATACATCGCCAATATTTAATACATCCCCCGATATCTGTTACAACCCCCGATATCTAATACATCCCCCAATATCTAATACATCCCCCAATATCTGTTACAACCCCCGATATCTAATACATCCCCCGATATTTAATATGCTTTTTATTAATATTAATATTGCATTTTTAGACATACGCATCCCAAAACACTAGGGGGAGCTGCACACTGAAACCTATAGAAACCCTACGTCCACAAATAGCCTTTTAGAGTGGGATAGCTATCACCCCTAAGTCTAAAACGGGGCATTCCTAAGGGACAATACCTTCGGGTTAGAAGGAATTGTTCCTCATATGAATCTTTTTACTGTTAGGCCGCAGATATTTAAACACCGAGGATACCCTGACAATGTCCGTAGGGAAGCCTTTCAACACTCCAGTAGAATTGACGCCACACTTTGTTAGTCAGTAAAAAAGACCAAGACAAGAACAACAACGTTATCAGAATAATTGGCACAAATGATTGTGAAAACCAGAGCGTAAGGGGTATACTAAGAAGATATTGGGATATCCTTCTTGCTGATCCTGATATAAAAGACGTGCTCCCCCCAGTGCCAGCAATTACCTATAGGCGTGGACCTTCTTTAAGGGACCGGCTGGTACACAGTCATTATCAAAGACCGCCAGGAGCAACAACATGGCTTAATCCAAAGCCGGTGGGAACTTATAAATGTGGCGGGGATAGTATTTGCTGCCCTTTTATTCTGAAATCTAAACTATTTACCAGCAATAGCGCGGGGATAATTTATACCATGCGCGATTTCGCGACCTGCCGCACACAGGGTGACATTTATCTATGTACCTGCAGGTGCCAATTGAACGCGAACTAAGGAGACGGGTTGGTGATCATCTGGGTGAGGTAAGAAATCGCAGGGATAAACCCATCGCACGTCATGTGCTTGATGTACACAATGGCGATATTAATACCCTCAAATTTCAAGTTATCGAGGTCATACGACAGTCACGAGGGGTGTTGATTGGGATAATATAATTCTCCGTAAGGAAGTCCAGTGGATATACCGTGTATCCCCTGGGGCTAAATGAGCAGATTTCATTCAGTTGCTTTATGTAGCTTAGTTTTTCTCTTTCCTTTCTCTCTTTTTCGGACTGACCGCGTCTATGGTGACCTGCCCACTAATACTTGTAAGCTGAGGATTATCTGCCTCCTGTCGAACCAAGATTGGATCCTATGTATCAATCATTCTAGATGGGGATCTGCCTGGGACATTATTTTTTGTCCCTGGAGGTATATATTTATCCCCTTAAAATGACCCCATCATGACTACGTAGACCTGTCTGTTGTACATTTCTTTATATAGTCCTGCACACAAGCCTTTTTCCACTCAGCCTTGATCAATACAATAATATACTTCCAATTCCCATTTCCAGGCATCTTAGCTGTTATTAATGGCTCCCCCTAGCCTCTATGTACGCTCCATATACCGGAAGCATCACTGACAGGAGCGCTGGCGCACTTCCAGTTTCGGGATCACATGTGCGTTCCACGACCTCCGCGTGCGTTCCACAGACAGGAAGTAGCGCCTTTTTCAGTCCGAGCTTTATGATTTGCTGTCTGAGGAAGAGTGGTGTATTGTGAGCACCAAACTCAAGGTATTTAAGGCTGTTTTACCATCAGGCAAGTGCACCTTACCATACCAGGAGGCCCATATCAATGTGCAACTATCAAGAATGATGCCTATGACTTTTGGATTACTCATGTTTTGTCCCCTGATGAACCAGCTCTTCTAACACTGGGGAAACGCGTTGGGACAAGCATTCTTCATATCCACCGGCAGGGTTACAGTAGGTGACAGCGAGGGCTTAGCCACCGGGAGGTGGGGTCGCCCCTTTCGGGGTGGGTGCTCCGCCTGTAGGCAGGGGTAACCTTTAGGGATACATCAGGGAATAATTCCCTATCCTGTCCTGACCTCACTTCTTGTATACTAATTATCCAAGCCCTCGGTCTCCAAACTGTAAGTTATTGCATCTTTATTTTATTTGGATGGTATTATCCTGGACACGTCCAAAGTAAGGCTTTGCCTATCTATCTGGCATAGTATGCTATTATATTCTACAATATATGGGGTATTATTTTAATATCTAGCAGTAAAATTTAAGTTTTATATGAAAAGTCATTTTTCTCTGTGATAATTAATTTTGGTACTTTTCAACCATATAGTTTTCTGTCAGTGATAGCAGTTAGATTACAGGCCCCAAAAATTATGCATTCTCCGTACAGAAAAGATCAAGTGATTATGTGGCCGGAGGTATATTAGACGGTCATTGGATATCAATTTTACTGCAGGCCAATACAAATACATGTCAAATACATATGTTTAAAAGAACTAAAAATATTAAATTGGATTAAAAACATGGCTAACAAAATCCCCCCTCTTGAAAAAAGAAACTAATAATAATAGTTGAAATTCGATAACACCTGGTCGTCACAGGTGTTGAATTCCTCCGGGGTCCAAACATTAGGCATTCACCGGACAGAAAAGGCCTTTTATGTCGCTGTATTTACCTAAGACGGGGACCATTATTTGTTCTGGGTGGTGGCGGATATTTGTCGGCTGGCATGAGGAAATTCAATTACACGTGGTCGTCACAGGTGTTGAATTCCTCCGAGATCCATACCTCATTCATTTTTAGAAATGTGAGGTAGTCCACACTGTCGTGAGCTAGGCCAGTGCGCTTATCGGTCACGATCCCCCCTTGCTGCGCTGAACGTCCTTTCGGACAGGACACTGAACGAGGGGCAAGCCAAGAGTTCCATGGCAAATTGTGTCAGCTCTGGCCATAGGTCAAGCCTGCGCATCCAGTAGTCCAGGGGTTCCTCGCTTCTCGGAGCGTCCATATCGGCCGTTAACCCGATGTAGTCGGACACCTGGCGGTCTAGGCGTTCCCTGAGGCTGGATCCGGAGGGAGGCTGTCAATGGGTTGCCTGCAAGAATGATCTCATATCCGAAGTGACCAACTCATCTTCAAACCGCCCTCTTCTTGCATGCACTTCAGGATTGGTACCCACAACTGTTTCTCTGTGGGTGGAAATTCCTCTGCCAGCGCCCTCAACAGCAGAATGCAGCATCTCTCGCAGCAAGGCCTGGAAATGCTGCATTCTGACAGCCCTCTGTGATGGTGGTAATATGTCCGCCATTTTGTGTTTGTACCGGGGGTCTAAGTACGTTGCCACCCAGTACTGGTCCTTGCCCTTTATGATTTTTATACGGAGGTCCCTCTTCAAACACTGGAGCATGAAGGCCCCCATTTGCACTAAATTGGAAGCGGTGGAGTAGCCTGGCTCCTGCTCATCATCCAGGATAATGTCGTCCTCGGTCTCCCCCCATCCACGGACAACACCAGGGATCCCGAAAAGTTTAAAGCCTGCTCTTCTTGCTCCTCCTCCCCCCAGGCACCATCATCCTCTGACTCCTCTTCAGACTCCTGCTGACTTGTCTCAGATGGAGTAGCCCCTCTGGGAATTCATTCACCATTGCGACTTCCTCATCTTCCTGCTCCTGGACGGCTTGATCAATGACAGGACGCAATGCACGCTCCAGAAAGAAGGCATAAGGTACAATGTCACTGATGGCGCCCTGGCTGCGCTTGACCAGTTTGGTGATCTCATCAAACGGCTGCAGAAGTCTGAATGCATCGTTCATGAGCAGCCACTGGTGCAGTGATAAAAAACTAAGCTCCCCAGAACCTGTCCTGCTGCAGAGTTCGTACAGGTAGTCGTTAACTGCACGTTTCTGCTGGAGCCGCCTATTAAGCATATATAAGGTGGCGTTCCAGCACAAATCAGATGTCGGAAGGGCAGGTGGTGTCGTCTCTGAACATCAGCAAGGCGAGCCATGGCCGTGTAAGATCTTCTAAAATCGGCAGAGATTTTCCTGGCCTGCCGCAAGACGTCCTGGACCCCGGGGTATTTGGCAACGAATCGCTGCACGACTAAGTTCAGGACGTGTGCCATGCACGGCACGTGTGTCATTTTGCCATTTCAGCGCGCTCAGCAGATTGGCACCGTTGTCGCACACCACTTTACCAACTGTCAAATTGAGCCACAGCCACTGATCGGCCTGTGACCGCAGAGCTGAAAGCAGTGCAGGACCGGTGTGGCTCTTGGCTTCCAAGCACGACAGCTGTAGCACAGCATGGCAACGTCTCACCTGGCACGTCTAATAGGTTCTGGGGAGCTTGGGGGGTGCAGCGGAAGAGGCGGTAGCAGTGGAAATGGAGGAGTCAGCCAACGAAAAGACGGAGGATGGAGTAGGAGGAGGAGAAGAACAGGCAGTCCGGCATGCAATCCGTGGCGGTAACACCAAATCCACACGGGTGCCATGGGTTGCATGCTTGACGGCAGTCAGAAGGTTCACCCAGTGGGCAGTAAAAGTTATGTACCTTCCCTGCCCGTGTTTGCTAGACCACGTGTCTGTGGTCAGATGTGTCTTGGCACCGACACTGTGAGATATATTCACTTGCCGCTGAACGTGACCATATAGCTCTGGGATGCCCTTCTGGGAGAAATATTTCCTTACGGGGATCTTCCATTGCGATGTGCCAATGGCCAAAAATTTTCTAAAGGCCTCCGAGTCCACCAGTTTATTTGGCAGTAGTTGGAGGGCTAGCAAACATTTGGGCTATGGAAGCCTGCCTTTTGCCAGATGAACGCGACGACGGCACGGTGGAAGGTGGAGTGGAGGACAAATGGGAGGAGAGAGGAGAAGGAGAAGAGGCAGGATGTGGAGCGTCGGGAGTGCGGCTTTGTGGGTTCTGACGGCGTTGCTCCCACTGGGCTCAGTGATGGGAGGCCAGGTGCCTTCTTAAGGTGATCATCCCTAGGTGAGTGTTGGGCTTACCGCGACTTATGCATTGACAGCACAGGCTGCAGATGGCAACACTATTGTCAGCAGCTCACATGTTAAAAAAAAAAACACGCTGCAGAGCCATGTGCCAGCGTCCTGGGAGCGCCAGATGTGACCGTGCATGGTGGATGGCTCGCTCCAGATACATTTGCAGTCTGCTTTTTGCCTCCTGTGCACTGCGAGTTCTGCCTGCTTCTCCTCCTTCTCCTCCCTATCTGCTGCTCTGTCTTTACCTCTGAACTCCCCTTCTCTTCCTTTCTTATGGGCACCCACATGAAGTCCATCGACACGTCATCATGGTCACCTTCACCACCACTGACATTAGAGATCTCTGAGTAGTCAGCAACAGCGGGGACCTCTGTCCTTGGGCCGATCTGGGTACTGTCGTCAGACCGCTGGGTGGCGGCCGTTTCTACCTCCTCTTCCTGATCCGATGCCAAGAAGGGCTGCACATCGGTAAGGACTGGGAATGGATGGGAAAATAATTCCTCTGACTCGAGTGGAGGGGCTATGGTGGTGGTGGTGGTGTCTTTGGGGGTGCACACAGCAGAGAGTGAGGAGGGTGCAGATACAGAGGATGAGGAGGGTGCAGAAGTGGAAGGCTGAGTGAGCCACTCAACCAACTCTGGTGCGTCCTTTGACATAATCGCACGCACCTTCTCCAACTTCCCACTTAGGCTCCGGCCTGGTGCACCTGCCCGACCCCTACCACCCCTGCGGAATAGCCTGCCTCTTCCTCTGCCTGTCATTTTCAAAATGACCCTGTGACAAAAGTCCCTATAGAAGCTCAGTATTTGTGGAAGCAGGTATATAGAACCCCTTAATGAGTATTTGCTGGAACGCTGGTAAATCAAACCCCTCAATCAGTATTTTGTGGAAGTGCAATAGAGCCGGATTGGGGTATGCACTCTGATGCTAAAAATATGCAATGGCTGGGTCAGGTGTGAATGATAGTCTATGGTTTTTGTTCGTGACGCCAATTGCAGCGTGCGCAGGGTACTAACACAGGGCCCTTTAAGGTGTTGTAACTCACGTACCAGGTTAGGAATGCCAGAGTGGTGTAATGTCTCTGTATGGTAGTGGGTATAGTGTCAACGGTGTCTCCTACCTGTGTATGGCTGGACTCCTGGATCCTGGCTCACTTGCAATAAAATAAGTGTGTTGCTAATAGGAGTAATTGAGGGTTTTGCAGCAATAATTGAGATCCAGACCTTTGGTAAAGTTCAAACTGGTCTTTACATAATGCAGCTTTAATCCACATGAGATACAGCAATAGTCTGAAGTCCCAGCAGGTATTGGCAATGTGTGGCAGGAATCTATCTTCTGCTTCTATCATGTGCCTGGAGCTCTCTGCAGGATAAGTCGTCTGCTTGTGGCTCTGTAATGTGGCAGGAATTAATATCTTCTGCACTCACTATCTTCTGCTGTATTGGGAACTGACTAGCTGAGAAGGAATTTGGCTTCTCCTGGTCTCTGGACGGTACTCACAGTTGTGCTCACAGGGTATGCTTCTTCCTGGAGTTCTGGAGGTGGCTGCTTGTTTTCTACCAGCTGAGGCTGAAGGGCTCAGACTGGGAATGATGATCTTTGGTCTCAGCCGAGACAAGATTCTGGATTGGATCCCTAGAACTGGGAGCTCCTACAAGCACAGCCTTCCCCTAGCAGGGGTGGCTGGCACACTAACTCTAACTTCCTTCTCTCCCCATGAGGCAGGACATGGACGAGCCCACTCTGCTCAAAGAGGGGGGAGCTAAACTGGAATAAACTATTCCAGTCTAGAAACACTAAACTGTAGCTAAGTCCCTGCTAACATTTCTGCCACCTGCTGGTGAACATAGAAATTACAGCAATACATACTTTACAAGGCTTAGAATGCACATTTGTGAGGAAATTAGATAAAATCACATTAGATGACAGTATAAATACACTTAACAGGTTGTAGCGGGGTAAAAGAGTTTTGTAACATAACTCTGAGATGTTATAGAAGCAGGTATATCACACCCCTTAATCAGTTTTTTGGGGGGCAACAGGTATATCACACCAGTTGCAATTATCTGTTCCAATAGCGTTTGCCCCTCTGTATAGCCGCAGTATCGCAGCAGAACCGCACACAACTGCTGCACAATACAAATCCACTATAATATACTTTCTATGTTAGAAAGTATATTATAAGTATATCGCACCCCTCTGTGTATCACACATATGGATAGCACACCTATACCAGTCCTTAAAAGGACTTTTGTGGCCCTATTAGCTAGCGTTTGGTGTCCCTAACAGTCTGTCCCTGCTCCACACAGCAACCTCTCCCTACACTGGCAAAACACTGAATGTAAAATGGCGGCCAGATCGGGTTTATTTATAGGGTAGGGGGTATGTCCATGTGCTGAAACGTTTCCATTGGCTGTCCTGTCCCACCTGATGGATGTGTCATGAGTCAAAGTTCTGCACAATGCAAAAGAATATGGTGCCGGTGGACATCGCCATAGGTTCGCAGGTTCAGCGAGCCGCGAACAAGCAAAGTGTGCCGCGAAAGGACTGCCGGGCGAACCGCAAGGCCATCTCTGAATGAGGCCTTATGTAGTGTCATGCCCTGCTCAGGTTATGTGCGGAGGTCTGCCAGGTTAGCAGCACGTGTGTAGTTTGTTTTGTTTTTGGGTTTGGATTTGAGCTGTATCCGCCTCCTTCAGGTGCACTGGGTGGGGTCGTTTGTATGAGTTTAAATTACGCCCCTTCCCAGTGTCCTGTGCGGGTTATAGCTTCTATCTTGCTCTGAGGAAGGAAGGAATCGCTGTTTTTGCTCAGCTACAGATAAGTTGGTTTTGTTTCTCTCTTGTGTTCTGTCTAGGCTGTTAGGGAGACACCTGCTCCCTCTTTGCTTGAGGAAGCAGGCTGTCTCTTTTCCCCTTTTCCACCATCTTAGGGATCTTAGGGTTTCTTCAGTCTTAGGCACGGGGGCACGTTTATTTCCACCTTCAGGGTCTGAACGTGTGCACAGAAGTCCAGGGAGAGTTGGTAGGGATTTGTCAGGAGGTGACTGTGGCGAAACCAACCTCGCCACTGGGTTTTGGAGGGGCCTGTTTGCCAGCCTCTTGACCCAGGATTATGGGCCCTCTCATCAGCCCATGCTAAACTTAAACCCCATGGCGATTTGACTGTGTTTGTGGCATCTGAGCGCTGTTTGGATATATTGAGCGCTCAGATCCAAGCCATCTGGGGATATGTTAAATGTCTATATTTACTGCAATGGTTGGAACATTGTATATTTGAATAGTGATGTTTGTCCTATTGTCCCCACGTGTGTATTGGCGATTTCCCTTTGTCTTGAGAGATAATTGAATTACTCCTCAGTTGTCTCAAGGACAGAAGACATTGTTTAAAACTATGTATTCTCCTGCCTGTGATAATTACATCAACCTATTGTGTAAGGTAATTGTATCACAGAGGGGAGGATTTTTTATGGGAGTGTTTAAACTGTAAAGCTGTAAAGGATTGGCTGCTAGGTCATGTCCTCAGTTCCCAACCAGGTCCACGGGGGTGGTAACCTTGTTGGAAAATGTGTATAAGTCAATACTTGTGTGTTCAATAAAGAGTTCCTGTTTTACATTCAACATAGAGCCTCGTCTCATGTGTATGGGGATTGCTATACACTGTATACTCCCCTGGCTATAACTCCTAGCTCTTGTAAGAGCTGTTCCTGCTCTCTGGATTTAGGAGAGGTTCACCCACTGGAGCCTGAAGCCTTGTCGTAGGTCCAGGGTGGGTAGGAGACGGTGAGACCTCAACCAAGCTTTGGCGGTTCGTGTGGTCGGCAGTGCTTACGGTGTTGAGTGGAGTGCTTAGAGACCTTGGGAAGCACTAGGAGCATCCATCGACTGAGGTACCCGGTCGGGGTGCTAGGAGATCCGTTACAGTGACCTTTATCCACAGCTTCTGGCCTAGACACTTGTTTTATGGTTTTCTGTGTTTCTATTGTATCTTGTATCCTAACTAGCGTGACATTATAACCCGCCAATACTTAGACTGCCATTTCTCAGCTGCTTTGAGATGGAGTCAATTGATGCGCTAGTTGATCGCATGCAGGGATTATCCCTAGAGGTTGCTGATCTGCAGAATTCTGTCACACGGTGTCAGAATGCTCTGGCATCAGGTGCTATAGGAGGAAGTCAAATTTATGGGGAGCCTAGAGTCACTCTCCCTGATAGATTTGCAGGGGGTGTGGATGACTTTATCCGCTTTAGAGAGTCATGCAAGTTGTATTCTCGGCTGCGTCCATCTTCATCTGGTTATGAGAGTCAGAGGGTAGGGATAATCATTTCCCTTCTTAAAGGGGACGCGCAATCCTGGGCCTTTTCTCTGCCGTCCGGTTCTCTGGCCCTCCGGTCGGTGGAAGAATTTTTTAAAGCCTTGGGATTAATTTATGATGACCCAGATCGGGTCTCGATGGCGGAATCTAAATTGCGTAATTTATTACAAGGTGAACATACTGCAGAGGTTTACTGCGTTGAGTTTAAGAGATGGGCTACTGAGTCAGAGTGGAATGATCCCGCGTTACGTAGTCCGTTTTGTCAGGGGTTATCTGAGAGGTTGAAAGATGCCCTAGCTTTTCATGAGTACCCGGATACATTGGAGAATGCTATGTCTTTGGCAGTACGGTCAGATAGACGTATTAGAGAGAGGTGTAAGGTTCCCTCTGCGCGAGGGATCCCTTCTGTGGGTGGTTTCGTCTCACCTGCTCCCCTGGGTAATATGATATGTAACTCTGGGGTAGGGGAGGAACCCATGCAGCTGGGTCAGGTATCTTTCCGTTCTGGTAGTAGAGACTTTAGGAGGTTGCATAAACTATGTTATTACTGTGGAGAAAGTGGTCATTTTATTTTTGCTTGTCCTTTTGTTAAACCGCATGTTGATGAGAAAGAATCACAAAGAGGTTTACATTGGTGTGAATGGTATGGTGGAGCAAGCAGGTATGCAAGCTCCCTGTAATACTCGTTTTCTTCTTCCAGCTATGGTGGCGCTAGACTCAAGAAAATTTAATGTTGAAGTATTCATTGACTGTGGTGCTGCGATAAACCATATTGATTTTCTTTTTCTTCAAAATCTGGGTCTAAGTACTTGCACTTTAGAAAGAGAGATTCCGGTTTTCGCAATTGACTCTTCCCCTCTTTCTCAAAGGAGTCTCACTCATATTGCTCATGGTATACAGTTAAGGGTGGGTGATTCACATGTTGAGATCATGTCTTGTTTTGTCATGAAGGACTTGCCCGCTTCTATAGTTTTAGGGTTACCGTGGTTGACAAAACATAACCCAATTATAGATTGGCAAGCAAGACAGATCATTGGTTGGAGTGAATTTTGCTCGGACAATTGTCTTGGCACATCTATCTCTGGTGTAACTACTACGGTTTTACCTCAGTTTCTCTCAGATTTTGCGGATGTCTTTTCGGAGGGTGGAGCTCAGGAATTTCCTCCTCATCGTGACTATGATTGTCCAGTTAATCTCATCCCAGGGGCTAAGTTGCCAAAGTCTTGGCTTTACAATCTTTCTCAACCTGAAAGAGAGGTCATGCGAAAGTACACTGCTCAAAAAAATAAAGGGAACACTTAAACAACACAATGTAACTCCAAGTCAATCGCACTTCTGTGAAATCAAACTGTCCACTTAGAAAGCAACACTGAGTGACAATCAATTTCACATGCTGTTGTGCAAATGGGATAGACAACAGGTGGAAATTATAGGCAATTAGCAAGACACCCCCAATAAAGGAGTGGTTCTGCAGGTGGTGACCACAGACCGCTTCTCAGTTCCTATGCTTCCTGGCTGATGTTTTGGTCACTTTTGAATGCTGGCGGTGCTTTCACTCTAGTGGTAGCATGAGACGGAGTCTACAACCCACACAAGTGGCTCAGGTAGTGCAGCTTATCCAGGATGGCACATCAAAGCAAGCTGTGGCAAGAAGGTTTGCTGTGTCTGTCAGCGTAGTGTCCAGAGCATGGAGGCGCTACCAGGAGACAGGCCAGTACATCAGGAGACGTGGAGGAGGCCGTAGGAGGGCAACAACCCAGCAGCAGAACCGCTACCTCCGCCTTTGTGCAAGGAGGAACAGGAGGAGCACTGCCAGAGCCCTGCAAAATGACCTCCAGCAGGCCACAAATGTGCATGTGTCTGCTCAAACGGTCAGAAACAGACTCCATGAGGGTGATATGAGGGCCCGACGTCCACAGGTGGGGGTTGTGCATACAGCCCAACACCGTGCAGGACGTTTGGCATTTGCCAGAGAACACCAAGATTGGCAAATTCGCCACTGGCGCCCTGTGCTCTTCACAGATAAAAGCAGGTTCACACTGAGCACATGTGACAGACGTGACAGAGTCTGGAGACTCCGTGGAGAACGTTCTGCTGCCTGCAACATCCTCCGGCATGACCGGTTTGGCATTAGGTCAGTAATGGTGTGGGGTGGCATTTCTTTGGAGGGCCGCACAGCCCTCCATGTGCTCGCCAGAGGTAGCCTGACTGCCATTAGGTACCGAGATGAGATCCTCAGACCCCTTGTGAGACCATATGCTGGTGCGGTTGGCCCTGGGTTCCTCCTAATGCAAGACAATGCTAGACCTCATGTGGCTGGAGTGTGTCAGCAGTTCCTGCAAGACGAAGGCATTGATGCTATGGACTGGCCCGCCCGTTCCCCAGACCTAAATCCAATTGAGCACATCTGGGACATCATGTCTCGCTCTATCCACCAACGTCACGTTGCACCACAGACTGTCCAGGAGTTGGCAGATGCTTTAGTCCAGGTCTGGGAGGAGATCCCTCAGGAGACCGTCCGCCACCTCATCAGGAGCATGCACAGGCGTTGTAGGGAGGTCATACAGGCAAGTGGAGGCCACACACACTACTGAGCCTCATTTTGACTTGTTTTAAGGACATTACATCAAAGTTGGATCAGCCTGTAGTGTGTTTTTCCACTTTAATTTTGAGTGTGACTCCAAATCCAGACCTCCATGGGTTGAAAAATTTGATTTCCATTTTTTTATTTTTGTGTGATTTTGTCGTCAGCACATTCAACTATGTAAAGAACAAAGTATTTCAGAAGAATATTTAATTCAGATCTAGGATGTGTTATTTTTGTGTTCCCTTTATTTTTTTGAGCACTGTATATTGCAGAGAGTTTGACAAAAGGTCATATTAGGCCATCTAAGTCTCCGGTGGCAGTTGGTTTATTCTTTGTAAAGAAAAAGGATGGATTGCTTAGACCTTGTTTGGATTTCCGGGAATTGAACCGTATTACGGTCCGTGATCCGTATCCCCTTCCTTTGATCTCTGATCTTTTTGATCAAATTGTTGGAGCCAAGGTGTTCTCCAAGTTAGATTTAAGAGGGGCCTACAATCTGATCAGAATCAAGGAAGGGGATGAGTGGAAAACGGCCTTCAACACGCACGAGGGTCATTTCGAGAATCTGGTTATGCCTTTTTGGTTAACTAACGTGCCAGCGGTATTTCAGCGATTCATCAATGTCATTTTCCACCATTTTCTGGGGAGGTTCATGGTAGTTTACCTGGATGACATTCTAATTTACTCTCCTGATCTGAAGACCCATCAGGATCATGTGAGACAGGTTTTGTCGATCCTTCGGGAGAATAAATTATATGCTAAATTGGAGAAAGGTGTGTTTTCTGTGCAGGAGCTTCCGTTTCTGGGATATCTACTTTCTGACTCTGGTTTTCGTATGGACCCCTGAAAAGGTCCGGGCGGTTCTGGAATGGGACCGACCGGAGAATCAGAAAGCTTTGATGCTGTTTTTGGGGTTTACCAATTATTATAGAAAATTTATCTTGAACTATTCTACCATTGTAAAACCTCTGACCGATATGACTAAGGGCGCCGACGTCTCTGTCTGGTCGGATGAGGCATTGCAGGCCTTTTCGGCTATTAAGGAATGTTTTGTGTCTGCTCCCATTCTGATGCAGCCCGATGTGTCTCAGCCATTCATGGTGGAGGTGGATGCCTTAGAGGTGGGGGTTGGAGCAGTGTTGTCGCAGGGTTCATCTCCTGGCAAATGGGTTCCGTGTGCTTTTTTTTCCAAGAAGCTCTCGGTCGCCGAGAGGAATTATGATGTAGGAGATAGGGAATTGCTGGCCATCAAATAGGTCTTTGAGGAGTGGCGTCACTGGTTGGAGGGGGCGTCTCATCCCGTTATGGTAGATACTGATCATAAGAAATTGGCTTACCTGCAATCTGCCAAGCGTCTGAATCCTAGACAGGCTAGATGGTCACTGTTCTTTACTAGGTTCAATTTTGTGGTTACTTTCTGCCCGGGGGTTAAAAACGTCAAGGCTGATGCATTGTCTCGCAGTTTTCCTGGGGGATGTGATTAAGAGGATCCTGCTCCGATTTTGGCTGATGGGGTGGTGGTCTCCACTCTGTACCCCGAACTGGAGATGGAGGTGTTGGGAGCCCAGGAGGGGGCTCCTGATTCTTGTCCCCAGGGAGGTTGTTTGTTCCTGATGGATTGCGATACAAGGTATTCAAGGAACATCACGATACTGTCCTTGCTGGACATCCTGGTGGCAAATCCACCTTTGATCTTATTTCCCGGAGGTTCTGGTGGCCCGGGTTACGTAAGGGTGTTGAGGATTACGTAGCAGCTTGTGAGACCTGTGCACAGTCAAAGGTTGCTCACACCCGACCTTCTGGTTCACTTCTTCCTTTGTCTATTCCATCTCGTCCTTGGATGCACTTGTCTATGGACTTTATTACGAATCTGCCGAGTTCCTCCAGGAAAACTGTGATTTTGGTGGTTGTATCGTTAGCTAGTCTGCCCAATGCCAAGACTCTTGTGCAGATTTTTGTGGATAACATCGTGAAATTACATGGCATTCCCTCGGATGTGGTCTCTGATAGGGGCACGCAGTTTATTTCCAGGTTTTGGAGGGCGTTCTGCTCTCGGCTTGGCATTCAACTTTCGTTCTCTTCGGCTTTTCATCCGCAGTCGAATGGGCAGACAGAGCGTACTAACCAAAACCTGGAGACCTACTTGAGGTGCTTTGTGGCTGAGAATCAGGAGGACTGGTCCTCATTCTTGTCCCTAGCAGAGTTTGCTTTGAATAACTGTAGGCCGGAGTCCACGGGTAAGTCGCCATTTTTTGGCGCATACGGTTTTCATCCTCAGTTTGGTACCTTTTCTGGGACTAGTTCCTCTGGTATGCCAGAGGAGGAGAGATTTTCTTCTGCCTTGTCTTCCATCTGGCGGAGGATCCAAGTTAATTTGGAGAAGATTGGTGAGAGGTATAAGCGAATGGCTGACAATGGTGTGGTTATCTACTAAAAATATTAAACTGAGAGTACCATCTTGGAAACTGGGTCCAAGATTTATTTGACCTTACAAAATATCTGCGGTTGTCAATCCAGTGACGTTTTGTCTGGATCTTCCGCAGATCTGGAGGATCCATGATGTGTTCCACAGGTCTTTACTGAAGAAATATGTGAAACCGGTGGAACCATCGCCATTGCCTCCTCCCCCTGTTCTGGTTGATGGAAATTTAGAGTTCGAGATCTCTAGGGTTCTCGACTCACGTGTTCTTCGGGGTTTCCTTCAGTACCTGGTGCACTGGAGGAGATACGGTCCCGAGGAGAGGATGTGGGTTCCGGCTGTGGATGTTAGTGCCAGCCGACTGGTGAGGGCCTTTCACAGGACCAACCCGGATAAAGTTGGGCCGGGGTGTCCAGAGGTCACCCGTAGAAGGGGGGGTTCTGTCATGCCCTGCTCAGGTTATGTGCAGAGGTCTGCCAGGTTAGCAGCACGTGTGTAGTTTGTTTTGTTTTTGAGTTTGGATTTGAGCTGTATCCGCCTCCTTTCAGGTGCACTGGGTGGGGTCGTTTGTATGAGTTTAAATTACGCCCCTTCCCAGTGTCCTGTGCGGGTTATAGCTTCTATCTTGCTCTGAGGAAGGAAGGAAGGAATCGCTGTTTCTGCTCAGCTACAGATAAGTTGGTTTTGTTTCTCTCTTGTGTTTTGTCTAGGCTGTTAGGGAGACACCTT